>NC_143067.1:5310000-5613030 GCF_052426305.1 Pelodiscus sinensis
GACCCATTGGAAACAGACTTGCTTGACGGCAATTCCCTTTTTAGTTAGAGTTTGAGACTTAGCAGTTAACCAGTTTTGAATCCATTCAGTGCGTGCCAGGCAGGGGACCAGCCTTGATGACCTCTCGAGGTCCCTTCCAGTTCTAGTATTTGAAGTTAATTTTGTATCATTTTAGTTTTTTGATTCGAACAGGCTCCGTGTAGCAAATGCTGGAAAGCTGTTAAAGTATCGCGCCTCTGTGGGGAAAGGTGTTTGGTGATTCACTCTACTTGTGTAAGTTGGAGCATATCTACACTGCAAAAACAAACAAACAAGCAAAAACACAACCCCAGAGTGTTTTCTTAAACTGGGATAGTTAAATCAGGTTAAAATAGCAGATGAAGACAGGATAACTTGGCTACGGCCGATAGAATAGCATGGGATTAAACTCAAGCTGCTAACCCGAGTTAAAACTATGTTGCCATGTTTTCACTGCTCTTTTAACCTAAATTCACACTAAGAACACATTTTTTTTGCAGTGTAGACAAACCCTAAGTTGTAAGTTAAATGCAGTGACAGTGACTCTATGTGATATGTAAAAGTAACGAATGATCAAGCAACACACGTGATTATTTCTGTCTTCTAAAGCAGAATGCAAGTTAATTAGCACAGCAGTCTCCAATGAACCATGTGCAGAAGACATAGCTAGCGGATGATCTGCAGGAGTATGTAGTTCCTATGCAGGAATATGTTATTAACACTGTAAGTCCTTGGCAGTACTGTTGAACATAAAAATCACTCTGATATTTTGTGCCATGAAATTGGCTCTTTCTCCAGTTCTCAAGGAGTATACAAAGCTGCCGATATTTCACCGTGACAGGGTCCTTGAAGAAAGATTGAGCTGGCTGCTACTTATTTTCTCTGAAATGTGTCATTTTAGGTGAACTTTTGACAGGGAACATTTGTATGAGTTTATGGGACGTGGAAAAGCTGACACACAAGTTTATGGTGCCTTTGGAGAACTTTGCTGAAAGGCCAAAATGCCAGTTCCAAAAAAGGAACACTTCTATTTCTCATTCCTTAAAACATCTTGCTTTCTTTTAAAAATGTGAATTAGAGGCTCACATTATGGGTGTTTTTTCATTGACTTTCATCTGTTTTGGATAATTTGGCTTTGTGTTACTGTTTAGCAACCACAAGCACTAGATTTACCCATTCAGTGTTGAATGATGTCCAATGCCAGGTTAAGCTGGGGGAGGGGAGCTCTCTTTGGGCATGTCTACATTAGGAAATTATTTTAAAATAACTTATTTCAAAAGAATAACTTCTGAAATAACTATTTTGAAATAATGTGTCTACACTACAGGAAAGCCTCAAAATTAGTCCGAGGCAGGCTCTGTTAATGTGGATGCTCTACTTCGACTTAGAGCCCCAAGAAGTACTGGGGAAGTAACTACTTTGAATGACTCTGGGGAGTAATTATTTTGAAATAGCAGCAGTGGAGAATCCACACTCCTGCTATTATGGCATAACTATTTCAGTAAGCGTTATGCCTCGTGGAAAGCAGGAGTTATTATTTTGAAATAACCAGCCAGTTATTTTGAAATATCAGGCTTGATAGTGTGGACGCTCCACTTTTTTTTTAAATAAGGGGTTAACTTGTTATTTCAAAATAACTCCCTAGTATAGACCAGGGCTTTCATTAACCCATGTCAGCCTAATATATCTGACACTGAACCGATGGATTGGGAGGAGAGAGTGCATGTGACAGAGGGCAAAGGTTGAATTTGTATGTTTCCAACCCTGCTTCCATTATAGTCAAGGTCAAAACTTTTACTAACTTCAGCGGGAGATGAAACAGTCTTTCAATATCACTTTTACCACTGAAAAAGGGCATTTTATTTATTCTGTGATGACATTCCTGCAGAGATATAGCTGGAAAAGATTATATCTGATCTAAAATTCAATCTCCTAGGCCTGAAAACACATAAAGTGAAGGAATCCACTTTGAACAAAAGAAAAAAGGGCTATCAATCCTGATGAGTAGGATTTCATAAAAGACTAAAACATTACCATGGAGAGATTTTAGAGATTACCAGATGTACTGACTCAAGTGTTCGCTGATGTATCAGGGTATGTCTACACAGAGGGGCTATTTCGAGATATCGGAACTATCCTGAAATAGCTACGCCGCGTCTTTTGAATGGATCTGCTAGTTTGAGATAGGTCTCGAAATAGCGGATGTGCTATTTTGGCATCCCTGTAACCCTCGTTCCATGAAGGTTAAGGGACACCTCGAAATAGCGTGTTATTTCGAAATTTGGTGCTGTGTAGATGCATCAAATTTTGAAATGCTCTATTCTGAAATTCAATCAAAATAAGATCTGCAATTTGTGTAGCACACATTGTGTATCTTATTTTGAGTTAAGGATGCTGTGTAAATGTACCCTCAGATGCTAAACTTAGGAGAAATGGGGACTATGATGCAAGCTATGAGGCTTGATGTGTATATATAAAGTTGGTGATCCTCATTTCTAATATCGGGGTCCAGCTGCAAAGCAAATCCCCCTTTTGCCCCAAGAGAATGTTTACAACTCTGTCTTTGTGTATGTCCAGTGTGAGCACAGGTGAGTGACCTGAGCTTTTAAATGATTTGACACACAGTTTTGTTATGACCTCAATGGGATTTACAACGTCCAGCTCTTTGCTGTGCATTAAAATGTCTTTGGCTATGTCTAGACTATGCCGAAGTTCCAAAAGAGGATATGCAAATTCCATGGGAATTTGCATATCTTCTTCCGATCTCACTTTCGAAAGAAGAGCTTTCGAAAGTGAAAGTAGTTGGGATGCGGTTTTTTTCGGCAACTCCCCCCCCTTTTTTTTCGAAAAGCCGCGTAAACCTCATTTTTGCGGAATTTGCATATCCGCTTTTGGAACTTTGGCATAGTCTAGATGAGCCCTTTCTATCCCAAAGAGCTGTGTTTCAGCAGAAAGTTCCTTTACTGTATACAAAGATGTTGTCATCATCCAGTGAAGACTCATGCCCCGTCTCTTTAGGAAAGTACAATATCCGATGTCAAAACAGAACCCGGGGCAGTGGTTTGTATGTCCTAGATGTGGTTGCCACTTTTGAGTTTTTAGGTTATTAATGCCGGCTGGTGAATACTTTTCTAACTGGAAGCAGTAGTCTCTCTTAACATGTATTATGAATTTTCCAGTTTGGGGTTCAACTAAAATGACTGTTCTCCTGGTTTGCTGTGAGAAGTAAACAGCTTTCATTATTGATAGCAGATAGTACGAAAACATCCCGCTTGTGAAACTGATCTTGTTCCCACTGGAGCCAATGTTGAAACTGCTGTTGATTTGAAAGGAAATGAGATACATTCCTTCAGCCAGTGAGCAGGATCTGGTCCCTGGGTGTGAGTGTTACCTAGCTCTGTTGTGTGCAAGGCCCTACAGTGAAGACAGACACCACATGACGACTGGAAAGAAAATACCAGCAAGCTCGACAAATAAAACAAAACAAACATAACGGGCCAGAAAATTGACAGCATTTGTTTCAAAGAAACACCAACAGGTCAAATGGAAAATCAAGCATTCCTCCTTTGCTCTCAGACTGGCTTGGGAATTGGTTCCATGTGCCGTTAACGGAGGGTATAGTGGAAAAAAAGAAGTAGTGGAAATGCTGTGTTCTCCTGCCCAGCACAGACATATATGGACTAGCTGGAGCGAGCTGCTTCTTTTGCGTTTCCTTCTTTTAGTTTTGCTGGTGGGGGTTGTTTTGGTCGCTGTTGTTGTTAAAAGCAATACTAATGGCTTCAGCACATCCCAAACTTTGCAGGACGGACTGGTTTTTATGCATTGGTCCTGCCTCTTCATTTCCATATTTGCAAGACGGAAAAAAAAGGGGGAGAGAGAGCGTGCTGGACCCCCCACCCCCGAACATGTGATAGTGCAGGGATATTAGATTGGAGGGCTCCAAACGATTACCTAGCCTGGACAAGGTTTTCCTAGCAAGATTGACTCATGGACCACCTGCTCTCCATGCACAGGTTAGCAACCTTTCTGCGGGCGACTCAGCGCTTGCTGACATGGAAAGGTAAATAGCAGGGAAGTACTTCATGCATTTTTAAAGCTGGAAGGTGCAAGAGCTGGAAACCCTGGCCCTGGTTCAGGGCCCTTTGATAGCAATGGGATCAGGCTCATAAGACCAATCAGATCTTCATTAGAAAATGGTCTGCAGGGGGCTAGTGATCCAGGACGCCAGTTTAAAACCCTCCACATTACAGTGGTTTATAGGCAGTGAATAGCGGGGCTGACTGCCACTGCAGACCCTTAAGCAAGTTGTGTGGGTGGGTGGGGGGCTGGCTCCATGCCCCCCAGAAGGGGCACCTCTTCAGGTGGAAGAGGGGGGGACAGTCAATCCTTAGTGCTGCCCAGATCACGGAGTCCCCCCCACAGCCCTTAGAGCTGCAGCGCTCTGGCAGTTCAAAGGGGTCTGGGGCTCCAGTCGTCACCGCTGGTGCAGTAGTGGCAGCCTCCAGGCCGCTTTGAATCTCCAGACCCCAGGATCATTGCCTCCTTTTGCCCGCCCCCATCAGTGGCCCTGTCAGTGAACAAGCATCCGTCACTATGTTAAGGCTCCATTAATAAAGGGCTATTTATTGGTCAGTATTTCCAGCAATGAATAAGCAATAGCAGGTGAGTTCGGCAGGTCAACAGATTCCTCATCCCCATGTCTGATCCCCATTCTCGGATACACTTGTTACCACCTGCCCCACACGCGGCTCATGTCAGCGACATGCTTACACCTGCCTCATGGGCACCGACAAGCCCTTTAGAAATGGAACGTTAACGAGAAAGCGCGACCCAAGCAAGGGCACCATTTTGCAGACGGCAAGCAGGAGGGTCAGATTTTGTGACGGTGGCTGCACGTGGCCGTTGGACTCAGCGCCTTTTGGAAAGAAAGTGGGGTCCCAATGCACACACTACAAGGCCGGTGAAGGAATAAGAAAGCTGCACAGGATGCACCCGAGTAGGTGAAACCCTGAAGATTAATTGGGACATAGACAAGCCTCACAGGAGCAGGCTGTTCAGAGCCTCTTCTGTCATCTGGTTCACTGGGTTTCGAAGTTGGGTCGTGGGCCTGAACCCTTTGTTTATCTAAGTGTCCGTGACCACAGAGCCTCGCAGCTCCTATGGGCTGGAAATGGCAGGCCACGCTACTTCCTGTAGCTCCCGTTGGCTGGAAATGGTGAACCACAGCCAGTGGGAGCTGTGGGGCTCTGTTACTAGACTGAGGCCAAGTCTATACTAGACCTGGAAGGTCGGCTGAAAGTATGCAATTCCAGTAAATAACATAGCTGGAGTCAACATACCTTAAGCGAGGTTGGCACCATCTTCACAGTGGGAGGTCAGTGGGAGGTCGATGGCTTCCCTTAGTCTTCACGAGCGCCAGGAATACTGGTGCCGAACAGAAGCACCCTTAGCATTTGATTTAGCATGTCTTTACTAGACCTGCTAAATCAAATACCATAAGATTGATCTCCGGTGTATAAGCATAGACGTGGCCTTAGATAAACAAAGCATCATGGGCCCGCCAGCCGCTCACCCAGGCAGGCCCGTGATCCAACTTTGAAAGCCACTAATTTCTAGTTCTATTGGCTAGCCTGATTCATTCTGGAGCTGTTTGCGGCTTTCTAATCCCTTGGGGCTTATTTTACTTTCCAGCAGGACAGATCCCAAGCTCTTCACTCAGTTTTCACTTAGGCAAAACTCCTACTTGAAGTCCAGGGGGCCTCGGGATTTGGCCCACTATGTTTAATCCCTCACAGAGTTTTGAAAGTGAAAATTATTCTCTGCCCAGCTCATCCGTTCGGACGTTGCTTTCCTACATCTCTCCCCCCAAGTTTTTATGATGCTTGGCTTTAGAGCACACCCCCATGCGGATTGGGAGCTGGTTCTGTCCTTAACTGAAGGGGACACAGGTTGGAATCCATGGGCGAGATCTTATCTAGGTTTTGGATTAGCCTCCAGTCAGCCACAATAAGCCAGCAACTAACCTAGCTGCTTCCATGCCTACCCCCAACAATAGACACAAGGAAAGCCATGATTTGTACCAGTTCAGGTTTTGCCCCGCTTGAAAGTAGGATAAATTCAAATGATGCAAATCACAGCTTTTCTGGCATCTACATGTGGGTTTGTTACAGCACAGCTACACCAATTACTGACCAACAATGGTGAAATCTCAGTACCAACAAGGTCAAAGAGATCTTTCCTTCCAAGTGCTAATGGAATGATTTAAGAAGTGTTTTAAACAATGTGGCGAGAAGACAATGACATCTACCCTCACTTCATGAGGTTTCCTCTTATGTTTCTGACATTATAACCCAGCTAGTCCTCCAGCTGTCTACACAGTCTTTCAGAAAAGGCCTGGATTTCTAATGTTAAAAAAGGCAGGTAGAAAAATACCTTTAATTAAAAAAAATCCTCCAAACCAAACAAAGACAACCTTCTCTTTCCCTACATCCTAAAGATGCAAAAGCATTTATCTTGGGGCATAGATTTAGGTAGCAAACCATAAGCACTCGTGAGAAAATGTTGCCTCCATTATATCTTCTTCCCATATTCTTTTGTATTTATGATCATATTAAAGGTCTGGATTTCGTGCCTTTTAAAAGGGTTTGGATTTTTTTTTAAAAAAGCCTTCACTAATATTTTATCTGCAATGGGGTTTTGGCACAGGTCTTGGGCAACTGCTGTTTTGGGTTCAGAAATGTGGGTCTTGAACTTCCTGGAAGATGCCAAGAGCCCAAAACTCAGCATGTGAGCAGAACTCTTGAAATGAATTATGAATTGTGGCTTTTAGCAAGGATGAGAACACTTCATTTTTCATGTTGTCCTCGAGGGTTAGCATTTCTTTGCACACACACGCACACCAAAATACTGGTCCCACAAGAATCCCTCTAAGCACGGATCCGAACCAGGGCCGTCCCATGCATTGCAAAGATATGCATTTCGCAGGCCGTGGGAGGAGCCCTCCTTCAAAAGAATGCTCTGTTAATCAATGGTTACGAAGCAGCAAAATCCCTTACGCAGTGCAGCCACATTCATAACAAATGGACCAGTCGGGGGCCAATTTCCATGTGCAGGGTCTGAAGAATTAGTCTCTGCCATCATTTTTGAGCAGGAGTCATGTCGTTTAATGGCCTCCTGCCGAGGATTTACACCCCCTGCTCTCATGATTAATACGGCAATGGAGTCTGAGCAGTGGGGATACATTGATGTATTGGGCTGCAGGGCAAGGAAAAGCAAATCCAGGCTCCTTACCTCAGCGCAGACCCCTTCGGTGTTGCAATGCCATAGCCTTTGGAATCCAAGTTACCTCCCACCTTCATGGTGTCACAGGGCTTGCGCTGCTCTATGTACTCGTTCATGGTGGACTCCAAGAGGTAGGCGTACTTCCCTTTCGACTTCCTCACCCGGATCATCCCCTCTTCTGTGGTCCTCACAAAAACGGAGGGTTCCGCGGATTTCATGTACGTCCACATCTTCTCGAACACGGCGATTTTCGACCGCTGCGCGGGGCAAGACAAACACAGTGTGTATTAGGGTTGTATTGCCACAGGGACAGGTAGTAGTTAAGGAAGGCCAGCTATGAAGGCATGGGCAGTGGGTAGACCTAGGGCAGGGAGAGCCAAGCCCCAGCCCCACCTCTTCCACCCAAGGCCATGCCTCTTGTGGGAACCACAGCCCTCTCTCTCCCTGCAGGGACAGGCCTCCAGCCTCCCAGGTGAGCCTCCTCAGCCCTGGAGCACAGGGAGGGGGGCAGTGCATGGTCCCGGCCTCCCTGGCTCCAGAGCATGGGGTCAAGCAGGCATCCTCAGTCTTGGAGCACAGGCAGGGTGCACTGCTCCAACATCCCCAGGCTCAGCGAGGCTGAAGTCCCAGGGCAGCCTGGGAGCTGTGCTGAAGCAGGGGCATTCTGGGAGGAGAATGTGGGCAAGGCCGTGCCTGGCAATTTGGGAAGGCAGAGCCTTCCCTTGCCTATGATACCCACTGCCCATATATGTTAGAAATAGTTTAATGAGTAACTTGTAGCTCAAGGTATTTAAATACCCTGCAAGCCTTCTTGGCCATTTGCATCAAGGAATTTCAGGATAAGAACAATCAAGCAACAGGGGAGCATCTACCCAGGGCTGGATTGTGTCTGCTAAGCATGAGCAGCGAGGGGTTTTATCTCCTTTGGGGAACAATGGAGGGTGGAAATCTGAGCAAGTAGAATTCTCCGCAGAGTCCCTGGAGTGGAGGGAGAGGGCACCCTTGGTTGGAAAAGAGAGGTCACAGGAGGAGCGGATGACCACAGGCTAGAAATACTGTACTTTGAGTGCACCGATATACTTGGTAGTAAGGTCTGCAGGTTTTGAGAAGACCTTCATGGGAATGTTATAGGAAGCAAAATGAAGGAAGTAGACGACATAATCTTTTCTGCAATGTATGCTTCTGCCTTCCATAATGGCAGCGTATTTATGTATGGTAAGTGGCTCCATGTAATTACAGGGCAAACCAAAGACTTATTATTCCGTAAACTTGAGTTGCAAGTCACAGGGTAATTACTTTTGGAACTGCCAAGTGTAATTACTCAGTAATGTGCAGAAGCATGTAATTACTGTATGTTTCTTGGGTATTTACAGAACTCAGCAAACTCTGCGTGCAGCAGTTTCCAAGGCATGGCACAAAGGCTGACAGAATGGTTTTGTTTTGTCTATTAATCTCTTACCCATTTGCTCTTACCCTAAAAAACTCTTTCGTTGACCCGGCTTCCAGAGTCCCGTAGGCAATCTCTGTCTGCTTGGCTAAGTCCTCTGCACTCTCTATGGGTGACACCATCCTCTCCACCGTCAGGAAGGCAGCCAGGTTAGCCGTGTAGGAAGAGATGATGATCAAGGTGAAAAACCACCAGACGCCACCAACTATGCGGCCAGAGAGGGATCTAAAGACAAAAGGGAAGGGTGAGGGGGATCGGCAGAACGGAGCAGAAGATAGAATTCGGAGCTATAGGCCAGATGTGCGGTATGTTGCTTTATACTATATCAGTTACTACCAAAACCATACCAGCTCTACCCATTTCCTGGAAAGCTCAGATCCAAAATGGGAGGAAAACCCTCTCTCTTTCCTTCCTATATGTGTCAAGATTCAGGCTAGAGTGAAACAAAATGATCAAGACTGGTGAAAAAATGATGTTTGTGGAGAAATATTTTTTTAATGTTCCTTTCTCTCAGAGTTTTTAAAACACGGTGAAACACAGCAACAAACAACAGGAAACTTTAAATTCCTGGGCAGGGTAGTACCGACCTCAGATGGAGTTTTTAACACGTATCAGGAACGCGTGAAATCCTAGCAATGATCTATGCCCAAGATTAGATAAGGGTGGTAAAATGATCAGTCGTGTGCAGAAAAGGCAGAAATACTTCATCCCTGTTTCTCCTCTGTATTTGATTCCTAGGTTCATGGAATATAAGGCTGGAAGGGACCATCATGTCATCTAACCTGACTTCCTGTATATCACAGTCCAGTACATTTCACCCAAGGTACCCCTGTGCTGAGCCCATTTGGAAACAAACAGGATGATGTCACTGTTATACTATAGTCATAAAGGAATGTTTTCTTTTCCATCAGGAACGAGGAAGGACATTGAACAGCAGCTATTAAATTCAACATTTGTAAATCTGCAGAACAAGAGAATTTGTTTTAGCCTGTATGGGTACTTGTCAGAGTATTAAAAGAATTGGCCAAGATACTCTTTGAAACAATGCTGATTTTTTAACAAATCTTGGAACAGTCAATAGGAAAGTTTCAGAGGAATGAAGAAAATCTAATGTCATACTCATAAGAACATAAGAACAGCCAGACTGGGTCAGACCAAAGGTCTATCTAGCCCAGTGTCCTGTCTGCCGACAGTGGCCAATGCCAGATGCCCCAGAGGAAGTGAACACGACAGGTAATCCTCACGTGATCCCTTCCCTGCCATCCATTTCCAGACAAACAGAGGCTAGGGACATCTTTCCTACCCATATTTTAAAAAACAACAGGATGCCTTGGATTCGCTGATTAGCCTGACATAAATCCTGGGTAAAATCATGGAAAGGCTGTTATGGGATGCAATGAGTCGTGAATTAAGGAGTGATATCATAACCAATGAGAAGCCAGCATGATTTTATGGAAAATCGGTTTTATCAAACAAATATCTTTTTTTTGTATGAGATGACAAGTTGATTGATAACGATAATTGCATTGCCATAATATATTTAGACTTCAGTGAGGCATTTGACTTGGTTCTGCATGACTTTCTATAAAAAGTAACACGATACAAAATGATTGTAGCACATTCTAAATGGATTAACCAATACATCACAAAAATTAACCATAGTAAATCAGTAGCCAATGAGAATGCCTTTACTAGGGACCCCCTGGCTTATTGCTCATTGGCCCAGTGCTATTCAATATCTTTGTCAGTGATCTGGAAGAAAACATTAAATCGTTGTTGATATGAAAATCGGCGGAGTAGTAAATCATGATGGGACAGGTCAGTTATATAGACAGATCTGGATTGCTTGGCAAACAGAGATGACTTGAAGAAGGACAAGGTGAATCTCCTATCCCGGGAGACTGTACATCCAGACTAGATAGCTTTCTCAAAGATATGCCATGACTCACGCAGAAGTTATGGGTTTGATGCAGAGTTTAGCTTGTGAAGTTTCTTGCCGTGTGTTACGCAGGAGGGCAAACTCTATGATCATAATGGTCCTTTCTGGCTTTATAATCTATGAATCTATTGTACTGTCCCTCTAGTCAGATTGCCAATGAACTCCAGGCATCTGAAGACAGGAATTAATTTATTTCAGTGAAACATCTATAGGAACCTCTCTAGCCCAGTACCCTCAGGGCCTGAACCAGAGAATTTGCTAAACCGCAGGAAGTCAGTATTGTAGACAGCGGGTCTCTCTGGGTATGTCTACACTACCCCGCTAGTTCGAACTAGCGGGGTAATGTAGGCATACCGCACTTGCAAATGAAGCCCGGGATTTGAATTTCCCGGGCTTCATTTGCATAAGCGGGGAGCCGCCATTTTTAAAACCCCGCTGGTTCGAACCCCGTGCAGCGCGGCTACATGGGGCTCGAACTAGGTAGTTCGAACTAGGATTCCTATTCCACGAGGTGTACCGGTAGTTCGGAATAGGAATCCTAGTTCGAACTACCTAGTTCGTGCCCCGTGTAGCCGCGCTGCACGGGGTTCGAACCAGCGGGGTTTTAAAAATGGCGGCTCCCCACTTATGCAAATGAAGCCCGGGAAATTCAAATCCCGGGCTTCATTTGCAAGTGCGGTATGCCTACATTACCCTCCTAGTTCGAACTAGGAGGGTAGTGTAGACATACCCTCTGTGTTTATTTCACAGAGGAGAATACATGGATACACTGAGGCACTTGCAGTGCTGCTTAATAATGTACAACAGTTCCGATATACCCTATATAAGCCTATGTCTAGCCAAGGCTGATCAGCTCTCTTCGTCACAAAGCGCTGGTGTTGTTAAACACTTTTACTGTATTAGCACAAGGAAATAAGCAGATAAAGCATAAAAACCAGGCTTATACTTAGCAGCATTTCCAACACTTCCACTGCTTGCTGGGCTCTTAGAAGACATGTAGGGGTATATTAGAGCACAGAACACTGAGAGCTAGGACTGGTAGCTGTAAACAAACTTTATAGGACTACGGGAAACTTGGCCACACCCATGATAAGTGGAAACCAGTGCTTTTTTTGTGATGGTACTGCCTGATACGCAGTACTGGCATCTCCAGACGCGATACCAACATCTCCAGTCAGAGCTCAACAACTTTTCCCATGGAGTACTGGCACCTTTTTTTTTTTAAAACAAAAAAAGCACTATGGATAACCAACTAACTATAATTATGCCAAACCATAGATGTTGCTGGACTAAAGAGTGCCAGACTACAGAGGTTCAACCTGTACTATACATTTTTAGAGCAGTGTTTCTTAAACTTTATAAGATGGAGGAACACTAAACAATATTTTTTTTTATGAGGCACACCAAGGATTTTTTGTTGAGGAAAAACAAAAACTGTCTGGGAAAAAGTTATTGAGAAAAAAAAAGTCACCTGCTGCTTTAAGGGCAGCCATTTTGAACTCTGTTGTTCTCCACAGCACACCTTTGACTGCCTCACTTTAAGAAACACTGTTTTAGAGAGTTTTTCTGTTTGATCAAGAACTTCTCATAAATGCTAAGAGCTAGGACTACCGCATTCAGTATACAGCTTCCTCTTATCATAACTTAAAGCAATGTAAGGGCTTGGTTGTGCCAGGAAAATGAGATGTGTCTGAAATGGGACTGCTTCACATAAAACCAAATGGAAAAGAGACAATCACCAAAGCAAGCACAGTCCTCACCATTGGCATAACTAAGCAAATGTTAAAAGAGACTGAACCACGATGAGCCAGAAACATAGGATAAACCTGGCAATGCATCTTTCAGAAAAGAGATAAAAAGGAGAAACTTGGAGTAGAGCTGTTTTGGCATTCCCAAGCAACTGCAGGTAAATCTGCTACTTTTCATATAATTGAAAAAGGAAGCTTCTATTCTGAAAAGGGATTTTAATAATGATGCTCCCTCCCCAAATTGCTTGAACTTTCTTTCCTTTTTAGCCAAATCCATCTCTCAATCAGGAAAGAAACCATAATGCTAGTTTATTCAGCCCAGCTGGCAAGGAGGGGGTTTACTCAGTAGAGAAACTGCCTCTCTCCTTTTCTCTCGGCAGTGCATCTTTTTAACATCCTCTGTCAGTGCCCAGAAATCTGGCCAGGATTATGGTAATGGGAACTACAGCTTTTAAGTGACAGACACAGCGATGACACATGTCAGCTTCCATGCCATCTCGTGTCTAGGTTTGCAGGAGTTAATGGATCCAGCTGTCATGTTTTCTAGAAGTCATTGCATTCTAATACAATGTGGCAAACAAAACTGCACACTCCATTGCTCCAGCTAGGGGAAAAACCTACCCTTCGCTAATCACCGAAATCAGAGCTAGAAAAGAGAGTGAATTAAAGTAGTCTGCTTCCTACACTGCTCCTCTGTATCGTATGGTACTGCTTTTTCCAGGCTATCTTGAAATATCTCAGATGTGGGAGTAGCTGGTCCTTCAGACATCATTTACTCTCATTTATATCAACCTGGCCTGCAATCCCTTTGGTCAAAATTGCCATTCTTTGAGCTCAGAGAGACACCACCTAATGGAAACCTGGGACCATATTTTCTCAGCAACAACACTCTTCTGAATACATGTGCAATTTGCAGAAGAGAGACCACACATTTTAATTCTGGAGAAACAGAAGACAATGCATCAAACTGACTCTGAGCTTCCCACTCCTGGAAGAGCAATCATAGCAGGTTTTGCAAAGTGCAGAGAGAGCAGTCTGCGGAAATAGACACAGTAAATAACACGGACTAAACAGCAAACTATTTATTTTACACGACATTGTTTTTTCCTTCTGCTGGATTTGTGAGTGACACGCTTGTGAACAAAATAGAACTGGTCGGAGCCAGGCTCTGGTTAAGCATCTTTCCAGCTCCTCTGGAAGGGCATCTCAATGCTGAACTGTAGCCCCCGTGGCTACTCCAGTCCTAGGACTTGCTTAACCAGTCATGTAAATTGCATGCTGCTCCTGTGATGTCAGCAACCTCGGAACGCTGAGCCGGAGGAGAAAGATTTCAAAGCAGTGAAATGGACAGTTTCCTGTAGAATCCCATTTTCTGAGCGCATTAATACAACATGCCTCTGAAGTGAGGCTCAGAAAGGTGCCACCGTTTCTTTTCGTTAATACAATCATCTCTTACAAAGCAGTAAGACCCCCATATGTTCCAGACAGGGCAGGTGGACACGTTTCATGACTTTAGGACAGTTATATTGTGACCTTCTTGCAGCTATTCAGTACCCAACGCGAGACAGGTTAGTTGTTGGCTCTCTCAGCAAAATGGTCAATATCTCAATGGTCCCAGATCCTGAACTGCCCTCATTAGAGGCATATGCAGTGTAGTTTTAGTGGTGCGGGGCCAAGATATTGGAGAGACAAGGGAGATGAGATGATATGTTTTATTGGACCAACTTCTGTTGGGGAGAGAGACAAGCTTTTGAATCACACAGAGCTCTCAGATGCTTGGAGAATCCTTTCTAGAGTGCTGTGTGGCTGGAAAGCGTCTCTCTCTCTTATCCACAGATTGTTCAACAAGATGCTTTATCTCACCCATCTTGTCTCTCCTCAGGAAGCGGTCATTCTAAATCAGGGTTAAGGAATGATGCAGGGAAAGGTGAACTAACACCTCAGTCTTTCTGTAGAGGATTTCAGCCTCCAGGTCTGTCAGCTCCCATGCCTTTTCCTCGAGTTTACAATGCCTTACTTTTAATAAGCGGAAGAAGGAGTGGGGAGGAGAAATCTATGGGTTCAGTGAACACCTCTTCATATCTGCAGAAAAACAACCCCCCAGTCTATTTCCCTAATTAGCCTAGATGATGTGTGTTGGGGAAGGAAGCACTTGTAAGAGGCACTAGAGGCACCAAACAAGAGTAACTGGGCAACGTCAGACCCAACAATTTCTGATGACGAAGGCCACTTCAACCTGGCAAGCGACATTTGCATAGCCAATCATTACATTCATCCTCCAGCTGCAATTATACAGCTTTTCTTCCCTGATGAAGCTGGGATATTTTTGGGACTTAATTCCTGGCAGCTGCAGTCAACTGGACCCCAGTCATTTGACTGCAGACATCATTACTCTCATTCGTGATTGATTTATCCCTTCGGGGCTGCCTATTGCAGATGGCTTTTGCTTCCAGATCATGCACCTGTCATGAGCTGGAAAAAAAGTAACAATGGGGTGTTGGCATCTATTGCCCACAGGAGACACCAAATGGTGACAGTTACTTTCCCTGCTGCCATAGCAATATGTCTCCCCCCCCCCCCCAGTGGAAGTAACATACACCTCAACCATGGCTACACCTTCTTGTGTGATGTTTCATCAGAGATGATGAGGACAAGCAACATTTTGTCCCCATTGCTAGATATGTAACTTAGAATGAACTGACTCTTTAGTTGTGTGTTTGTACGCACCTCGCACAATGGGGGTTTGGCCCAGGAATGGGTACAACCGCAGTACCCATAACCATTTATTATTATGAAGGGAGAATGTCCGGGATGAAACATCACACAATTGGATGCAACCCTCAGGGGCATTTCTATGATTTGATATGTTACGCAGAAGGTTCTCAATGTGGAATATTCAGGGTCCGCAGCTAGACTAACCAGACTCGGAACCAGTGCTCGGTAGAACCATGGCAAATGACTTACGAGACCAAGTCTTATTTTAAATAAAAACTTAAAAAACAACAATGGTCCTGTCGCACCTTAGCGACCTTACAGACTAACAAAAATATATCAATGGTATCAAGAGCTTTCATGGGGTTGTTTTTTTATTACAGACTAATACGGCTACTCCTCTGAGACTATTTTCAATCATGATAAACACTTAGGAGCTTAGGGTATGTCTACACTACCATCCTAGTTCGAACTAGGGTGGTTAATGTAGGCAACCGAAGTTGCAAATGAAGCCCAGGATTTAAATTTCCCGGGCTTCATTTGCATCTTGCCGGGTGCCGCCATTTTTAAATCCCCGTTTGTTCGGACTCCGTGCCCGCGGCTACATGCGGCACGGAGTAGGTAGTTCGGATTAGGCTTCCTATTCCGAACTACCGGTACACCTTGTTCCACGAGGAGTAACGGTAGTTCGGAATAGGAAGCCTAATCCGAACTACCTAGTCCATGCCGCGTGTAGCTGCGGGCACGGAGTTTGAACTAACGGGGATTTAAAAATGGCGGCGCCCGGCAAGATGCAAATGAAGCCTGGGAAATTTAAATCCCGGGCTTCATTTGCAACTTCGGTTGCCTACATTAACCACCCTAGTTTGAACTAGGCTGGTAGTGTAGACATACCCTTACATTTCATTGCAAGCCAATAGAACTTAGTTTCCTGAATCACATTGGGCTTGTGTACACTATGGAGAAGATTGACATTCTGGAGGTTGATCTTCTAGAGTTTGATTTAGAGGGTCTAGTGCAGACCCCCAAATCGAACACTGAGGGCAGCCCTCAGCTGGCTTCTCACAGTGTAGATGCTGCAGCCACTTGGCTTATCATAGGCCAAATCCAGCTACACATTTTGTGTAGCTAGATAGTGTACCTTAATCCGACCTGCCTGGCCTAGTGTAGATTTGGCCTTTAGATGCTTTAGAAAATTGTATCCTATCAGAGTCAGCTGATTTGAATGATCATGTCATTTTTAAACCAGTTGCATTGAAGTACAAGCCCCAACAAAGTCAATGTTGTGTCTTTATATTACTTTATACTAATAGGTTTGAATTCTCTTGTATTGACTATTCTCTTGTCTCCTAGTCCATGCCAAGCATAACATTAGGTTAGTCGGTTTTCCTTTGTACTGAAACAGCTGTTCGTGACTAAGCACTGTTGAAGTAAGGGAAGCTTTCTCTGCTCATATCCTTTAGCCCTCACAGAAACATGCCATGGTGTCTTGACATTTGGATCTGTGTACTTAACGCTTGTATTTATTCATATTCATGACTGTATTAAGACTTGGGAACAGCAGCGTATTTAAACAGAATAAAATCCTTGCAAGTAATAAGCAGAGAGGATAATAGTGCAACAAGAGGCTTTCATTACCGTTTGGCTGACTCTGGGATATGATGAAATGGCTTAGATTAACCAGATGGGGTTTGTTTTGATTTGTTTTGCTACATTGCTCTTTTTGCACTCAGAGTAATTCTCTGCTACAACTCCAAATTGAGAGCCCTGAGGGTCTTCTTCCTTACTTTATCTGGATGGCCATAATCACCCGGTGCCTTCTCTCCACTCTACTGTCCTAGCTAGGCTCATCTCTCCAATGGAATATCATTGAAATCCTCCATGTTCCCATAACAGCTGCATGCTGGATTCTTTCAACTTCTATTTCCACTTAGCACTGCATCAGAGCTGATTGGCAACGGGTTGAGTTGGTTGAGATTTCCATTCTGTGGGGAGCTCTGACATATGGGGGAAAAATCCTAATTGGAATAAAAAGCAGGAAATTCTGAAATTTCCTATGAAATGAATATTCTGACAAATTTCAGTTTGGAGTAATTGAAGGGTGTATCTAGACTAGAGGGAGTTTTCAAAAAAAGTGGTCTTTTTTCGAAAAATCTTTACCTGTGTCTAGACTGCTGCTGCGTTCTTTTGAAAGTAAATAGAAAGAACACAGCAGTTGTTTTGAATGAGGAAAACCACGTTTTATGAGGAATAATGCCTTTTTTCGAAAGAGCTCTTTTGAAAAAAGGTGCTATGTAATGCAAACTGTGCTTTTTCGAAAGAGAGCGTCCAGACTGCCTGCGTGCTCTCTTTCAAAAAAGTGGCTTGCTTTTTCGAAAGTACTGGTTGTGGTCTAGACACTCTTTTTCGAAAGAGGCGTGCAGTCTAGATGTAGCCGAAGTGTTTCATTTTGATACAGTAAAAATGTTTCATTTCTACTTTACCATTTCAATTCGTTTTGTTTAGACTTTTATATGACAGTAAACCTGTTGTATGTAAAATAATCTATAGGATATTAATTTGCATATTATCAATCTAAATTAAATGCACTGAAATTATGATAACCTAACCAATGGTTTTCTCAAAACAAAATGTTTATCAGTGTTATCAAAGTGAAAGGAGAGATTCTTTTTGACTTTCTTTTTTTGTTTCAATAATGATTTGTTTCAATTTTTCCCCAGAATGCTGTCCCTAACTGAAGACATTATGGGACAATGGTCCCACAATTCCTCTTGCTCTTGCAGGATGAATCCCACCGACCCACATTAAACTCTTGTTTTAAAAACCTTTCTCCTCTCCTGCCTGACAGATGAGATGGTGTGGCCCAGAATGACCATATCACTTCTGATAGCGGAGACATTTCGGTTCTCCTTACTTCTCAGGGAGTGAAGATTTTCTGTGGTCTAGTTTGAACATTAATGGATTCTTCACAGAAAAAAAAAGAGGGAAGAAAGAAGAAGAAGAAAAAAAAGGAAAGCAATCCCAGATCAGACAAAATATAATTCCAGATCAGAAAGGTTTAAAAAGTTCAGAAAAGGGCAACAAAAATGATTAGGGGTTTGGAACGGGTCCCATGTGAAGAGAGATTAAAAAGAGTTGAACTTTTCTGCTTAAAGAAGAGGAGACTAAGGGGGAATATGATAGAGATCTATAAAATCATGACTGGTATGGAAGAAGTGAATAAGGAAAAGTTATTTACTTATTACCACAATATAAGAATTGGGGGTCACCAAATGAAATTAATATGTAGCAGGTTTAAAACAAACAAAAGGAAGTTTTTCTTCACTTAGCACACAGTCAACCTGTGGAACTCCTTGCCGGAGGATGTGGTGAAGGCTAGAACTTTAACAGGGTTAAAAAAAAGAGCTAGATAGATTCATGGAGGTTAGGTCCATCAATGGCCATTAGCTAGGATGGGTAGGAATGGTATCCCTAGCCTCTGTTTCTCTGGAAGTGGGTGACAGGGGAGGAATCACATGAGGATTACCTGTTGTGATCCCTCCCTCTGGGGCATCTGATATTGTCCGCTGTCAACAGACAGGGTACTGGGCTTGATGGACCTTAGGTCTGACCCAGTATGGCCGTTCTTATGTTCTTATCAATAGCTCTGCTGGGAGTAACATGTTCCTGCAGAATTTTTAGGTTTCCACTCAAGTGCATCTTTCAGAAGAAAACTTTTCTGTAATTTTCTTTTCTAGCCAGTTCCACATATAATAGCTGGAAAGGGCTAGAGGATCATTCTCCTGTTCAAAGGAGCACACTAGGGGGAGAGCTAATTGTTGCGCTAGCTGTATCTCTCACATCTGGCATGGAGGGAAGAGGGCGAAGGGTGTTCCAGGGATAGAGCCCAGTTCACCACTGCTAAAACCTTATGCCAGTGATGCAAGTTGAAGACTCCTCTGAAGATCTCATATGCATGAAGACTGGGAGAGCTGAAACCAGATGCTTGGCTACCCTGTCTCCCATCATCTCTGCCTCTGAGTATCTGCCCTGAGGCAAGTCTTGAGAATTTCTATACCTGGCCACCGAAGTGTTGTTTTCAGTAACACCCTTCTGTACCACTCAGTGCTGTGAACATGGCCACCTTCCACAGGCACGAGGGTTGAGAGAAGCAGGGAGGAATACCAAGATCACAGGCCAAGAGAGCAGCCGTAATGGTAGGCCACAGACAACAGGTCTCCTCCTTAGCCCTGACTTCCATTCCCCCCAGGCCCTCACCTATCCCAGTGCAGGGTCACCCATTGTCCTTTTGGGCTGTCTGGTAAATGGCCTGTATTGTCAGCTGTCTGGGAAAGTTGTGCCCAGTCCAGGTGAAAAATTGTGCCCAGTCAGGTGAAAATTCAGCACCTTTGTCAGGCCGGCAGAATGTTGTCCCTAACTGAATGGTTTAAATAGAGATACCAGATGGCTGGGACATTATCAACCAACCAACCAATGAAGGTGCCAATGGTTCTTTGTGTCTGTGAGAATCTGGTTTTAGTTCTCTTCCTCTCTATTGCTAACTAATGCTTCTTATCTGCCTCTTTTAACTATCTAGTTTTTAGGTGCTATCTGTCGTTTTCCAGTTTTTCCGGTTCCATACATTCTTGGCTTTCTCTTTGATACCTATCTACCCTCTGCCTCTTTCTGTTTCTCTTCCCCCTCCCATTTTTTTCCTCCCCCGCCTCCTTCTTCCCTATTTATTTTGCTTCTGGACATCCAACACTCCAGTCATCTGAAGAAGCAGGCTGAGCCCACATAAGAACATAAGAACGGCCGTACTGGGTCAGATCAAAGGTCCATCTAGCCCAGTATCCTGTCTGCCGACAGTGGCCAGCACCAGGTGCTCCAGAGAGGGTGGACCGAAGACAATGATCAAGCGATTTGTCTCCTGCCATCCTTCTCCAGCCTCTGACAAACAGAGGCCAAGGATACCATTTCTATCCCCTGGCTAATAGCCTTTTATGGACCTAACCTCCATGAAATTATCTAGTTTCTCTTTAAACTCTGTTGTACTCCTAGCCTTCACAACCTCCTCTGGCAAGGAGTTCCACAGATTAACTACACGCTGTGTGAAGAAGAACTTTCTTTTATTAGTTTTAAACCTGCTACCCATTAATTTCATTTGGTGTCCTCTAGTTCTTCTATTATGGGAACTAATAAATAACTTTTCTTTATCCGCCCTCTCCACACCACTCATGATTTTATAGACCTCTATCATATCCCCCCTCAGTCTCCTCTTTTCTAAACTGAAAAGTCCCAGTCACTTTAACCTCTCTTCATATGGGACCCGTTCCAAACCCCTAATCATTCCAGTTGCCCTTTTCGGAACCATTTCCAAGGCCAAAATATCTTTTTTGAGGTGAGGAGACCACATCTGTACACAGTATTCAAGATGTAGGCATTCCATAGTTTTATACAGGGGCAGTAAGATATTCTGTGTCTTATTTTCTATCCCTTTCTTAATAATTCCTAGCATTCTATTTGCCTTTTTGACCGCCGCTGCACTCTCTGTGGAAGTTTTCAGAGAACTGTCCACGATAACTCCAAGATCTCTTTCCTGATTTGTCGTAGCCAAATTAGACCCCATCATACTGTACGTATAGTTGGGGTTATTTTTCCCGATGTGCATTACTTTACACTTATCCACATTAAATTTCATTTGCCATTTTGTTGCCCTATCGCTCAGTTTGGTGAGATCTTCTTGGAGTCCCTCACAGTCTGCTTCTGTCTTGACTATCCTAAACAATTTGGTATCATCCGCAAACTTTACCACCTCACTGCTTACCCCTTTCTCCAGATCATTTATGAATAAGTTGAAAAGGATTGGTCCCAGGACTGACCCTTGGGGGACACCACTAGTTACCCCTCTCCATTCTGAAAATTTACCACAAAAGCTCATGATACCATCTACATATTTTGTTAGTCTTTAAAGTGCTACCAGACTATTTGTTGTTTTTTTGTTCTTGTTTTTTAAGTTTTTCCTGTTACATACTAACTCGGCTACCCCTCTAAAGCTTGAAGACATCCCGGGCAGCCTGCCAACAGTGCTAATGCCCCTGAATTCCTCTTGCTCTTGCAGCATGAATCCCATCGACCCACATTAAACTCTTGTTTTAAAAACTCTCCTGTTCTCCTGCCTGACAGGTGAGTTGATGCGGCCCAGAATGACCACAGTGGAGATGTTTCGATTCTCCTTAGTTCTCAAGGAGTGAAGATTTTCTGTGTTCTAGTCTGAACACTGATGGAGACTTCACAGAAAAAAAAGAAAAGAAAAGAAAAGCATCCAGCTAATGTCTCATTTCTTAAAACAAAATGCCATTCCAGATCAGACAATTTGCTCTTTGATCTTATCCCTCGCAGAAGGTAACGGAACCTAACAGTAATTTGCATGTGCTTTGCCCGATTATTACAGAGAACATCAATTCTCTAGCAGAATACATTTTATGAAAAAAGATTAACAAGATCATCATGAAATATACAAAATAAATCTCTTTGAAAATTGTTTGAGTAGCTTCTCTGTTCTTTCTCCCTCTCCCCTTCAGAACTCATTTCTTCTGGAGAATTACACTTAAACTGACAGCGTTTTAATTAGAAATGCAAATCCAGGAGACTAAAGACACGGCTGCTTTGGGAGGATTTCCCAGCTTTGCTGTTAAATTCATTTCTAATAAAGGCTTATTTAGCCGACTGACATGTTTGTCAGTGAATGAATTTATGCCAAATTGCTGAAAGAAAATCTTTTAGGCACCTGTGGAGCAAATGCAACTTTTGGTCCTTTACATACACTGCCCATGTTCTCAGACAGTAATATATTAATAAGGTAGTGACCAGAGATAATTGCACATGTACATCGGTGGGTAGACTTGGCAAGGCATCTAATGAAAAAATTTCCTTTGATTCTGATTTGTGAGGAGCTTTTCCTCCGCTTTTGCTTCCAGTTCCAAATTTAAACACACCCTAAATCTGAAAGCTAAGACTAGTTAAAATCAATGATTTGTTACTTCTTTGTGAAACTGTATGGAACTGCAACTTTCACCCCCTTCGCTTCCAAACCATAGATCATCCACTGTTTGTGACTAGTGGGGATATTTGCACAGACTTGGTCTGACAGCTTGGAACTGGTAACAGACTGAAAGCAAGGAAAGTTTAGTGTGATTTTGGGAACCACTGTGTCCATTTTGCACAGCTGCAGCTATTATCCTCGTGTGCCCTCCTGCTTCCTGGAGCATTTCGAATGAACTACCAACTGTTTTTGGATGACATTTTAACCTTGATTAGAAGATAGGTTTCTCCCCCTGCACTGTTAGATCGACATGCTAAGTTTGCATATTACTCATATAACAACTCTGCTTCCCTGCATAATAGCCTTGGAATTTTCACTGCAAACTTGGTGTTAAAATGGACCTCCAAGAATATCTCTTCTCTATGTGTTTCAATATATTTCCCCCTGTCATTTTAATCACACATGTTAGCTGTGCTTTCCCCAACTCCCCCACAACTTTTTACACAGTGGTAATAAACACATGTTTTAATTCAAACTGGCTGGGGATATAGGCTTCAACCAATCAGAATACTTTATGCAACTACAAGGGGCTTAAAGCACTAGAGACATATCCCTGTGGCAGTCTGAATGCTGTATCTACTATATTCTGTGTTCTCATTCTAAGCCCGTAAGACAATAGAAAAATCAGGCAAGCACCAAGCTTTCATTTAGCTCTTCACCGTCTGGGGAATGCTCCTTCGCCCTGCCCCCCAGATATAATAAGGAAGCTCAGATTGCCTATCGATACTACCGGATAGGAAGAAGGAGATAACTGTTTTAGAAGCCAAGCAGAAGCCATGATAGAAAGTTGCGCTGCGCCCATGTGCTGTTGGACGGTGCAGCGACCACATATGTCACTTGTGAAGAAGCAGAGTCGCCCTGATTAATCTCAGAATGGATTTAATCGCCTTGCCATTGTGCGCCTTCGGTCCACGTGGCATTCTGATTGGACTTTCATCTCTGCGGGATTAATTAATATGACCGCTGGCCTTCTCCTCCCTTTCTGTCTGTCCTCCAGCTAATGACTGTGGAGCGCGGGGTGTTTCCCTACCCCGCCCTCCTTTGCAGAACAACTTCTCGTTTTCCTCAATTTCTGCTCACTGGGCAAAATCTCTCTCTGAAACAAGTTTTTGTGCTTAGTCAGAAATCTGCTGTCCGCCACTGCCTATGGCTCAGTCTTTCCTTTTCCTCTCCTGTCTTGGGATCTCAGGGCAGCTGCAGTATTGAGTATAAAGCGGATCAGGTATCAGCTCTTTTCAAGACCCCCACACCCGCGTTTCTGACAGAAGAGGGGCGTCTGATCGTCCGAGCAAAGGAGCACTTTATTTCTAATCCCAAGATAGCACGGCCACCTCATGGGGCCAAGGACAATTCGCTTGACCTCTCCTCTTCGATGTGCCTGTCTCTAAACGGGCAATAATAATAGGTGGTATCGTGATTTAAGTGGGTGGCACGAAGCACCTCTGCTGCTGCAAATCAGATGCAAGCGCATGCCAGCCACCAGACAGAGTGACTCAGCTCTTCCCGGAGGAAACTCCTTGCAGGGGACGGGAGGCAGTATTACCTCTCTTGCCTGCTCCCAGGGTGAATTCCCCTCTGGTGCTGTTGGTCTCTGTGACCCAAATTGCACCCTTCAGGATGGGACAATATGAAGACAAAGAGCTCTGGGGACTGTATTATAAAAACTAAGGCTGCGTCTAGACTGGCATGATTTTCCGGAAATGCTTTTAACAGAAAAGTTTTCCGTTAAAAGCATTTTCAGAACAGAGTGTCTAGATTGGCACGGATGCTTTTCCGCAAAAGCACTTTTTGCAGAAAAGCGTCCGTGGCCAATCTAGATGCGCTTTTCCGCAAAAAAGCCCTGATCACCATTTTCGCGATCGGGGCTTTTTTGCGGAAAACAAAGCTGAGCTGTCTACACTGGCCCTTTTGCGCAAAAGTTTTGCGTAAAAGGGCTTTTGCCCGAATGGGAGCAGCGTAGTATTTCCGCAAGAACACTGACAATCTTACATGAGATCGGCAGTGCTTTTGCGGAAATTCAAGCAGCCAGTGTAGACAGCTGGCAAGTTTTTCCGGAAAAGCAGCTGATTTTCCGGAAAAACTGGCCAGTCTAGACACAGCCTAAGTGTTATTAGTGGCTTTTAGTCTGCAGAAGATAAAGATGAGGGGGGATTTGAGAGCAGGCTTCAGCTACTTGAAAGGAGGTTCCAAGGAGGCTGGAGAGAAGCTGTTCTCAGTAGGGGCAGATGACAGAATGAGGAGCAATGGTTTCAAGTTGCAATGGACGGGGGGCGTGGGGTGGAGGTCTAGGTTGGATACTAGGACAAACCATTTCCCTAGGAGGGTGGTGAAGCACTGGGATGGGTTCCCTAGGGAGGGGTGGAATTTCCATCCCGAGAGGTTTTTCAGTCCTGGCTTGACAAAGCCCTGCCTGGGATGATTGAGTTGGGGTTGGTCCTGCTTTGGGCAGGGGGCTGGACTCGCTCACCCCCTGAGGTCTCTTCCAGCCCTAGCATTCTAGGATTCTCATAGACTAGGTTCCAGGAAGTCTGCACATCTTGACTTCAACCTAGTAGATGAAAGTCTGGCCTATTAAAATCAATGGGAGGTTTGCTGTTGACATCAATAGATCCAGGATTTCTCCCCGTGTGCGACTCTTCTGCTTTCAGTCCTGCCCACTTAAGCCATGAGCACCATTGGCAATGACCACAGAGAAGGCTGTGGACAGGCCTGCTGATGGGGGAGGGGGTAAAATGGGGCCCAGAGATTCAAAGAGGCCTAGAGCTTCCTATAAATTGCTGTTGGAGAGCCAGAGCGTCACTCAACATGGCTCTGAGGGCTGGAGGGGGCGCCACTGTCTGGCTGACTGCTCTCAGCCCCGCCCCTTCCACCTGAGGCCCTGCCCCTTTTAACTGAAGCCCCACCCCTTCCAGGGGCACAGAGCTGGGATCCTCCCACACCTTGCCCCAGGGCTCATGGTGGCTATTGGCCCCAATACCTATGACTGTCCTTAATCCAGTCCCACTACCTCTTACAGCCATTGTGAAGGGTGAGGATTATTAAGGAGAAAACTCTGGTCAAACATTTTAAGCTTATAAACAAAATGGAAAATCCCAGCATGCAAAGGGCCCCGGTAGTCACTTCCGTCCATTACATCTGCCCCGGGTTCTCTCATGAGTCACCAACAAGAATCAACTTGTTAAGCAAGTGCTGAAAAGCTCGTTCACACATTTCCTCAATACGTCAAACTCATCCTTGCTACTGTTGGAATCGGTGCTTGGCCAGCAGGCCTTGTCGGAGTCAGGGCGCTCCTTTGGCTTGCCGAACCACCGGAGAACGATGCCGTGCTGATGGGGGAGAGAGCGAGGGATTCAGTCTTTGGGGCGGGCGTGTCGTCTCCGTGGCTGCAAGGTGCCAAGTGCATTTGGGGTGGCACCGTAATACGTATAATCGCTGTGACACACAATAGAATAATTCATGATACTTCTGTTCCACCCTTGACTGAGCCCGAGATGGTTAGCGCTCTTCAGCCAACAGAGAAAGGGGGGATTGCCAGAGAGGCCTGGGGGATTTGAGCGTCTGGTTCATTTTAATTGGAGCCGGCATCCAAAGGCTGCCGGTGACTTTAGAAACCGGCAGTTTCCACAGGATAAATAAGACCTCACATCCAAGTGAATGCTCCATCACCTAGAAAATGGCCTCTGACAACCGCGTCCTCTTCCACATACACTCCCAATAAGGGTGCAACAGGAAGAGGAGGAGGGCCGGGCGTGTGGAGAATGACTAATGACTGACAGTGAGTGGCAGTTCCATTAAGTTCTATGGCTACAGGAGGGACATAGCTACAACTGCTACGACACCTCAGTCCTCCAGGGCAACTTTGTGTGATAACCCACATGGCTCCACTGCCCAGGGCTGCGAGGCGATCCCTGAACACCCATCTGTGACTCTGGGCTCCTTTTGGTGTTAAAATTCCCTAATCATTCCAGCCACACATTGAGACGTGTAGGGAGAAATCGTGATGGCCTTGAAATCAATGGCAAAATTCCCCAGTGAGAAGGGGATTTTACCCACAGCACAGGTGGGTGCTTAGCAATCATGAGGCGGGGGTGTGGGCATCCCGTTTGTTATCGTTGCATATATGTGCGTAGCTCACACAAAAGTCAAGCTGCCATTGATCCGAGAGCAGAATGCAAGGAGCTAGGATATCAGTCTCTTTTCTTGCATCTGATGAAGTGGGTCCTTGCCCACGAAAGCTTATACTCCAACACTTCAGTTAGTCTATCAGGTGCCACAGGACTCCTCGCTGCTTTTGCAGATTCAGACTAACACGGCTACCCCTCTGATAGTCTCTTTTCTGCGACTGCTCCATCCTGCAGCGGGTCAGAATCAGGATTTAAGAAGGGCTCTGACGAAGGAAACATGGAAAGCCAGATTACTCGAAGGGTGCAAACCATTCCAATCCAGAAGGCTGTTATCAATGAGGAGAAAAGGAAGCGTGAAAGCAGAGCAAATGGGAAGAACCCAGGAAAGTAAAAGTGTTATGGCTGGCTGATGAGGAAGCCAGAGATAAATACATATCCGGTTGTGCTCCTCACTGAAGGTGCTATGGAAATGGTCCATGATTTTTCCAGGTACATTTAAGGGACAGGTGTTTAGGATGAAGCCTTGTATAGAATCTAAAACTAGCCAGTTTGGGCAGGGTAGTGAAAGGCAAAATCATGACTGTCCCACTGGAGAAGTTTTGCAAGCTTGTGCTACATGCACAACACAGTTTTCATCCCCCCGGAGCAAAACGTTCCCTGTAAAATAGCAGTTCACACTGCTCTCATTTTGGTGACATTTGTTAGCTTTGCTGCAAAAATTCCACAAGGTGACAAGCATAAAATTCACCAGAAGCACTGGCTGAGGTGCCCCACAAGATCCGTTTCTTGGGAACTTCCTTTGCTTCAGGTTGGCCAGACTGTCACTGCACTTTCTTGTCTCTTTAACCAGTTGCCTGTTGTGCTAATGTATCTCTCTTGGCAGGTCCAGCAATCTCACCTTGCTGAGACTCTCGGGTGCAAAGATGTCATATATTTTGGATTATATGCCACCAGTTCCTCATTTCCCTCAGGGACATTTTTTTCCATTCCAAATGCAGTCACCGTTTCTGTTTCTCTCGCAGAGACTGCTTTAGAATTTCAGGGCAAAGCAGTGTAATTCTTCCCCAGTTTTACAGCAGAGCTGGTTCTTCCAAAGGGAACTAGGGCTCAGCCTACTTAGCTTGCCTTCTCTGATGGGGAGAATGAAGTAAGTCATGTGATGGGTAGCCATGCGTCTAAACCAGGCCTCTGGGAGAGTAGAGAAACAAAGGCAGGTAGATGGCCAATGAGGGGAGTTGAAGAGTTGAAGAGTCTGCTGCAATGGTTCTTGAGCAAGACAGCTGGGGTTGGGTTCAAAGACCCATCTGGTAGCTTTGTTGCCTCTTAGGGAGAAAGCAGGTCAGGTCTTGCATCTTCTCCACTGGCTCAGAGAAGAGGAAGGGACAGCAGCCTAGGAGGGGATGGATTGTGCCCTGTTTAAGTTTGGGCAGAAGACTTTTGGGGTTGATCTTGACCTTTATATTAATAAAAACCAGACTCCAAGAAGGGCTGTGATTGGACTGGTGAACTCGAAGAGACGAGGCATTGGTGTTTTGCAGCCTTCCAGGCGGTATTTTATCTTTCATCTATGGGGTTGCCGTGAAGCATAGCACAACAGAGAGGTTTTGTGAAGCTAAGGAAAGGAGGAAAGCATATCCATGGAGCAGCATGCTTTGTATTTCTGTTCTTTTCCAGGTAATCCCCATCAGTGCGCCCTGCTTTTCTGACTATGCGTGTGGAGTCGTTTAGCCTTCAAAACCCCACTCCATTTCTGTGGGAGTTAGGCATCGAATTCTCTTCCCTCCTTTGAAAACCCGTCTTAGGGGGCGGGGAAAGGGCCCTGTTTGATCTATGCTCATGCTCATTCCAGTCTATTTTGGCTCATCTAGATGGTCTCAGACTCTTACATGGCCAGGCTCTGTTGCCTTGACTGCCTTTTGGCAAGAAAACAGCGAGACCCTACACCCTGCAACACTTTTACTGGAAAAAAGGCCGAGTTTCCTCAAAAAATGAGGTTGACAGGATCTGTCGAAAAAGGCTTTATTTTCAACAGATCCGCGTCTAGACTGCTGGGATTTTTTTTTTAAAAAACCCCTCCGTTTTGGAAAAAAGCAGCGGCCATGTTGATGCTAATGAGGCATGGGATATTTAAATCCCTGCTTCATTAGCAATTTCAATGTGCTTGATTTGCATCTCTCTGTTGACAGAGGGATGCAGTCTAAATGTAGCCCTTCTGTCAATTTTTGTGTGTTGATAATAGTTGTATCAGCAAAACTTTGTAGTGCAGACAAAAGCTCTCCTTCCCTTCTACTTTCCTTCCTCTGAGTTGTTATTTATCCACTGAGTCCATGGCCTGTACATGTTCTCTCCTCTCTCCAGCTCTAATAATCCTCCTCTTTCTCTCTCCCCATATCCATTATCTGATTTGGTTGTTTGTTTCCTTTTACTAATAATGTAACTTCAAAGGGATATTGTGAGGATTAATTAGTGTTTGTAAAGTGTTTTGAAGTCCTCCAACGAAAGATGTTAAAATGCATTGCCCTTCTACAGGGCCTTTTATCTGAGGATCAAAGTATCATTGCTGCCGTTGAAAGATTACTGCTCAGCCTTTGGATCTGAGGGCCTCCCTAATTGCATTGACCTCTTTAAAAGTTTGTCATTTATGCGTGTGTGCGCACCCGCCCCCTTCCACACCCTGCTCTAATACTACAAGATGTATCCCTCCTGACATATGGGTAGAGTTCACCTAGTCAGGGTGATGATGAGGTGAAAGGTACTATCTACAAGTCCAGGAACACCTACCGGGTTTTGGACTCCCTGCTCCTCTGCCCTGCAGGCACAGAAATTTACAAGTTACCATGGTTCTCCGGAGAATTACCCAACACTTCATGCTGTTTTCTTTAAAGATAGAGCCTTCAAAGCAGCTCACCGAGAGCTTTATCTGATGAGCCTCCCTAGCTGCTTCCTCTGAGATTTGAAGGTAGATTTCACTCATGGTCTGGAAGAGGCACGCTGTTAGCTCAAGACCCTGTTTGCTTCAGTGAATCCACTGATCTTTAGGGAAGCAAAAGGAATTTGTTTCTCCTAATGATGACTGTTGTAGTTAGGTAAATGACTACAGAACCTCCTTTATGGTCTACACTCTGGACCATAGCTTTAGGCACCTGCCTGAGTGGGGTGTCTATCTTAAATAGACTCAGAAGGTTAGCTATGTTCCAACCCACCCAATTAGCCTCATTAGCCCCAGCACTACTTGACAGGAACTTCCCCCCTTCTTTTTCTGTTATAAATTCGGAGAGTCCCCTCCAAGCTCATCTGAAGAAGTGAATTTGAAAACTCATGACACTATTTATATATATATATATTTGTTAGTGTCTAAGGCTCCAGAGGACTACTTGTTATCTTAAATAGAGCAAGTCATGAAACGAAAGGGGAGGAGATAGACCCAGTCTGCCACTTCCCAGAGAGTGCCACAGCCCTGGCGAGGTTTTTAAATAAACCCCGTGACAAAAGCTGAGACAACAGCTTTCAAACGGGGACTTGGTTCTGCGTTTGAAATTGCAGACGTGCCCAAACACTTTAGAAAAACCTGAGGCAACGTTACCCCTGAGATCCCCGGTTGCATGTGGGTAAATTTTCTGAACAAGTTGGTGTGATTCCCAATTCTCGTCCAATTCTCCCCCACTCTGCTCTGTAACGCTGCAATCCTGGGGCTCATATTGTTTGGCTAATGCACCCCAATCCTTTCCTGGGATAGGGCTGTCTTTTCTAGGACCCTGCATGTCCTTAATGTTTCTGCTTTTGGGTTTCTGCTGTGCAATAGGACCCAGGAGTAAGAGGGTTTGATGATACGGACAAATATCCACAGAGGACTAAGGCTAGGTTTACACTTGCCACTTTTAGTGCAAAGAGTTGGGTTTTTGTGCAACACCCATGCAAGCATCTTTAGTGGAAATCCACATTTGGGGCTGAAACTGCTGAGCTTCAGCTCAAAAATGAAACTGCCCCTAGGAGAGTCTCTTTGCTCTGGATCCTGATACGTCAATGAAGACTCTTGATTGCTTTTACCCATCTAATTGCCCTCTGGAGCTGTCCCACAATGCACAGCAGGAGTGGTGCTCTTTGAAACTCAGCAGTCCTGCCTGCAGGCCTGTGCCCCTCTCTGTATCTCGTTCAGATGGGCCCTTGCTGTCTCGGCTCGGAGACAAAAACCAAGTTACTATTGTGGTGTTCTCCTGATGCCTCCCACAATGCAGACAGAGGCAGGCAGACAGAATGTGCTGGGCAGAATTGGGAAGGGAGGCAGGGGCTGAGGGCAAGGTATCCCCCTGCCTCACCTCAGGACTGGTTGCTTCTGGTGGCTGTCACGCATACACAATAACGACTGGTGATGTGTTCCAGGGCAGTGCATAGTGGGATAGCTACCTCAGGGTACGTCTAAACTACATGCCTCTGTCGGCAGAGGCATGTAGATTTGACAGATCAGCAAAGGCAAATGAAGCCGCGATTTAAATGATCGTGGCTTCATTTACATTTACATGGCTGCCGCGCTGAGCCGACAAACAGCTGATCAGCTGTTTGTTGGCTCGCCGCTAGTCTGGACGTTCCCCCGGTTGACATCAAAGCCCTTTGTCGGCAGCCCCGGTAAACCTCATTCCACGAGGAATAATGGGGCTGCCGACAAAGGGCTTTGATGTCAACAGGGGGAACGTCCAGACTAGCGGCGAGCCGACAAACAGCTGCCTAGCTGTTTGTCGGCTCAGCGCGGCAGCCATGTAAATGTAAATGAAGCTGCGATCATTTAAATCGCGGCTTCATTTGCCTTTGCTGATCTGTCAAATCTACATGCCTCTGCCGACAGAGGCATGTAGTCTAGACACAGCCACAGTGCCCTCCTCTCATCGGCTATGCAAGGGCTACCTGTGTAAACACATTCTGACAATGGTGGAAAACACTGTGAACACAAAATCAGCCCTTTTCTATCGCTGACAGAACTCTGCAAGCATAGACATAGCCTCAGATGGGAGACCTCCAAATACTTCTCAAGTTTGGGACTTAGATTCTGTCTTCTGGCAATTGAGCGACAAAGCTTTTGTTGTTCAGCAAGGCTTATTCCCGCTACTCCCTTCCCTGACAGACAAAAGTTTTGTCATGAGACAAGCCGGTGTCAGACATGGCTCACTGGGAGTGGCAGTTTTTTGTCCACACACTTGCTGACAAACAACACCTGGTGTCAAGCAACACAGCTGCAGTGCTAAACGCTGTGCAGTGTAGACAAAGCCCCCGATTCATGTTTTCAGAGCTAAACAGTGAACACCACAGGCTTGCCTTCCAAGCCCCTCCCCCCACCACAGTCAGCAGTGGGGAGTCTGTGAGGATGTATTCTTTATCGAGCCCCGTTAGGGAACTAAGCCTGCTCATTAGAACGGAAGGAATATTTTTCCCTAGGCACGTGTGATTATTCTGGGTTTCTACACCACGTACCCAGACAGCACATTATTTCAGTGTCTGGAAATCTCTGTGTAGGTTACAGAAATGGGAAGCAGCTTGGAGAATGTGTGTCGGGGGGCTCATTTCCCCTGCCCGGCTGCAGGCCAGAATGCACACTGTGTGTCTGGCGGAGGGAAGACACCACCAAGGGACAGTGCAGCCCGCCCAATGAATAAAAACAGCGTGTTTTCCCGCTCTCCATCAGTTCTATGGGCCTCACAGGAGTGGCACCCGCAGAGCTATTATGGAGGAAACGTCTTTGAACATAAGAATGTAAAACATCTCAGCAAAAGACCGGCCGGCCACTTCACCCGCCACTTTCAAGTGCATCTGAAAACCACCTTCCTGCTCATGCTGCAGGTCTCTCGATCCTTCCTGTCTCCAGAAACATCCTCGCCGACTGATTAAACCTCTTTGCATTGGGTCGGTTGCTTTCTCCACGCAACCCGCTCTTTCAAACCCCCACAAGGAGCAAAGTGGCATCCTGTCCCCATTGAAACAAGTTTGCTCCCCAGCTTTTTAATCCCACCAGTGAGGACTTGTAGCTGAGAACAAAGAATCAATATCCAATCTATCTGTCCGAGGCCTTGTTCTTCCTCTAAGGCTTTGGGCACATTGCAACCATGTGGGGCTATTATCTACAGCTTACAGCTAAAGGGAAGAGCCTAGAAATGCAGGGTGAGAGCTTTCTGTCTGGCAAGGATCCACTCCCCATCTCTCTATTGTTTATCTGTCTGGTCCTGTCTGGTTCTTTGATTGTCTCTGTCTCCTGTATCATTAATTTGCTGGGTATAAAACAATAAAGGTGGTGGGATGTAATTAGTTAGTTAATCGTGTTCCAATATGCTATGATTGGTTAATTAAATTTCAGTGGAATGAGTGGTTAAGGTATACCTGAAGATATTGCTATAAATATCAGGGAAAACAGAAAGCGAGTGGGAAAAACCAAGGGAAAAAGGAAAGGAAACTGGATTTGTGCTGGCTGGAAGCAAATTCCAATAAACATTGAATTGTTTGCATCTCTGGACTTCAGGTAGTGCTGTTCTCTGTTCAGGTGAGAAAGACCAGGGATGTGGGAGGGTGAAGGGAGAAACCTCCTAATACCACCCACAACAGCATCTAGGGTATGTCTAAACTACATGCCTCCGTCGACGGAGGCATGTAGATTAGACAGATCAGCAGAGGGAAATGAAGCCGCATCCAGACTGCCCCGATCTGCCAACAAACAGCTGATCGGCAGAGCGGGGCAGCCATTTAAATTTAAATGAAGCCGCGATTATTTTAATCGCGGCTTCATTTCCCTCTGCCGATCTGTCTAATCTACATGCCTCCGTCGACGGAGGCATGTAGTCTAGACACACCCCTAATGTCCCTGCCTATTGCTTTGTGCTGCTGCATGGAGACATAACAATAGCATGCTGTGATACCCGCTGATTTCATGCGCATATTTGTGCACGTGCATTGAGAAGGGAGAATGGTGTTTGTGGTGCCTCTCAATCAAGCGCTTGGGAGGAAGCTTATAAAACTAAAAAGACGTGGTTACAATGCGTTTAAAACAGAAGTGAAAGGAGCCTCTTTCTCTTTGTTGAGCAGAAAGGTCTGTCCACTGCTGGGAGAATAAACCAACAACTCTGGATACTGCCTCTGGGTATGAAGCCAGAACCGTCTGAAGCAGGGAACTGAATACTCAGTGTGTCCAGACAATGCACAAATCATAGAATCATAAAACTGGAAGGGACCTCAAGAGATCCTCAAGTCCAGTCCTCATGGCAGGACCAAGCACCATCTAGATCATCCCTGACAGGTGTCTGTCTAACCTGATCTTAAATATCTCTTGTGACGGAGATTCCACTGCCTCCCTAGGCAATTTATTCCTGTGTTTAACCCCCCCGACAGTTAGGAAGTTTTTCCTAACATCCAACCTAAACCTGCCTTGCAGCAATTTAATGATATGTTATCAATGATAAAAGTGATGTGGAAGTAGCATTCCGGGAGGCATTTAACAAAGCTCCCCTATATTGTTGCCTGTGAAACAGATCCAGGGCTTCCCATCTTAGATGTAATAATTTTTCTGGAGTGGCCCCATAAAGCTCTGTGTAAAAGCCACTCTTGCAAAAAACACCACTTCAACGAGATGTGAGTCACTGAGCTGTGTGGCAAGAACACCTCCAACGAGTCATTAGACATAACTATGTCCATTCCCTGACTGGATTGGAACATGTGTGGGAAAGCAGACGATCAAAATAAACATTTCTGTCACTAATTCGAAACCAACATGTGAGATTACAGCATGACAAAGGACATCTTTGATCCTCAAAGGAGTTCCTACTGAGGGGAATAATGCCTAATCTAACCCACAACTTCACATTTGAGTCCTCAGAGAGCATTATGTACAGCATACAGTGACAACATAAGCATTGTCGGCATCAGAGATGTTTTGTTAAAACCCTTCAATAACAATGCCAAGTATTTTCCCTTGAAAACTGAACATAAAAAAGCCCGCAAAGTCCCCTCACTTAAAAAAAATATTTTCCATGATAATTTTTCAGTGTTGCAAGGGAAAAACACAAACAAACAAACAAACCAGAAAAAAAAGTTTAGATTTCAAAACCATTTTTGAGCAAAGAAAGCAAAACAAAACTGGTTTGAGCTAAAATCTTTAGTTTCTGAAAACCAAAATCAGGCTTTTTTTTTTTTTTTAACTAAAACCAAACATTTTACCACATAGTTTGGTATGCAAATAGCCAGAATATCTTCCACACAAAACAAAGGAGGAAAAATGTTTTGACAAAAATATTTCTATCTGCTCTGAAAAGATACATGAGAGAGCAGAAATGGGCCCTTCATTTCTCTGTATCATTAGTTAACATTTGTTCTATTGCAGCAGCTTGATTTGGAGAGTCCACTGTGCTAGACACAATAACAACAACGTGCTAAAAAATGGTTCCTGCCTGAAAGAGGTCACAGTGTTTCATGCTTCTTTTGTATCATTGCTCTGGGATGGGGATGGGGATGAGGGGTTCAGGATGCAGGCTGACCCGGGAAAGAGGGCAACCCCAGCTCTCTGTGACTGCAGCAGTTTGGGGCCAGGTGAGAAGCATCTGTCCATGGATGCTGCAGCTCCAGTGGGCACAGCCAGGAAAGAGGTGCATGCCTCTGGCTAGAGTAGTCCAGGTTCATCTGCCCCCTATGCACCCCAGCCAAAGTGAGGAATGTAGCAAACTGCGCACTTTTCCCTCACTCCCTGACAAACGGGAACAGCTGGCAATGTTCCCGTAAACAGGTGCACCCCCTGCCACCCTACCTAAATGCTCCGGGGGCATGAGAGGTTCGGGGCTGAAGTCCTGGAAGGGGATGGCGTACCCCAAGCCAGTCCCTTTCACCTGGTGATTCTGTCTCTTTTCTGTATAGTTTTATGAGAAGCAATCCCATTCTAGGCACATCCCGTTTTCCTGGCACAACCAACCCTTACCTTGCTTTAAGTTATAAGAGGCAGCTGTATACAGAATTTGGTGGTCCTAACTCTTACCATTTAGGAAGAGTTCTTGAACAGACAGAGAGACACACACACACATAGGGTCTGTCTAGACTACATGGCTCTGTCAATGGAGCCATGTAAAATAGTTTACTTGGCATAGTCAAAGGAAGTGGGGATTTAAATAATCCCCACTTCATTAAAATAAAAATGGCCGCTGTGCTGTGCCAACAATTGGCTGATCCGGCACAGAGCGGCAGTCTAGACGCGGCACAGTCGACAAGGGAAGCCTTTCTCGACAGCTCCAGTATGCCTCGTGATTATGTAAATCCCTGCTTCTTGACTATGCCGAGTAAACTATTTTCAACGGAGCCATGTAGTCTAGATGTACCCATACAGACAGATACTCAGACAGACAAACTCTCTCAAATATATAGTAGAATAACAAAATCCTTGGATTGAAGTGACTCCATGGAAATCAACCGGGTTTTTGTTATTTGTTCTGTACAATTGAAAAGCACTATTATTCTTCCAAAGGTATTTTATCATTGAAATATTTGTTTCTTATGAGCCTCCTGTTCCCCTCATCACCTCTCCAAATGGAAGCTGAGCGAGTAGTGAAGAGCATTTTCCGAAGTTTCCCATTGTTCACTGATTGCAGCATCTCGGTTGCCATGGAATGTGTGCAAGTTCCAAAGTGCGATTGCTTAACTTCATGTTGTTCCAACGGTTTGTTGAGCTGTTTCTATGGTGAGTCACCTAACTTCTTTTGCTAAGTACATTTCTGAGGTAAAGTGTGGCCATGAGTGCCTAAAGCTTCACAAGTGCTGCCACCTCCCACCGCCCCCGGCCCAAATTTTCCTGTTGCTGAGAGTAATTAACTCCTTCAGGTGCTGGTGATTATGATGCCATTAAATGTATTTTAAAAAGGGAAGCTGACATTTCCAGAAGTTGAATCACTGACTCTTGGCCATGTCTTCAAAGGCCCCTACAATACATCCATCCTCTACTAGAGTGGGGACAAAGTGGAGGCAGTGTGACAGGGTGGACCAGGCCTTGAGGCCCTGCCATACCCCTCCCCAGAAAGGCCATAGAGAAGTCCTCCAAGCAGACTAGAGTGACAGTGGAGAAAGCAGACAATCAGGGGCCAGGATGGCCCTATAAAAGGAACTGCAAGAGCAGACAGCAGTCAGTCTCTGGAGACTTCCAGGTATGCAGCCTGGGAGATGGGCTGGCTGAGAGAGGCAGCACTGTGGACAGCTCCGTGTGGAGAGCTATTGAAGACTGGTCTATGATGAGACTCCGAGGTAAAGCCCTTAGGTAACGGACAAGATGCTGTCCCCAGAAGGGAAAACCCAGGGGGCACCACTCTCTCTTAGGGCACCAAGATGGGCCCTGCTAGATCTGTACCCCGGAAGGGGTTTGTGATTCACACACAAAGTGTGTGACTCAGATGGGCTATGTCTAGACTGCAGGCTTCTTTCGAAAGAGGCTCTTTCGAAAGCATCTTTTGAAAGAGCCTCTTTCGAAAGATTGCGTCTAGACTGCAGGCGGATCTTTCGAAAGAGAAATCCGCTTTTTCGAAAGAGAGCACCCAGCGAGTCTGGATGCTCTCTTTCAAAGACGGCCTCTTTACATTGAAGAACGCCTTCTTTCGAAAGAGGAACTTTCGAAAGAAGGCGTTCTTCCTCGTAAATTGAGGTTTACCGCCATCGAAAGAAAAGCCGCGTTCTTTCAAAATAATTTCGAAAGAACGTGGCTTGAGTCTGGACGCAGGGGAAGTTTTTTTGGGAAAAGGCTACTTTTCCCGAAAAAACCCCTGAGTCTGGACACGGCCATGGAGGGCCAAGTTGCCAAAGAGGCTTCAAACCAAGAGCGTGCAGGCACACGTACTCAGCCAGAGTAGGATGCTCGTGAGAGGCAAGTACTGCCCCGTTACAGGCAGTTTGAACCTCCCCTGTTTGGCTTTTAGGGTCTGGTTTATGCCAAGTACCAGTTAGAGAAGACAAAATGCCTGCTCTAAACTGCATCCAGCCTATTGCACAAAATCAGTAGGCTGCAAGAACACACCAGCCATACCTCCTCACCCTCAATATATCCTTCACTCACCCTGAAATGCTTCTAGGGGGGAAAGATCTGGCAGAGCTGTTGAAGGCCTCTCAGAACTGGGGCTGTTCTAGTTGGACTGATTAGGCCAAGGTCGAACTGGGCCCAAACTGGGAGGCTGGTGCTCAGAGACGGAGTTCAAGACGGGATCTCATTTTAGGAACGAATTGATTCTAATGACTGAACAAAGCTTGTCAAAGTGTCCCCAATTTTAAATGTTTGAGAACAAGCTTGATTTAAAATTTGAGTTTGGATCGAGCCACTCAAACAACACTCCTTCCAACAACTCAAAAAATTTTTTTTTGACCGGCTATAGAATGGTCCATTTTTTTCAACAATTGAAACATTTCGATGAAATTTCAAAATGATGACATTAAAAAAAAAAATAAAAAAACCCTCCAGGGACATTTTTCTGCTGTGGAAATCTCCAATGATTTTTCAGATCTTTTAAAATAAAATCTAAATAAAGACCAATAGGAGTAGGAGGAAAAATCTTCACAATGAATTTATGGGTACATGATCAATGCATAATTGTCTCTTCCACAGGCATGCTGCTAGAGGGACTGTGATATAATGTCATCCTGGCCACGGATCTCTGCTCCTGGCCCTAGCCAGGGCTGCACTCCCCAACCCAGCCGTACTCCCCACCAGCCTGCGCTCCTGGCCCTGCTGCTGACGGGGCTGCATTCCTGGCCACTGCACTGTGTTCTCCACTGCACCAGCCCCGCTGAACCTCCTGAACTTGACCAGTCGGGGCTCTCTGGTCTAGCAAAATCCATGGTCCTGCCAGATCACAGATGTTGCCCGATCAGAGAGTCCCAGATTTTAGAGGTTCAGCTTGTAGTGTAGACATACCCATTAAAACTACTTTGTCCCTGCACAGAGATACACCACAGACCCTCTTCCCCCTCACACATGCGCAATGACAATCCAGAAATCCCGTATTTTATGGGGACGCTCCATAAAACCTCCCCGTCTTGGCTAAGAGCTTGACACACAGGAGTGGTCCTTTTGCTGTCTGCTCCCTGAATTGCATGCAGATTTCCTACTCAAATTATATCTGCTGTGGCAGCCTTCATGACTGCCAGACCTGGCCATTTCAGGCTCTGTTCTCCCATTTCTCAGCGTTGCAATTATGTTTCACATGCCTGTGCTGTCTTATTAGGAAATGCTGTCCCTTAAATAGTAGATTTTGATCTGTATCAAAAATACGATTTCTGCACTTGATTTTTAAAATTGTCTGGCATTGGAGGGCGTGTGTGGATCAGAAGAACCCTACTTCCCAGACAGTTTCAACACCCTCATTCACAGAGGTACAGTAATCAGGACAATGATTACAATCCATGATGATTTAATGAGTCTAACCACCTAAAAATGGAGATGCCATTATGTGGTCTGCCCAGTTAGAAGTCCTGGCTGTCAGGAAAAAAACAAAACAAAACAAAAACAAAAACAGTGTGTGAGACAAAAGAATATGTGCAGAATGGCCCGATGGAAAGGGAAGCACAGACCCCTAGCATATGAAAATAGATCTCGAGATCAAAGAGAGGGAGGATATTAAGGCCTAGGAAATTATTTTGAAATTACAATAATTACTGGTTTAACATATGCCTGCTTAATATATTTTCACAATAGCATGGTATTTTTTTAGGGAACATTTTTTGAACACGAAATAACATGGCAATAATCAAGTGGCGGACTACTTCGCGCAGCGGTATAAGTTGGTGAAAACATACGCATGAGCGGATGAATACATGTGGTCACAGTGCTCCTCCGCTCATTCACGTATTTATCCGCAGCGACTTGTGTTGCTAGTTATCTTGTGTTGCTAGATATCTAATGTTGATGTTGATGACCAGCACCAACAAAAAATTGATTTTGCCACCACCACCTGAAATGCAACCCTCACATTTTCCATTATTTTTAATGGGAAAATTGACCCTGCATAGCACATTTTCGCTTAGTACGAACATTTTCAGAAATACATTTATAGTGTTAAATGAGGAATTATTGTACTAAATTTGACTTAATAACTCCCTTTTTAACAACATCGAACTAGCGTGTCCACGCAATGGGAAGCCTCAAAATCAGTCCGAGGCAGGCTCCGTTAATGTGGATGCGCTAACTCAGACTTAGAGCCCCAGGAAGCTTAATTAGTTCCAATTACTCTGGAGAGTAGCTATTTTGAAATAGTGGCACTGGAGAGTCCACACAACTGTTACTTCAAAATAACTGTTTTGGAATTAGTGTTACTCCTGATGAAAAGCAGGAGAACAGATTTCAAACAGGCCTGTTATTTCCAAATGACGGGCGTGGTAACGTGGACGCTCCACTTATTAATTTGATCCAAGGGGGTTTATTTAGAAAGAAAGTCCCAGTGTAGACCAAGGCACAATGAAGAAGACAAGCAGGTACAGAAAGCCCAGCATGATAAACTCAAGCCACCAAAAGGTGGGTTTTCTACAGTGAGATCACAAGCATTAGTCACCTTGCTGGAAAAACACAATTCGTTTAGCAATGAGGATGTAGCCTAAGGGTATATCTACACTGCAACACTGTTTCGGGATACCGGAGTATCCTGAAATAGTTATCCTGCATCTTCACCACAAGACCATTATATCGGGATTGCTATTCTGACATTCCTGTAAACCTCATTCTACGAGGAGTAAGGGACGTTTCAGAATAGTGATTTATTTTGAAATTTGGTGTTGTGTAGACAGTTCCAAAAGATGAAATAAGCTATTTTGAAATAGCATAGAAAGAAGATTCACAATTTTCATAGCTCAAATTGTGTATCTTATTTTGAGTTACAGTGCAGTGTAGACACACCCTAAGAGATGACAGAGAAACATGCTCTGTTGAGGTATCCAAAGACAGAAAGACTGGCTGGCAGGCTTATAATGAATGCTTGCTCCTTGCCATAAGACATGTATATTTAAATTTGCTTTGCTTGGAAAAGATGGGTTACTCTATGCTTTTACTGTTTTTCACTTCTAAGAAAGCTGTGGGATATCTCAGGGTATGTTTAGACTGCATCCCTCTGTCAGCAGAGGGATGCAGATTAGGCAGGTTGACATTGCAAATTAGGCAGGGATTTAAATATCCCGTGCCTAATTTGCATAAAAATGGCCACCACGTTTTGCAGACTCAGCACTTTGTCAACAAAAAGCAACGGTCTAGAGGGGGATCTGTTGAGAAAGAAAGCCTTTTTCGACAGATCCTGTAAACCTCCTTGAAGGAAAGGCTTTGTTGAAAAAGGCTTTCTTTCTCGACAGATACCCCTCTAGACTGCCGCTTTTTGCCAACAAAGTGCTGAGTTGGCAAAACATGGTGGCCATTTTTATGCAAATTAGGCACAGGATATTTAAATCCCTGCCTCATTCGCAATGTCGACCTGCCTAATCTGCATCCCTCTGTCGACAGTGGGATGCAGTCTAGACATACCCTCAGATAGTCCAGCTAGAGACAGAGTCAATGGAGACAGAGTCGATGGTCCCTACAGGGGCCTAATTAGATACCAGGATCTGTGAACCTAGGAATCTAGCACCATTTTCCACTCCAAGGAAGGGAGAATTTGCAACAGGCAAAGGAGGCAGCTGAGGAACCAAAGTGAAATATGAGCTCAAATCCTTTCCCATCCCTCAAATGCAGCAACTTCACCTCTGTTGTCAGAATATGTTCTTCTGTTGGGCAGGAATGTAAAATTTGGATTAAAAAGTTAACTGGTTAAACATTATGTTTAACCGGTTAACTGGCCTGGTGGGTTGCTTCAGCCTGGTCGGGCCCGCTGCACCTCAGGATGCTCCAACTAGGCCGACCCAAACCCATCGCACCATGCCACAAGTGGGGGGTTGCTCTATCTGGGCTGGGTGCCAGTTCACTGGATACCCCGTAAGTATGCACATAAAGCAATGCTTTCCGGTTAATGCTTTACATCCCTAATGTTTGGTGGTACCTGAGCTTTTAATTTGTCTCTCCCTCTGCAATCAAGTCTGCTTTACACATAATCCTTGTACCAGTATAACGATGTCACTAAAGATGCGGTTTTCTGTCAAAATAATTAAATTGGTTAATCTATAGGGTGGATACAGTAATATTGATACTTCAGATGCCTGCCATAAGCCACAGTGATATAATGCACTTTTACACTGATACAGCTATGTCCACACAGGATGGATTTGTACCATAACTGTACAGCAGCACAATTTTCATGAGTAGACAAGGCCTGTTTCAAACTCTTGCAGAATATTTAGCAACTTTCTTGAAAACCTGACTTCCACAAGGAGCTCTTTACAGGGCCTGGATTTCACATTTAACGAGAACGTTTACAATTTCACAGTCGTTTTCTGAAGTCTAGGTGGGGCTATGAACAGACCACTGCTTTCTGGTCTGGTTCAGCCTCGACTGATTTCTGCCTGTAAGCGGACTCATGAAACCCCAAACAGTTTCTTTTTCAGCCTAAGCACAGTTGTGGCATGTTTCAATCAGTATTTCAGAAGCACGAATTCGTAGATTCTAAGGACAGCTGGGACAAATATGATCATCTACTTTTTCCTCCTGCATTCCCCAGGACACTGGGCAAGCATTTGGCAGGACAAGCACTTAACTATATGAACAAGCTCTGCTCTCCACCAACATCAAAATGTTGCAGCCTCTATGCATTTTTAATTCCTTTCTTTTTGCTGGCGACACACCTTCCTAAGCAGCAGTTGTCTGAGGTATGTTAGAGATGCATCGGCTTATATATGTTAACATGCCTCAAACTCTGTAAGCTCTCCTCACGTGGGGCTTTCTCCATTAAGACAGTTGCCTTCGTTTATCGACTTTCTTGCAAGCATTTGGCTTTCCTCTGATCGCATCCGTACGCATGGCCCAACACCACTGCTATGAGACTGCTTGCTATTTCTGGACCCAGTCCCTTCTGCCGGTCAGGATTACAAAAGTAAATAGCAGTGCCAGGCAGCAGGTCCGATATCCAGGTGGCTGGTGACCCCCCACCTCATCCTGCACACTCTAACCTTTCACAGCCTCCCTGAATCTGCAAAAGGATACTCTACACAAAGGTCCCTAACCTCCCCAAACTCTAGGATCCAGAGGACTCCCTCCCTATGCACACAGGGACAATGGAGCTTTATGGGATGCCCATTTGAGGGGGACAGCCCACAGAAACTGTACCCCTCCATCATGGCGCTACAGACGCTTCGCCTCCCTATTTAGTGATCCACCACAAGAGCCCATGTCCCCACAGTGAGACATAGAGAGGAACCATTGTTCTCCTGTACACCATCCCACAAAGTTCCCCCTCTTCCCTCCACCCGAGCTATACCTCACAGAAACCTTCCCTTCCTTGCCCCATAACCACTCCCCACAGAACCCTCCCCACATGGATGCATGCCCATCCACGGAGCAGAGTGACAATTCGGAACGTAATTTCTCTGACCGTCCCCCCAGAAAGGACTCCCCCCCACCCTAGGCCTCTGAACCATCATGCTGCAGAACAGCCATCTAGAACACGTCTTCCATCTCAGCAGGGCCTCGGTCCCCCTGCCCACCACACACAGCAAGATTGCACAGAATGGCATCCCGGCGCCACAAGAGTGTCTACCCCGATCTGAGTTCTCCCGCCTTAGCTCAGCAGCAGGCTTCTGCTGACAGACCTGTTGAGGTAGCTCATTGACACCGAGACATAAACAGGACACTTGGGTTCACAGATGACTTGGGAATGCTCATTTATTTTGGTCGCTGAATGCCACACGGGACACAGTGCCTGAAAATAGTGGGACATGCCGGCAAGCTTATATAGCGTGTCCCGCCACACAACAGAATGGGCGCACTACGGCTACGTCTAGACTGGCATGATTTTCCGGAAATGCTTTTGACGGAAAAGTTTTCCGTTAAAAGCATTTTCGGAAAAAAGCGTCTAGATTGGCACGGACGCTTTTCCGCAAAAGCACTTTTTGCGGAAAAGCGTCCGTGCCAATTTAGACGCGCTTTTGCGCAAAAAAGCCCCGATCGCCATTTTCGCAATCGGGGCTTTTTTGAGCAAAAAAATCTGAGCTGTCTACACTGGCCCTTTTGTGCAAAAGCTTTGCGCAAAAGGACTTTTGCCCGAACGGGAGCAGCATAGTATTTCCGCAAGAAGCACTGATTTCTTACACGAGATCGTCAGTGTTCTTGTGGAAATTCAAGCGGCCAGTGTAGACAGCTGGCAAGTTTTTCCGCAAAACAGCTGCTTTTGCGGAAAAACTTGCCAGTCTAGACACAGCCTACAGGTTTTTGCCAGTGGCAGTCTCTGCTAAAGGACAAGCTACAGTAGCAGTAGCCAACAAAGATATGGAAGATAAAAATCTCCCACAAGCAGCTGAAGACAGATGTGAGCAAGCATCATTTATCCCTTCTGACCTTAAAGTCTATGAGTCTATAATAATACAAATAATTGGTCAACATTTTTTGCATTAAAATAGTCCAGTCAGAAAATGCAGTTGTCTTGAAATCATATTTTTTTCTATCAAGAGAATTGGGACAAAAACATTCATTTTGAGTTGACATTTCAAAACGAACCAACATTTTACATTTTGAAATGGCAGTTCAAACCAAAAAATGTCATGTCAAAATGTAGAATTGTTTTAATTCACTCAAAAATGTTGATATTTTTCATTTGGGTATTTTTTTAATCCAACACGTATCCGCATTTTTCACTCTGCCACAGTTTTCAATATTTCAAGGTACGGTTTCAATTCTGAATGGAAACTAATTGCAAAAGATTGAAACTTCATGAGGGACAAAATTCCTGACCAGTAATAACAACAGCAACCACAACAATAATTATCTGGTCCTATGCTGCTGAGTTAAGAGATGGTGTTAAAGGTTACATTCCTCTCTGCTGGTGTTCACACGGAACATTTTTCTGAACGCTTTTGGTAGATGCCTGATAATCAGTGATCACTGGATGACCTTTAAAATATATTAATACTTGAAATGTTACATCGATCCAAGCACGTTAGAAGTTTTCTGCTCCCCTCTGTTATCAGGAATTTCATTAATATTTTGCCAAACAGGCAACAAAGAGTCAAGAACCCAGGCACAGAAACACTTTAATTTTCATCACACAAGAGTCTGTGCTGTTGTTGTTTAGTGTTATTGCTATTTGCTGATGGGATCATTTCTTGTTTTATCCCCCAGACTCTCACTGTCCTCTCAGCATGTGTAAAATTAACTTCCATCTGCACCATTCACACAGAATGAATGTAATCTGAGGCTAAAATTTCCTTCCAACAAAAGAAAAACAAGAAAAAAAAATCTCAACAGATGGAAAAAGTCTTGCCTTGATTTGTTACCAGAGTAGATTTGATCTTGAAGTCACTAGGGAACATAAATACAGAAAACCAAGAAGCCAGTCCATAGAATAATTTTTCTGCCTGCCTGCAACTCTGCTTTAAGAGTCAATATTAGACTTGGGAGGGGACTTATTCCAAACAGTGACTCCAATCAAAACACAAGATTGTTAACACTAGTGAACTACTGTGAAATTTGGATTCATACTCTAAGTCACATCTTGCTCCTTTCTCTGTGACAGCCCAGCCAAGCCCCTAGATTTAAAAACTGCTCCCTTCCCCATTCCCAACTCCAGATCTATCCAAATCCAGATATAAACTCATTGCTGTGATTCATCTCCAGCAAAACTGGGCAGGAAATAGTTTCCCACACTTAAAAAAAAATCAATTTTCCTCCATCCCCAATCATGACAAAAAGTCAAAATCTCCAGCATTTTCCAACAAAACAACTAATTAAACATTTGTAATTTGGGCCAATTAAAAAAACAACAATACATTCTGATAATTGAAAACATTTAGTTTTGATGTTGTCTCTTTTTTTTATTATTTCAATCTTTTTGGGTTTTGCCTTGCTTGAGATTTTGACAATTTCAGAAATTTAATTTCGACATTTTGTGGAGTACAGAAACTTAAAAAAAAAAATCAATCCTTTCCTATGGAGTTTCAGTTTTAAGGAATCAGACATTTTCAGCAACAACAACAAAATCAGTCAAAACATTTCGGACCAATTTTAATGTTCAGTTTTCTCTTCATTGTGTGGGGAGTATACACTTATCACTGATCAAAGACTCCTTGCTAGAGAAACCTATGATTTACTCAAGGCACAATTTTTGAAAGCAAAGAACAGCAAAGAATACTCATTAGACCCAAATGAAAAGTTGGGGGGGGTTTGGTATGAAAGGCCAGACTGGAGAGCGTTTCTATTCTGAATACTATTGCTAATAAGGAAAAATAAATAAATACCAACTATCACTGGTCACCAATGAGATTGCAGAAATGTTACTTGCCTAAAAAGAAGGCAGGTTGTAGGATGGTCAGAAGAAACTTATTGATAAAAATAAATACAAAATTTGTAAAGAGGATGACCGAATCTTCCGATTCTGTGGCAACTTTGCACATCATCTTTTTTGCATGAAAGTTTTTGCCGCGTGGTTTCCTTGTGTCGCAATTTCTTTCTGGTATTTTGCCCAGCTTGACGGACAACTTATCATAACCTGCCAGCCTTTTATTTAGAAGCAGAGATTTTAATTTATGCAGAGACTTCCACCAAAGCCACTTAAGGAAGCATTTATCCCTATGGTGCACACTTTGCAGCTCCTTTCCTGACATACGCATGAACCATGGACTATAAAATGGGAACAGGTAGTACCTCTCCAAGGGCCAATGACATTGACAGTAACTCAGTATATTTTACAGTCTTTGGCAAGATGTGCATAAAATTTCATTGGGAACATCACATCATCAATAAAACAAATTGTGCTTCCACTGTTTTAGTGGGTTTTCCAAGCTTGCCTGCAAAGCCATGACTCTTTTGTTGAGAGAGAAATGACATTGCCCACAAAATGAAAGAGAAGGACAATTGGGTGGGTGGAGAACAAGGTTCCATCTTAATTTTTTCCATCCATGCATAGAATAAATTTTGTTAAGTGCACTGAGGCATGTGTAGATGTGTACTAGTAGTAGAAACACATGCTGTGAGTACTGTGGACACTTTGCTAAACATCTGGTGGTGTCAGATTTATGCATAAACTAAGTAAGCTACATTTTAGGGCCTCAGATTATGAGGGGCCTCTAAACACAAACAAAGTATGAGTTTTTAGTTGCATCCTCACCTATGTACTGGTATATATGCAAATATAAATCGTTATTATTTCTATTTTCATTGTCCTTTCTGTTAGAATAATACACATTTTTTTGCTAATGCTATGGGACCTCTTAAACTTGACATAAGGGATATATGGCCCCATAGCATCCAAAGGGACTACGAATGCATGAATTAAAAAAGTGTGTATGTGTGGAAGATAACCAACCTTGGTGAAATATCGCATCCTTGCTGCATGAAAGCTCCCAAGGAGAACCAGAGACTGTTAAATATCCCAAATTCATTAGTCTGGTCACTGACTGGCTGGTCGCGCCCTTCCTCGAACTCCTCCGTATGCCATTCATAAGGGCTGAAACGGCTGACTAGGAAGAGGACAACGCTTACTCCAATGTAGGCAAATACAATGCACATCCAAATTTCATAAGCCAAGGGATCCAGAAAGGAAAAGACCCCTGGCTTGGACTTTTGAGGTTTTTTTATCATTATGGATATGCCCAGGCTCATGAACGGTTTTGAAAAGTCTATGACTTCTTCTCGGACCAGGGTGATGGTTAATGGTGCCACGGCCACATCAGCTCTCTGAAAGGAGAGAGAGATACAGTTTGTAGCTTACATGCCCCTCTACGTTTCATTACCAGCCTTCTCTTTCTCCTTCCTTCTACCACGCTCCCCAACCACTCTCTGATTCCAGAGGAAGATTTAATCAGGAGAAACTAACTAGTAGAGAAATGCTACACATTCCCCCCATCATACTGACATGTTATTTCCTTTCCGATTATTACTGATTGCAAGTAGGCTTAAAAATCAGAGATCTTGCCTTTCCCAGCCACTCAGCTCCTCTTGCCTGATTCATCCATTAATGTCACAATCCAAGGCTACTGACATCTGATTTCACTATTATGTTGCACAATTAAGAAATGGCAAAGTCTTATCACGCCCAGCAGACAAGACAAGAAGAAAGCCGACTGATGGGGTGATGCCAGGATGTTTATTTCCAGCAGGCGAGGCTTTTCTATGGCACGACTCATGTAGATGGAGGGACATATTTTCAAAGACGCCTAAGTCTCTTCTGAAAATGGGAGGAAGGTTCCTAATTCACATAGGGCCAGACTTAGGTATTTAGATGCACCACAGATGCACCCAGCCAGATGTGCAAAATGGCCTAACTTCTATTGACTTTCATTTCAATTTTCCTAAAGGCAAAATCGAAACGGTCTCATGGACAATGTTGCTCTTGCAGAAACTGCATTTCCCATGTCAGAAAATCATTCCAATGGAAAGTACCTGCCCACCTCTAGTGAATAGTGATCAAGCCACCCAGCAACCAGATCAAAGTGGGACATGATGCATGATAAAGATAGACGTACGAAGAGCATGAAGGAGATTCTAAGGACCCATGCTGGTGTTAAGAGACTGACCAATCAGAAGGCTGAGATTTCAAACCCAACCATGTTGAGGTGCACCAACTTTGGGATTTCCATGGGGATGCCGGATCCCTGCTCTGTTCCAGGCCCCGCACTCCCTCCACCTCTTCCCCTGAACCCTCACTCCCACCCTGACACTTCCTACCCCTGCTCTATCTCTGCTCCGCCTCTTCCTGACTCTGCTGCACCTCCTGCACACTAGTGAAAAGGTGCTCGGAGAGAGGGGGGGAAGTGATCCATGGGACCGCTGGTAGTGGGAGGCACGGGGTAAGGGGTGGGAAGTGCTGACGGGGTTGGCACTTATAGACCCATAGACTTTAAGGTCAGAAGGGACCATTATGATCGTCTAGTCTGACCCCCTGCACAGTGCAGGCTACAGAATCTCACCCACCCCCTCCTAGAATAATCCTTTCACCTATATCTCAGATATTGAAGCTTTCAAATACTTTGAAGACCCCACGATGCAGAGAATCCTCCAGCTGTGATCTGTACCCCATGCTACAGAGGAAGGTGAAAAACCTCCAGGGCCTCTGCCAATCTACCCTGGAGGAAAATTCCTTCCGGACACCAAATATGGCGATCAGCTAAACCCTGAGCATGCGGGCAAGACTCACCAGCCAGACACCCAGAAAGTTCTCTATAGTAACTCCTATCATCCCTCCATTGACCTATTTCCCACTGATAATGAATGGTTCCACGAGGCGTATAGCTAGTTCGGATAGGAAGCCTAATCCGAACTAGCTAGTCCATGCCGCATGTAGCCGCGCGGCACGGGGTCCGACCTAACCGGCATTTAAAAATGGCACCGACCGGCTTTATGCAAATGAAGCCCAGGAAATTCAAATCCCGGACTTCATTTGCAACTCCGTATGTCCATCTAATTCGAACTAGGGGGGTAGTGTAGACATACCCCGAGGGTATGTCTAGACTACAGGCTTTTGTCAACAGAAGTTTTGTTGACAGATACTGTCGACAAAACTTCTGTCGACAAAGAGCGTCTACATTACATTCAGTTCTGTCGACAAAGCAAGCTGCTTTGTCGACATGGTAGTGTAGACGCAAAGGACAGTTTACATGCAATAACACCTTCTGTTGACAGAAACTCTGTCGACAGAAGGCGTTATGCCTCGTAACATGAGGTTTACCAGTGTCGACAAAACTGCTGAGTTCTGTCGACAGAACTCAGCGGTAGTGTAGACGCAGGTATAGTTTTGTCGACAAAAGTCCACTTTTGTCGACAAAACTCTGTAGTCTAGACACACCCTGAGTTACCAAGATCATGTTATCTCATCAAACCATCCCCTTGATAAACCCATCTAGTTTAATCTTGAAACCAGATAGATCTTTTGCCCCCATGGTTAGAAACCTTCGTCTAATCTCAAGTCTAAACTTCCTACTAGCCAGCTTATAACCATTTGTTCTTATGTCCACATTGGTATTAATCTTAAATAATTCCTTTAATAATTCCCCTTTGGAATAGGTGCGAAGTACTCTGTTGGTTTTGGAGTTGGATGCCCGAGTTATTTATCTGTGGGCTATTTATCTACTTTAAATTGCTCCTCTGCAGTGGGAGAGGCTCTCTGCATCATTACAGGCTTACCTCCTGGAAGAAAACGTTGATTATATTATGCTCCAGATGCTAGTTCATTAAAACATATCTTGCAGGTTGGGAAAGGTCACACTGGTTGCCACGGGGTAGACCTTAAGAATGGTACTCTAATTCCATGGAAACTGACGGCACTAATAGAAATCCAACAGCAACCAGGCCACGGTGACATGATGAAAGGGTCATATTGTTCCATCAAAATGAGCATGAAGCATTAGAGACGGTGCTGCAGTAGCATTAAAACTCGAAGTGGAGCACACTGAGGGAACCATTCAAAGCATGAGAGGGAACTCAATCAAGAGAGAGAGGCAGCCAGAAAGGGCACCACTGGTATTTTAAGAGGGCACCATCTCCTAGTTCAGTGCGTAGGGAGACTAGAAGGGTACTTAGGTGCTGATGTGCAAACTCAACAGGGGGTTGCCTTATTGAGGTGCCGTAAAGAGACCCATCATTTATCTAGTTCTTGAAAGGCCTTTGGCTGCTTAGGGCAAGAAATATCTGAAATGAGTGCGGCTCAGAACTCCTTCCTCTCCTGTGCTTGTTCTAACGGAAGCTGTCCTCAGCTCATCTGAAGCCGGGCATATCAGAAATCTTTCCCGACCAACCCGTTTGCCTAGTCAATCAGTTTGCCTTTGGGCCTGGTAGCTGCCCTTTTGGAGGTCCCCTCAAAATTAATTCTTATGAATGAGTGGACCAAGTGAGACACTTACACCATAAACCAACTCTCCCACCATGCCATTCCACGCTTTATTGTCAGGGTCCCTGGCTCCGTATTTCCCATCGCTCACTATCTCCAGCCTGTATTGGTAGCCCACGTGCTTCGCGATCTCAGCAGCGAGCTCCACGCAGTAGCCTTCATACCTCTCGTTGCCTTCGAACTGGTTGGCGTTCTTCTTGAGCATCACATATGGGTCTTCCTGGCAGAGAGAGGACACGACAGTGAGCCCTTCCCCCCTCCCAGAGATGTCCGACTTGGTGTCAAGCTCTCAGGCTGGGAAGCAAGGCACCAGTCTCCATGTGCTTGCAAAACGCGAGCGCCGAATCATTGGCAAAGTGGTTCAGCACAGTCCGTTCAACGCAAGCGTGGGCCAGGGAGTGCTTTGGTTGACAATCCTATTGTGCAGAGTTTGGTAGCTAGCCTAGCTGGGGTGCACCTAACCAACAGGAATTCTTCAGAGCTTCTCAAAGGGCAATAGAGTTTTCTACCCAAGGATCCCTAAGCATTTCACAGATAATCAAGCAAGCATTGATCAGTCTTGGTGAGACAGGCATGTCCATTGGCACTTTATGTTGAACGTTACTGAGGAGCTTATTGCTGCTGCAGAACAGGCCTGCTGATGGGACGTGGGGCAAATGGAGCAGTTGCCATGGGGCCTGGTGATTCAAAGGACCCCCGTGGCTCCCAGCTACCACTACTGCTACTGCAGCAATAGCTGTGATCAGAGTCCCGGGCGGCGAAATGCAGAGTTCTGTGCGGTGTGCTCCAGATGGCGCTGGGGGATGTGTGTTGTGCTCCAGGAGAACATAAGAATGGCCAGACTGGGTCAGATCAAAGGTCCATCTAGTCCAGTGTCCTGTCTGACAACAGTGGACAATACCAGATGCCCCAAAGGGAGGGATCATGACAGGTAATCCTCTCATGATCCCTCTCCTGTCACCCACTTCCAGAGAAACAGAGGCTAGGGATACCATTCCTACCCATCCTGGCTAGTAGCCATTGATGGACCTAACCTCCATGAATCTATCTAGCTCTTTTTTTGAACCCTGTTAAAGTTCTAGCCTTCACCGCATCCTGTGGCAAGGAGTTCCACAGATTGATTATGTGCGGAGTGAAGAAAAACTTCCTTTTGTTTGTTTTAACCCTGCTACCTATTAATTTAATTTGGTAATCACTAGTTCTTAAGTTATGGGAATAAATAAATAGCTTTTCCTTATTCACTTTTTCCACACCACTCATGATTTTATAGACCTCTTTCATATCCCCCCCTTAGTTTCCTCTTTTCTAAGCTGAAAAGTCCAAGTTTTTTTAATCTCTCTTCATATGGGACCTGTTCCAAACCCCTAGTAATTTTTGTTGCCCTTTTCTAAACCTTTTCCAATGACTATATGTCTTTTTTGAGATGAGGCGACCACATCTGTACGCAGTATTCAAGATGTGGGCATGCCATGGTACCATAGGCATACCAGGAGGTGCTGAAGGCTAGTTGTTCCTCCCTGCCCCTTCTACCTGGAGCCCCGCCCCTTCCGTGGGTGCAGAATCGGTCCCCGCACACCTCGCTCCAGGGCTTGGCGAGTCTGTCGGCTCACCTGCTCCATAATAATGGCTGAGCTGAGTTTTGCTCTGAAAGCCGGGATTCAACCTGATTGTTATGTATGCAGAGTACAGCATATCCTTCCCAAATGGACAGCCCCTGCTCTGTGGGTGCACAATGTAAAACACTGCTACAATATACCTACTTTCCTGAGATTCATGTCTCTTCCCGCTACCTGCTATACTTTCTTGTACTCTGGGCTTTAAGAGGGGAGACATTTTATGTACATATTTGATTATTTAAGGGAATTGGAAGTTTTTATGGCCCCTGCTTCAAGCACTAAGGACGTTATTATTATACACCAAGGCTGTGTCTAGACTGGCTGCTTTTGCGGAAAACCTTGCCAGCTATCTACACTGGTCACTAGAATTTGCCCAAGAACACCGACGATCTCATGTAAGATTGTCAGTGTTCTTGAGCAAATACGATGCTGCTCCCGCTCGGGAAAAAGCCCTCTTGTGCAAATGCTTTTGCGCAAGAGGGCCAGTGTAGACAGCTAAAAACTGTTTTGCGCAAAAAAGCCCCGATGGCAAAAATGGCGATCGGGGCTTTCTTGCACAAAACTGTGTCTAGATTGGCACGGACGCTTTTCCACAAAAAGTGCTTTTGTGCAAAAGCATCCAGGCCAATCTAGACGCTCTTTTCTGCAAATGCTTTTAACGGAAACACTTTTCCGTTAAAAGCATTTGCGGAAAATCATGCCAGTCTAGATGTAGCCCACATGTATTATGGAGAAAGGAGTTTGAAAGGAAAGGGGCACACAGCATAAGGGAGCGAGAGCGGAGGAAAGAGGGAGGAATATCGGGGCTTCGACACGCAAGAGAACTTACGAGAATAGTAGTAACGATGTACGTCCGATTTGGGAGAATCACCGATTCATTGTCCCCTTGGGAGTCTGTGGCTGTGGGAACAAACTTATCATCTTCGTTCCAATCACCGATCTGTTAACGACAGTAAGTGCATGAAACCCTGCTGCCCTGTGAGCCTGTTCCGAAGACATGCCGAGAGGAGAACAATTTACCCATCCCTGTAGCCATCTCAGGATGTTCAGTAGCAACCAAACTCCTACTTCTCCTACAGTCCTGACCTCCTTCCCCGTCCTGGCCTTGAAAACCCAGAAAAATCATGATGCATGCTGTACGAATCATACAGGGGTTACCTGGCATATGTAAATATGACAACAATAACCTCACAATAGTAACAGAAGCACCACAATTTCCTCTGCTGTTTAGGGGAATAAATAACGAAAGAATCCCACATCACTATATGCTGACTGCTGGTAAATAATCTTTAAAAGTGACCGCTATTTATGCATGAGGTTTAAGTTGGACATTAGGAAAAAATTCCTAACTGTCAGGGTGGTTAAGCACTGGAATAAATTGCCCAGGGAGATTGTGGAATCTCCATCACTGGAGATATTGAAGAGCAGATTAGACAGACATCTGTCAGAAATGATCTAGATGGTGCTTGGTCCTGCTGTGAGGGCAGGGGACTGGACTTGATGACCTCACAATGTCCCTTCCAGTTCCAGTGTTCTATGCTCCTATGATGCTACAATTCTATGTAGCCCGTCTAAGCTGATACAAATCTAGTGTCACACTTCAACACTTGTGCAAGTGTCCTTTCATGCCTTGCAGAACCAGGACAACATTGGGGGGATGGCAAGAGACTTATTAGAAAGTGACAAAAGGGGCTGCCCCATTGGGAAAAGTTTGGAGTTGCACATGCAATTAAAAAGCTGTAAGGGGCAGAATTCTTGCTGCTACTCCGTGTTAATTACTACTCAGGAAAACAATCCGTGCTATCACTATACATAGGCAAAGCAGAGAGCCGGAGAGTATCAATTGGAAGATCTTCTTCGAAGGCTTGATTTTTAAGAGGTTTTCCATCATGTGCAGATGAAGGAGCATAAGGGGTTTCTCACCACATGATATGGGAGACTGTATTAATCCAAGGCAAGATCTGAAACCTGCGGAGGGCAGATTAGAGATCACGGCAATGTGAGAGAGACAACCCAGAGAGACGTCTCATCAATCTTTACTGCAGAGAAAAATGGAAAGTGTGTGAGGAAAGAGCTTTGACACGGAGCTCTGGGGCAGCACAAATGGAGAAAACACATATTTACTCATCATGTCTCACCTGACTGACCCCCTACATGGCACATGCTCTGGAAGAACAATGCAGAAGACTTTGTTGTTGCAGTAAGTTACAGCATAAAACCATATCTAATACTTCCCTGGGCTCACTTTGACCTCAGACTGAGGGTAACAGCAAAGCTCTGGGTGTGTCTAGACTACAGGGTTTTTTCGAAAAAAGTGGCCTTTTTTTGAAAAAAACTTCCCCTGAATCTAGACTGCTGCCGCATTCTTTCGAAAGTAAATCAAAAGAACGCGGCAATTTTTTTGACCGTGGAAAACCTCGTTTTACGAGGAATAACGCCTTTTTTCAAAAGTGTTCTTTTGAGAAAAGGCGCTATGTAATGCAAACTGTGCTTTTTCGAAAAGAGCATCCAGACTGCCTGGGTGCTCTCTTTTGAAAAAGCGGCTTGCTTTTTCGAAAGTATTGGTTGCAGTCTACACGTTCTTTTTCGAAAGAGGCTTTTTCGAAAGTATCTTTCAAAAAAGCCTCTTTCGAAAGAGGCTTGAAGTCTAGACGTAGCATCAGTGACATATATGGGGCAGGATGAAGTCCTCTGTTTCTTAACTGTGTATTTATTTATTTCTACTGTTTTAGTACCTAGAAGTCCCAGCCAGAGTTCAGAAACTGTCCCCCACCCACGGCTCTCCACCGTACAAACACAAAATTAATATCTAATCATTCAATTCACATGGCTATCCTGAAGGAAAAAAAATCTCTTTGACTAGTAAAAAGGGCTTTCCCCATGCAGGCTGCCAAGAGGATGGAATGAGCCAATTGTTATAAAAATACAAAAAAAGCAGGAAAAAATTCCCCCAAGGAATAACACATTTTAGGAAGTGCAGTTCTACTGGTCCTTTTTTGATAGCCTCCGATTTCACCGCTAACACTAGCAGGGTCAATACACACCATATGCAATATTGCTTCTGCATAAATGAAATGAATCATGCTTGGCCCGTCTAGCTTGGGAATCTATAAACCACATAAAACTTTCACTGACTTCAATGGGAGTGACGTTAGCCCAACACAGAGCACTGTTAAACATCTCTTCCATATTTTGTGTTTATTTCAACATGGTTTCTCATCTTTTTCTTCAGTCACACAGAGAGATGTAGTTCCTGCCCAAAGCTACGCAACTCATGAATTCTCCCTTTTAAGATTTATGAGGGGAAAAAGCTTCGAAGAGACAAACTCATCCTGTGTTAGACACCTTGACAACAGCTTTTAAACAGGAGCAGAACCAATCATCTATTTTACCTTCCTGACCCCATCGTGTTTCACTTCAATCACATGGAGGGTGTAGTTGGTCCGACGTCCTTTCTCGTTAAACTGAATGTTGCCGGTTAATCCTTCGAAGCGCACCTTAAAAGGATAAATATCAGTGGAGAGAGCAAATTGATCAGCTTTGCATTCGATGGTTGACTACCAGCAGTCACAGCTGATAGGAATCGGCAGGGTGTTACCGTCCAGGCCTGGATACAACACAGTTGTGCCAACTGTAGTTTCATTCAATGTAAACAAGTACAGTCTGGCTGTATTACACTGCTGTTTTCACTTAAGGCATGTCTTCACTACCCCCTGGCTTGACGGGCAGCGATCGATCTGGAGGGAGTCAATTTATTGTGTCTAGTATCAACGTGCTCTCCTATCGACTCCAGTACTCCACCAAAACAGGAAGAGTAAATGGAGTCAATGGGAAAGCATCAACTGTCAACTGACTTCTGTGAAGACACCACAGTAAGCAGAGCTAAGTACATCAACCGTTATTCACATAGCTGAAGCTGTGTAACTTAGGCTGACAGTCTGTGGTAGTGTAGACACAGCCTTAGTTACTTGGGACCCAATACGAGGCTCAGACTTTCAGGAAAAACTCTGAACTTGCTAGAGAGACAAGAGGGGGTGAGGTAATATCTTTTATTAGAGCAACTTCTGTTGGTGGTAAGACAAGCTTTCGAGCCACACAAAGCTCTTCTTCAGGTCTGAAAAAGGTACTCCTAGAGGAGTACAGTAAATTCAAGGGAGAACAGATTCCTTAGCATAAGTAGTTAGCACATATGTTAAAGTAGTGGTGCACAGCCTTTTTCCCAGTGCAACTCCCGTGCAAAAAAAAAAAGTGTGGCCCCTTTAAATGCCACTGTGCTCGCCTGCCGCTCCCCCTCCCTCCGTCCCTGCCGTGTGTATGCTGAGCCAGGAAAAAAGTGGCGGCCGGCCTGGCACTGCAACCCTCCTGGAAGACAGCCACAACCCCCCCTCGGGTTGCGCACCGCTGTGTTAAAGGACCATTCCAGATAGAGTGGACCATTATTGCTTCTCCAATCATAGGACCAAAAGAGGGAGATAGTGGGATACAATTGTTGCAATAAGCCATGAATCCAGTGTCTATCATACTATGAGTTTACTGTCTAGCAGAGTAATGGACCCTCACTCCTGGCCTTCCCCCAAGCTCATCTTCAGAAGCAAGCTCTCCACCGGCCAGACACATCAAGCTAAAGTGGCACCCAACCATGGATGCAAAACCTACAGAGTGCAATGAACAACACCTCTCAGAACACATCTTTTAAAACCCATCCATGCCAATCACACCATGTGGGATACCTCCTCCAGTGCCCTAGATGCCCCAATAACAACTGCAACAATCATTACACTTTTATGCCTAGAATAGTCTGTCATTAAACATAAGAACAGCCATATTAGGTCTGACCAAAGGTGCTTCTAGCCCATGGAGTCTTCTGACAATGGCCAATGCTAAGTGCCCCAAGAGGGAGTGAACAGAGCAGGGACTCATCAGGTGATCCCTCCCCTGTCATCCATTTCCAGCCTCTGACAAACAGAGGTTAGGGACACCATTCTTGCTCATCTTGGCTAATAGCCATTGATGGACCTATCCTCCATGAATTTACCCAGCTCTTTTTCAAACCCTGTTATAATCTTGGCCTTCACAGCATCCTCTGGCAAGGAGTTCCACAGGTTGTGTGAAGAAATGCTTCCTTTTGTTTGTTTTAAACCTGCTACCCATTCATTTCATTTCACCCTAGAATGAACTCACACAAGAAATGCTAAAAGACTTTGGATCTCAAGAATGGGACAGCAGGACAGAAGGATAAAGATGCAGGACACAGGGTCTGCAATAGCAGGGACCATGAACATCAGGGTTAGAGAATGTCAGTAAAGCTCTGTATAGGGAACACTGAACAATAGACGGGCCACTGGAGTCAGAAGAACTCAGATTCTATCCTCAGCTTTATCATTAATCCTACGCAAGTCACTGCTTCTCTGTGCCTCAGTGTTCCTGTCTGTAAAATGGTGATAATGCTGACCACCTTTATAATTTTGCTGTAAGAATTTCTCACAGCTCTGCCTCCACACTGTAAAGTGCATCTTGCATCTTGGTTGTTTTAGCATTTCTCTTGGTATCCATTTAGCCTCTAAGAAATACTCTCCACTGAGTCTCACTCAGGAAGCTACCAAAAAGCTAAACATTGTTTCTTTTTGCAAAGAGTTGCGTGGGGTGGTTTCTAACCTGCTGCAGTGCTCTCTGAATGTCGATCCCTTGGCCCCAAGGAACGGCTGGATTTGCAAGGCAGTCCCCAGCATTCCCACGCCGGGAGATGTCAATCCGTTGCCTCCGCAGGCTCTGGAAAGCCTCCGCCATTACCCGAACCCCATCATAAGTAAGAGCCGACGTGTACTAGAAAAGGAACGTGGAGAGGTGTGTTGTTCAAGAGGGTGAGTTATCTGACAGCTCTTCTCCCCCAAAATAAAATAGTGTGCCCCGAAGTTCCTATCTAAAGCCTTGATTCAAGATAATTTTTTCTATTTTCATCCTTCCGTTTAATATTTTCCATACAATAGCCTCTGGCTGCCTGTAATCTCCCATGTCTTGTTGACTCCTGGAAGTTTGTATCTTGTTTCCCAGAAGAAACTAGGTAAGAACATAATTTGCTGCTGCAGAGCTAAAAGGACTTGCTGTCTTAGCCTTCCTGAATTGCCTTCAGAAAGAGCTTCTCTCCTTACCAGAGAAAAGTACCTTAGTCATAATACCTGAAGAGTGCTCAGTCTTAACAGACCTATTATCCAAGTCTTTCCACCTAGGTCAAACTGGCCTTAAAATACACCGTTAAGGGCTATTTTGTGCAGTGCATGAAATTTCAAGAGCAAACTCCTCATGGTAGTCATGTATGGATACTAATTCCTCTCCCCCTCCCTGCTTTTTTTTTTAACGTTGATTAAAACAGAATCTGGAGGCACGGGGGGAGGAAGGGCAGCAAAACACCTTATGGGTGTATCTAGACTACAGGGTTTTTTTGAAAAAAAGTGGCCTTTTTTCGAAAAAACTGTACCTGCGTCTAGACTATCACCACGTTCTGTCAACAGTAAATCAAAAGAACACGGTGGTTTTGTCAACGGCGGTAAATCTCATTCTATGAGGAATAACACCTTTTTTCAAAAGTCCTCTTTCGAAAAAAGGCACTATTGCATGAAAACAGGGCTTGTTCAAAAGAGAGTGTCTAGACTTTTTCAAAAAAACTTCTTGTTGTCTAGATGCTCTTTTTCCAAAGAGGCTTTTTCGAAAGATACTTTCAAAAAAGCCTCTTTCGAAAGAGGCTTGCAGTCTAGATGTAGCCTAAGCTAGATCGTGACGGTTAAGAATTAAAGTCGGAGTTGACTTTCACATGAGAATCTACTTCACGAGTTGCTGGTATCTTTCTCAGAGAAATTCCTTCAGGACAGAAATTTTGCTTGCTGGGTTTTTGTCTCAAAGTGTAAGTGTTCAGGAGTTCGTTACAAATAAAATATCCATGTCCTATGACCCTATATATTGATTTGAAATGTGCATATGCGGTAACACATGGATTTTCTGCCATGGAATCTTTAACTTCCATCTTTAACCAGTATAAGGTTTAGGCAGTTGAACGCATCTCACCAAAGAGAATATTTCTAAGAGCATTGCAGCTACTTCCTAGTATTACAGTGACAGATCTGGGTAGGAGACTGAGTTGCTGGAAAACAGATTGTGCTCACAAACACATTAGCGCACACATTTGAGCTAGCATGTTTTTAAATGTCTCAGAGAGGGAACTGTGTTAGTCTGTATCTGCAAAAACCATGAGGAGTCTGGGAGACTAACAGATTTAGTAGGGCATGAGATTTCTTGGATAAAACTACCTGATGAAGTGAATTTTACCCAAGAAAGTTTATGCCCTAGTAAAACTATTAATCTCTAAGGTGTCATAAGAATTCCTCGATGTTTTTAAATGTAACCTTTTTTCCAAGTCTATGCAAAGCCAAAGTCTAAGACTAGGAACTAAACACCCAGAAGTGAGATGATAGCTACCGAGCCAGATGAATACTACCTAAAACAAATAGCTTTCAATACCACTTGCCTTTGGCCTCTTCCAGTCAACTCGAGGATGTTCTCTGGCATCACTGTTCTTCCACTGTTGCATGATCCTTGCTGGAACGGTGTCTGTGTAATTCACCAATTGGAAGCCGGTCACATTTGCTCCACTCTCCTTGAATTTTGCCAGGTCAATGTCCATGAACCCCTAATGGAGGAGAGAAACAAAAGGAGAAATGACCCGGCCCTGGGGAAAATGGTTTATTTATAAATAATGGGATGTCCTGTCTCTGGGTGCCTAGTTCTGGGATCTCAAGGAACTTCTGTATCCACTAGAGTGGTAACAAATGGAGCCATCCTACTTTCTCTCAAAAGTTCTGAATTCAAACCTAAGTTTCACCTTGAGTTAAACTGAATGAGTTCCCATTGTACACGGCCAACAGAGGGTGCTGTGTACAATGACATGAATTTCAAAGCAATGACATTCATAGGCATAGTAACAAGACCACATTTTCATTAGAGGAGGTTGAATAATGGAAAAAATTACTCCCAAGTAGTGATTCAATGAATGTGTCAAAATTTGCAGTGGGTACTGGTTGCAACAAATTATTCAGCCAGCTATAACTTTTATGCAGTCAAATATCAATGGAGGGATAATTCACTTTTAAATTATGGTCTTTAAAAGAACAGAACATGATGGAACAATAATTTTTCAGTAAAATAAGAGCTAAATAATCCCATTTACACCATCAAAGGAACAGATCGGTGAAAAAGATGCTGTCAGGTTGATATTTTTGTAATTTTTATTAAAAGGAAACAGCTAGCTACATTTTTTTTACTCTTCAAAAGTTTTAACTGAAGCCTGTTTTTACTGTTTTTTCCCCACATCCTTCACACAAATATACATGTGACTGCCCATACAAATAAACACACCACTGCTGTCGAGTTGCTCACAAGAGGTGCATTGCCAACACTCATTTTAATTTATTTTTAAAGAAAACCCCTAAATCATTCTCTAGGAAATAAAAGCAAATCAAGAAGCAGACGGACTTTGTAGGCAGATATAGAGGGCAAGAGAACAGGTCACATTTGGGGCTTTCGAACTTTGTCTGTATACCCTTTCACAATGAATACATAATGGACCAGACTTGAACTTTCCCCGTGCTAACGTGTAGCGGTCAGGCAGAACTGCGGTACTTGTGCTCCCTGGATGCAAGCCTCAGAGGTGAGATAGCTGAAAGCCCCCCCAAACACCACTAGCCATTCTGCAAGGAGCATAGCTAGGTTGGGCGGGGCGGTGCTAGTAACAGGACAAAATGGAGGCATGGGAGCTGCTGTTCACCACATGCCCCTCCCCACAATGTATTCTCCTCAGGCACCTCAGCATCTGCCACGGACACTGGGATTCTCTTCCCCAACTCTTGACACTCCTCGGGTTGCTCCGATCTCCAAAGCCAAAATACAGCCCCTCTCCCCCGACACTGGCTCACCAAAACCTGGAGCATAGGTGGTTAAAAAATGTTACTGTGTCTGACAGCCTGATCCAAAATGCTCATCAGCTACTACAGGCTTTGGATTGGGCCTTTAAATAGAAACAATTAAAGGAGCAGCGTGGTTGCAAGAACCGGAGATGAGCGGTTCTCTGGCTCAGGAGAGTCGTAAATGGTTTAACAGGGACTTTAAAGACTCCTCTTCCAGTTTTGTGTCCAGCAATTTAGTATCCATCTGCGTGCTTGTTTGCGTTAGAGGTACACATTCTGTATAGATGGGGTTTTTTTTTTTGCTCTTTAGTGCAGCAGGGCTAGGTAAAAAAGAAGTTATTTTGTGAGACATAATTCCCTCAGAAGGTTAGGTTAGTACATTTCAATCCCCTTCGTCATCCCCAGCGTTGAGGTCTCAGAAACCCAGGGCTGTGACTAATGCATGGGGAATGCAGCTGAACGCTGTCTGACATCTTAATGCCTGTCAGACCAAGTGACACACAGAGCTCCCAGGGTTCAGAAAAAGTGTTTTAGTAGATCACCGGCTGGTTATCCATGGCTGGAGCCAAATTACACTGGCATTTGGCTTCTGGGATGAACTCAGGGAAATATAATCCATCAAAGGAAATCATTGCCTCAAAGCAGGTCATAGCTGGGTATCACCAGTTTCTCTTCAGGAAGACCATCAGAGCATGGAGGAAAGAGCAAGGTTGGAGCCAGGCACCAACAGGAAGACACTACTGGTGTCCGATAAACATCTCCAAAACCAGGCATAAAGAGGGGAGGACATGTAATGGCTTTGGAAACAGCAGCTAGATAAGAGTGGCTGAAAATACTGTCCTGTATTGTTTTTATAGATCAGAACACCCCAAAAAGCAATGCTAAGCCAGAACTAAATATGATTCAATGGAATTCATCCGGCAGAGCAGGGACCCTCTGCAGAATCAGAGGTCAGACTGAAAACTTGAAAAAAAATATTGTCTTTAAAATCTGTTTAGCTTTCTACCCGGCATCATTTCTGGGATAGGCCAGGGAGTGTGGACAGTTCCAGAGAACATAGGGCCACAAAGAACCATTGGAGCATCTAGGTTGACCTTCTAGGTAGCATGGGCCATTGAATTTGACCCAGTAACCCCTGTATGTGTCCAAGCCCCTTAGCATCCACACTGCATTGTACACCTGGGTTGACCCTTGCTAGACCTGGGTTTCAGACCCATACTAAAGTGTCCATTCTGTACTATGCGGCATTTTTCACTTGCGTCTGAAGTTTGACCTCCGTTCACACTGCAAAATGACAGGCTTGGATCCAAATTGCAGCAAGACTGGGGCTCTGACCTCAGCAGGATCCTGGGACCCACATCCTGAGAGCTTGCTGACCCAAGTCAGATTGATTTGTAGGCAGAAGGAAGGGGGATCAGGCTCAAATATACGTCAACGTCGGGTCACGGAGTGCGGTGTACACCCACCATAAGTGACTTTTCCAAGGCCCTGTGGAGCTAGAGGTTGAACCCAGATCTCCTGAGAGCCCATTGAGTGGTTTGGCCAGAAGACCTTCCTTCCTCTCCGGAGCATGCTTTTTGCTTGAGCGAAACGATACCAAGCAAAACACTCCTTTCCAAATGACTCAGAGAGTCAGAGAGGCTGACTGAATTTAAGTAGCACCTGTCATTGCAAGGTGCTGAGAAGTCACTCCGAAGGGAACAAGATGTTGGGTGTTTCAAAACAAGGTATACTTGGTGTCTCCTCTTATCTTTAGGCCTGACTACTTGGGAGAAGCCTCTCTTGCCATTCCTGTCATGGTGCATTAGAATTAGCCCCTTCATTAAAGGAGCCAATCTGCCTGAGCCCCTTTCCAAGATGTCTTCCAATGGGCCTTCTTTTCCTCCACAGGATCACTTATGTCTCAGCTCTGATGACGACAGCAAACTTTACCTGTCCTCGTTGTGACAGAAAGGTGCACAAAAGAGACAGAGCGAGGAGGAGACTGACTGGAAGAAGGTGAGGAAAAGAGGCACAGCTATCATCACATAGGATACGTCTAGACTACAGGCTTTTGTTGACAGAGCCTTTGCCGATAGATACTGTCGACAAAGCTTCTGTCGACAAACAGCGTCTAGACTACATCCAGTTCTGTCGACAAAGCAAGCTGCTTTGTCGACATGAGAGTGTAGACGCAAAGGATAGTGTAGATGCAATAACGCCTTCTGTCGTCAGAACTCTGTCGACAAAAGGCATTATTCCTTGTAGAATGAGGTTTACCACCGTCAACAAAACTGCCGAGTTCTGTCAACGTTATGTCGCCAGAACTCAGCGGCAGTGTAGACGCAGGTATAGTTTTGTCAACAAGGGTATGTCTAGTCTACCTCTGTCACCAGAGCCATGTAGATTAGTTTATTAGACATACCCAAATGAAGCGGCGATTTAAATAATGGCCGCTTCATTTAAATTAAAATGGCTGCCGTGCTGAGCCAATCAGCTGTTTGTCGGCTCAGCGCTCTAGTCCGGACGCTCCACGGTCACCATCAAAGGCATTTGTTGACCGCCCCGGTAAACCTAATCCCACGAGGCATAACGGGGCGATCGACAAATGCCTTTGATGTCGACCGCAGAGAATCCAGACTAGAACGCTGAGCTGATAAACAGCTGATCGGCTCAGCACGGCAGCCATTTTAATTTAAATGAAGTGGTGATTATTTAAATCTCCGCTTCATTTGGGTGTGTCTAGTAAACTAATCTACATGGCTCTGGCAACAGAGCCATGTAGTCTACACATACCCTAAAAGTCCACTTTTGTCGACAAAACTCTGTCATCTTGACACACCCATAGAAACAACAATCCCCCTATGTCCTGTCTGTTTTGTGTTGGCCCCCTGCTGTAAAGCAGGCTTTAATGTGGTTGGGATTTGTCCCTCTTGAGGATTTCCTCAAAAAGTAGCATGCAGGAGCTGTAATGGCTCCCGTACCACCTCCCTCCCAGTTTCCTGCTTTGAAAAGAGACAGAGGCATGGCTGGGGAATTCCTGCCCTTCCACGATCCCTGATGGGTGGGATGACCTCTCGGAACCATAGGCAATTGACATAATATAGAGCAATCTTTAGGCTGCTCTAGATGGTAGCAACAGACTCGCCTGCCATGCACATATTTCCACTAATCCCATCCTGAGCTCTGCTGGCTGCAGGAAGGCCTGAGTCTAGCAACAGAGGTGGCGGAGCATTTTGTATGAGGAGGAAACTGGAGTATAAGTGCAAATGAAAATTGCTGATGGGAGACATCAAACGAGACCTTTCCTTATATTACTGCAAAGAATGTAGATTTTGTTCTAGTCCTGACCAAAGTAATCAATAACCTCTGGATCTATTCTACCCTCAAAGCACGCTAAATCTGATGGGAACCACACTGCAAAAACACAATCACTGGAAACAATTAATGTATGTGGACATATTAATGGCAATTTGAATCACTCATGAGGGTGACGTGTGCCCGAAAGCTTTGATTGGCATGTGATTGGTCAGCTTGCTCCTCATGAGGGAATTATGCAGAGTATCTTAAAGGAGCGTGCATAAAATCTCCATTATATTCCCCTCTGCATGTGTTAGGTGGTGTATATCCAGTAACATAAAAGTTATGTTAGAAGGGATGTGCAAAGTCTATGGGCACCTCATTGATAAATAAACTGTCTCTTTCATCTGTAAAGCAAAGCTGCCTTGTAAGTTCAGCTGCACAGACCTCTCGGGGAGAGGAACATCTAACTGATAATTTTAGAAACCTAAAGATAGCCCCAAATACTGCTTTCCAATATAATCACAGAGTGTTCACAAAGTATGTTGTCTTGGATACTTTATCAGGACTGGAAGCAGGTGCTGTAAATACCCCATGGGAAATCTGCCAGGAACTTGGATTTTCAACCAGTTACTGGCGCAGGTCTGGTTAGCGGGGGAACCGGCATCTCCAGCCAGGAAACATTTGGGAGAAAAGGTAAGGTTACATTCAAATGGCAGCTTTCATAAGCTGCTAAGCGGTTTGGAATCTTTGAATTTGAGCTCCATGTGAGATGGATTAGTGGGGAAGTCAAAGGTGTATGATGAATGCTGTTTATCACGTTCTATATCGGGTCTTATACCATGCTTACCACCGTATGCATGTCTGCTGACAGAGGATGCCGGGGGGCAGAAATTAAACAGTTGTCCCAAGGCCTGGTGATTCAAAGGGGTCTGGAACTCCTGACCACTGGTGCTGGCACTGCAGTAGCAGTGGACGGCACCTCGGGTCCTTTAAATTGCTGCCAGAGCACCACACTGCTCCGTGCATCCCTGATGGCTCGGGGACGGGGGGCTGCACTGTGCTCCAAGAGCTGGGGAGGAATGACTGCCCAGCTCCATCCTTTTTGCCCAAGGCCCGTTTGCCCAAAGCTCCACCCCTTCTGCCTAAAGTCCCCGCCCCTTCCAGGAATGCAGAGCCGTATCCACCCACCTTTCCCAGGGGCCTGTGGAAGCTGTTGGTTCCCTTGAGCTCTTGAACGTTATTGCATGGACGTCATCACCCTACCACAACCACCCCTGTAGCTGTATGGCGAACGCTGTCTATCACACACCCTCGTGGGGAGCCACTCTCAGCCTGTCGAGAACAGTTTTCTAATGCTGTACTGATCTGCGCTGAGGCAGCACCGCAGGAAAACGTCTTACCTCGGCTAAGCTCGAGAAACTGACTTGTTTTTCACCTTCACTGCCATCCCCCGGACTCTCCCAGGCACTTCCACGTCCTGGCATTTTCTAACGAAAGAATCTGGGTTGATGCTCACAAAAGGAAGAACACTTTAGGTGGCATGTGTCCTTACTGCCTTTACCTTTGAGACAGGTCACACGAGTGTCACTTATATTTAGCCTCAAAAGAGCCTCCTCTGCCTGACAGAGTCCTGATGTTCTGCCACTACTGTCAGTGGCCAAGCTAAATCTCTTGCATCAGGCCTGCCGAAACATGAATCCAAGGTTACGTAAAATGCTAGCAATGTCAAAAGAAATGAAACTCATGGGTTTCTAAGCTTGCTTCTCCGAGGGCTTGTCCTTACATAGCTCGAGATTGACGCTCTGGAGATTGATCTCCCAGGGTTTGATTTAGTGGGTCTAGTAAAGACCTGCTAAATTGACTACCATTGGCTCCAATACCCCACCGGGTCGCGAGGAGTAAGGGTAGTTGATGAGTGAGTTTCTCTCATCGATCTCCCTCAGTGGGGACATCGTGGCAATTTGACCTAAAGTATGTCGACTCTGGCTTTGCTATTCTCATAGCTGGAGTTGCGTATCTTAGTTCAACTTTCTCCCCTAGCACAGACCTGGCCTGACGCTATTGGCTGTGCTCCTCCCTCTGTCTTGATAGGTTAATGCTTTTAAAGGAGAAGACGAGTACTTAAAAAATAAGGCCGCAAACACAAACAGTTCACCTATTTGCCAACCCGTCTTGATCTCTAAAGAGAAGAAAACACAAAGTTCTTTGTGGTGACAAACCTGACCCAACACTGGGACAGTTCCTTGGCTGCTGGAAGCCAGTTAGTGCAATTCTAGGCCCTAGAACTCACTACCTAGTTGTAGTTTGTGAACCCCAAAAGGCAATTTTCTCAAGTGGAAAACAGCCAGGGGGTTTTCTGGAGGGGAAAAAAATAAATGTTTGCAGTAAAAATACCAATTTCCCCGCCCCAATGCTTGTAAAATTAAATTCAGTATTTCTGGTGCAGCTTCATTGACTGCTAGAGCTGGGTAGACTACTACCGAGTCATCAAAGTGAGCTCTTTCCCCTGTTCATCAGAGATTTGTGCTTAAAAGTGAGTTGATGGATGGATGGCTCAAAACAGGTACAGGTTGAACCTCTCTCGTCCAGAACTCTCTCTAATCCAGCAACATTCATGGGTGAGAGTGGCTGGGAGCAGAGCCGGTCTGGTCGGCAGCAGCCTGCAGGGCCAGTGACCTAGGGGCAGGGAATGCTGGGAGCAGCTACCACCCCACATGTGGGGCTGGGGAAATGCGCATGGGGCTGGAGGCAGACAATTCAGGCAAGTGAGCCACAAGAGGGCAGGCCTCTGGGTTTTCCTGGAGCAGCAGCCAGGAGGGGAGCTCCAGGACAGCCCGTTCTCCTAACCTCCCCTGGTCTGACAAATTTCCTTGTTCGGATCCACTGTAGTGCCAAGGGGCCAGACCAGCGAGGTTCAACCTGTGTCATTTACACTATATAAGAACATACAAATGGCTATACTGGATCAGACCAATGGTCCATCTAGCCCAGTATCCTGTCTTCCAACAGTGGCCAATGCCAGGTGCCCCCAGAGGGAACAAACTGAACAGGGAATTATCAAATGATCTATCCCATCACCCGTTCTGGCAAATCTAGGCTAAGGATGCTTCCGAGCATTGTTGCGCATCTCTGCTCATCCTGGCTAATAGCCATCGATGGACCTACCTTTCACGAACTTATCTAGTTCTGGTTTTAACACTGTTATAATCCTGGCATTCATAATGTCATCTGGCAAAGAGCTCTGCAGATTGACTGCGCTGTGGGAGGAAAAACTTCATTCCGTTTGTTTTAAACCTGCTGCCTATTGATTTCATTTGGCGCGCCCTAGTTCTTGTGTTAGGAGAAGGAGTAAGTAGAACTTCCTGATTTACTTTTTCTACCTCAATCATGATTTTATAGAGCTCTGTCCTATCTTCCTTTAGTCATCTCTTTTCCAAGCTGAAAAGTCCAAGTCTTATTAATCTCTCTTCATATGGCAGCTATTCCATCCCTCTAATCATGTTTGTACCTTTCCCAGTTTTGGGGTGACCAGATCTGCATGCAGTATTAAAGATTAAAGATGTGGGCATGGATTTATGCAAAGGCAAGATGGTATTTTCTGTCTTATTCTCTAACCTTTCCCTAATGCTTTCAAACTCATCAGCTTTAAGTATTTGGTATTCCCTGTGCTAAATCTGAGCTGCTTTGATTGGCTACTTAGGTCACCTGGCATGTTTCAGCTCCTTGACTGGATGAGTCTGAGTATTATAATCAAGCTTCGGGGGCAGATAATGGGAAGTAAGAATCTAAAACTCACTTCCCACAAATATTTTCCATCATCTGCACAAAAGGGAATGGTTTCCCATGAGCGCTCCTGCTAGTCAGCAGAGATGCCAGAAGGGCACAGAGACAGGCTACTTCAAAAGGCACAGGCACGGCACATTCATTACATAATTAATTAATCAATTAGACTTAATGTCAGTAAATCGCTATTTGGCTTCTTAGTTCTACTTGGGGGACTTGTCTTCTCTTTGGCCATGGTAGCTGACCCCTGAAACTCAGACGTCAGAGGTGAGCGAAGCGGGAAATATGTTTGTTTTGACTATAAAAGCCTCTGACACTTTTAGCTCTTCTAATTTATTCTCTTACAACCAAATCCTTCAAACTGTGCCACATCTTAATAAATGGGCTGAGCAGAGAGCATCTGTGCGCCAGCGTCTTCCCCTTAGGATGGTCCATTAACACTGTTGCCTTTCAGGGTACGTCTACACTACTGAGTTTTTCCGGGAAACTAGAGGTCAGGGCTCGACAAAACATTGAATCTACTCGCCCGTGGCGAGTAGATTTCAGCTGGGCGCCCCGTTTTTTTGCAGCGCGTGCATGCGCAATACGGGTCTTATGCATGTGCAGTGCGGGGCTGGCGAGCGGCTTTTGCCATCGTTTGTCAAGACCTGCTAGTGGTATCCCGGAAAAACTCCAATGTGTCCAGGGAACGCATCTGTTCTTCCGAATTTTTTTTCGAAAGAGCAAATGCGCTCTTTTGGAAGCCCTGTAAACCTTGTTTCACGAGGAAGAAGAGCTCTTCCTGAAAGAGGAGGTTTTTCCGAAGTGTAGACGGGCCAAATTTTGGAAAAGCCTCTTCCGAGAAAAGAATCAGAAAAAGGTACGCAAATTGCAGAGCGCAATTTGCGTACCTTTTTCCGAAAAACAAGCATAGTGTAGACATAGCCTCAGAGTCTGCAGCATGCCAGCCGGCTGTGGTTCACCAGGATTAGCCCCTGGTGGGCGTCTGTTTACCTCAGCATTTGCTGGTAAGCCGCTTACAGCACCCAGGGGCTGCCGTTCCCCTTACCCAGCCAACAAGAGCGGTGGATGCTTGGGTAAACAAAGCATCTGGCAGCCTACCACGGGCTAATCCCGGTGAACCACATCCTGGCTGCAGGTTCCCCACCCCTGCTCTGTAGCTCTTCTGCGGGTACTTTTCCGGTCAGGAAATTCTGCCTGCTGTTCCCCATTGCCACGGATACACGGATGCTCTCTCGTTCACAAGGGGGAGTTCCAGGAAGCTTATTTTGGCTTTTGCCCTAAGGGCTACTCTTTGCCTGAAGGAGTTTTGCTGCTAAATGGGCACATTCTATTTGTTCTCTTTTACAGACGCTCGACCCTCTGTGATACTTTTGTAACAATCCCTATTTTCATGTTATTTTCTCTTTTTTTTTCATGAGTTAGGGTCCTATTCTCCTGGGTTTAGAACTATAGGAACATTTGGAAAAACTGGTTTTGAAATGAAGTTGTTTGTGCGAGATGTCTGGCACATAACAAGGTGATTCCATTGCTTCTCCTCCCCAGCTTAATCCCCTAACGCAGTGTTTTATTTGGCCACGGAACCCTTTGAAACTCAAAATAATTGTGCAGAACCCCTAATAACAGTCTTATATATGGAGCTGAGGAAGTAGACCACCAATAAGTAAGGATAATAATAAACAAATGCGAAACAAGGTCATGAGTTCAACATTTAGTTTAACTGCACATAGATTAATCTATCATAGTCCATTTATATTTGTCACGGTTAAATTTTTAAAAACAAGAAATCACGCGACTATAGGGAAGTAAAGTATTTGCGAGAGCGCCACCTGCACACTCCCATACAAGCAACTGGTTTGACAGGGGAAGCTTCGACTTTGTCCGATGCCGCGCTAGTATATTCCTATTCAGTCACCCACGTGATCCACGCTCCCTGAGAGTGAGTATGGGGAGTTACGGTGGTATATAACAGGCCAGCGTGCCATTGATTGACTGCATTATCTTGGCAAACACAAATGAAAATTGTTGTCATCAAATTCAGAAATGCTTTAATTATTATTTTTTTAAAACCATAAAATGTTATTGTCATGGAATTTTCTCGCTGAACCCCTATTTTCACTTCGTGGAACCCCGGGGTTCTGCGGAACACCGTTTGGGAAACACTGCACTAAAGCACCAAACTTTTCCTGTCACCCCACCTTACCGGTAATAGAATCTGTCAGTGCCCCCTCCACTACTGCTCAGGGGAGCGTGGTCTGAAGGAAGAGCTGAGGGCAGAACTGGACCTAGTGGGGGCCTGGGGACAGAAAGGGAATGAGGGCAGAGCCAGGCTGGGACAGAGCAGGGGGAAGAGTGGAGCTACGGCTGGATGGTGCTTCCTCCCCACTCCCTGAGGCTATGTCTAGACTGCAAGCCTCTTTCGAAAGAGAGCGTCTAGACTGCATGGAGAAATTTCGAAAAAGCGGCTTGCTTTTTCGAAAGAAAGCACCCAGTGAGTCTGGATGCTCTCTTTCGAAGACGCCCTATTTACATTGAAGAAAGCCTTCTTTCGAAAGAGGAACATTCGAAAGAAGGCGTTCTTCCTCGTAAATTGAGGTTTACCGCCATCAAAAGAAAAGCCGCGTTCTTTCAAATTAATTTCGAAAGAACGCGGCTTGAGTCTGGACGCAGGGGAAGTTTTTTCGGAAAAAGGCTACTTTTCCCGAAAAACCCCCTGAGTCTGGACACAGCCTGAGGGGCACAGACCGATTCCATCCCATTCCATGGAACCTGGCCTGGTTCCCGGTGCCAGGCCCACCCGGAACATTCCTCCACACCACTGCGGGGGAGTCCATTTGGAGACCACCGCCCTAAATGAAGGCAGCTGACTAGCAAAGCTTTTGCTTCCCACCCTTCAGCCTGAGGAGCCAGGCCTGCCCGTTATGCCTGACACGTCCACCCCCGGCTGACACACGCCTCAGCAGCTTAGTGCAGCTGCAGAAAGGCTTGCGAACAATGCCTGGGAAGCCTGTTTTCTCGGCATACGTTATTGATGGTCCGTGCTGGCGGAGTCGGAAGCCTGCTCGTAGCAGCTCCAGTCCCGCTGCCCTTCTGCACCGCTGAAGAAAACAAACGACGGAGAGTTAAAGAGTCTGCCGGCGCGGGGGTGGGGAGTGGGGGTGGGGGTGTAAGCTCAGCAACGAGCAGCAACTGGGAGCTTTATCTGTCTTAGGCACTTTTATGATCCCTGTCAAAGGTGGCTGGTCCCTGTGGCAGCAATAGGTCTGGTGCCACTATGCTGGAGCAAGTGTTCTCAGCTGGGCCAATACAAGGGGCGGAGACCGTGGAAGAGAGGTGGAAGGGGCCAGGACTGGCTGGAAGATGACTAAAGGAGAGGCCGGAGCAGGGTTGCCACAGTTCCCTGGGGGAGCCTGAGGAGTCAGGGGTGAGCTGAGGCCCTGGTTTGCTCATTTGTGAAGTTAGACAATAAAACTGCTTTAGAGAGGCTGTGGGTCTGGCAGTGAGTCATTAGACAGCCGGCAAGAATCCCTACTGTACCACAACCCCCATTACTGCAGCTGAGAGCAGCTAATATATTTATTCCCCGCTACGGTGAGGAAGGGGAGTACTGGCATGATTCTGTTTCCTGTTCTGCCACAGGACAAGTCATGCCATAGCTCTGGGCCTCAGTTTCCCCACCTGGAGAATGCAACTGACCTTGCTTGGAGAGCACTTGGCTATCTACCCATGCAAAGCACTAGGTCAGAGCTAGCTGTTGTTTCTATCACAATCCCCATTGAGGGTGATCAGATGTCCTGATTTTACAGGGACAATCCCAATTTTCAGGGGCTCTGTCTTACATTGGCACCTATTACCCCCTCTCCCAAATTTTTCACACTTGCTCTTTGGTCACCCTACCCCCTTTGGGCCACATACACACTTTAAGAGTCCACAAGTCGCCTGAACAACTTCATTTCAGGTAAGCTCCTTTGTACATGTATCTGGGACTGGGATGTAACCAACTGAAAATAATAATTAATAATAATAAATCAAATATTGAAAAAGCTGCAGTTAGTTGCCTCTCTAAGACTTGCATCCTCCCTCCAGTGGAACATTAACATTTTAACTCTAATTATATTGTCTCCATAGAGCGCAGGGTTAGTACCAGGCCAGAATGGGATAATTATGTGACCATTTTTGTCTTGTAAATTATAGTGTTATTGTGGGACTTTAAAAAAGGGGCTTAATTGGTAGTGTAAAGTTTAATTATCAAGTGCCTTTTCACAGAAGAAGCTGTAAGAGAGCAAAAACTACTGTCAACACCACATGCTTGCTTGGCTGAGCCCAAAACTTCTTGTTGCCTTCAGAGAGGATGGGATGCGGCCTGCAATTTGGAAATGTCGGGGGCCTGGGGAAAGTACAGAACAACCTCATAGATCAATAGGCTACCTTCAGGGATGGGCCTTTAACTCCAGGTTTTCCTTCAACACTCGTAGGAGTATAAGCAGCAGAGCAGAGATAATTCTCTCCTGATGATGCTTCCTCCTGGGAAGGAGGCTGTGGAAGAATTCCACTGCGATTTCAATCATTTCCACCCCACCATCAACATGAGCCTGGACCAGTCTACACAAGAGATCCGCTTCCTGGACACTACGGTGCAAATAAGTAATGGTCACATAAAGACCACCCTATACCAAAAACCTACTGACGGCTATGCCTATCTTCATGCCTCCAGCTTCCATCCCGGACACACCACACGATCCATTGTCTACAGCCAAGCACTAAGGTACAACTGCATTTGCTCCAATGCCTCAGACAGAGACAAACACCTACGAGATCTTCACCAAGCATTCTTGAAACTACAACAACAGGGGCCCAGAAGGCTCCTGGGATTGTGAACAGGATCCAGAACACTTCACTTCTGGGGCCCAAATTCAAATACAGTCCAGGTAGGTGGAGAATGCACATCACTTTCCCCGGCAGAGAGCCACTCATAGGACTAGGCGATCAGAATCCAGAAACCACGTATCCAGGACACAAAACATACCACTGCAGAATTGGCATTAATTACCACTCTTGTTGGGAGTTTGGCAAAGAGGCCAAAAAATGATGAGTCTGAAGACAAAAACCACCTTCTCACCCCCAGAGATAGTTTCCCAACATCACAACTGATATACAGCTGGAGGGACTCATGTGTTTTTGGTACCCATGTGGTGATGAAAAACAGGTCTTCTGTCTCCCTGCGTACGTCTACACTAGCCCCCTAGTTCAAACTAGGGAGGCTAATGAAGGCGACCGAAATTGCTAATGAAGCGTGGGATTTAAATATCCTGCGCTTGATTAGCATATTCCCGGCTGGTCGCCATTTTGGAAACTGACTAGCCCATTCCATGAGGAAACTGACTAACCTCATTCCATGAGGTTTAACAGTTAATTCGAACTAAGGGGTTTATCTCGGAATTCCGCTTTTCTGCCGCCTGTAGACGCGGGCAGTTACTTTGGACTAGTCAGTTTCCAAAATGGTGACCGGCTGGAAATATACTAATCAAATGTGGGACATTTAAATCCCACGCTTCATTAGCAATTTCGGTCGCCCTCATTAGCCTCCCTAGTTCGAACTAGGGGGCTACTGCAGATGTATCCCCTGACTGTTAAGCTAGTTTCACAGGCACAACGTTCACTAACCACGAGAAAACGCCAACTAGAAAACCAGTGAAAAAGGCAATAAGAAACTCAACTCACCAAATTTGCGAGAATGTAGTGGTATCCGATCCCATTTTTTTCAAGCTTGATAATCTGAAATGTCAGAAATGTTTCATTTAGAACACAGTTTACGCTAACAAATAAGAGACCGTGGTTGAGCCGATCACTCCCCCTCCCTCCCCCCGGAATGTACCCACTCCGCCACTTCCCAGTTACAAGGCAGTTTGTGTAAGACCGGAGTCACAGGAAAAGCTACAAAAAGACCTAAGTGGTCTTAAAGTGCTGTCAGATCAGCCCATGAAAGCGTGAAACAAAACATGTTCATCCACCACATACCACACACGCCGGGAGAGCAAAGTATCTGAGTCTAGATGCATCATGTGGATTTAGGAGGTGAAACATGGTTAGCATCATCTACAGGCACATAGGGGACCTTAGGGAAACTATGGCTCTACAAATGCCAGAGAAACACCAGAGTTGCTCTCAAAATATTCGTATCTTTGCAGAGTTCAAGCCACCCATGTGCTGCCTGATTCAGAGCACACCAAATATAGAGCACCTACGACTTAAGTACTGTGCACCCGATCCGCTAGGTCTCTGGGGCAGCTTTTGGCTGCTTCCCCAGTGCAAAGCTGCCTCGAACCAAGCAATCTGTCAATGAAAGATTCCTTCAGCATGTATGTACATGGCAGCACTATGTAAGACACATGCAGCTCCTTGCGGCCTCTGATCCCTGATTCTTAAGGTGGCTGGGTTCAGTCGGTTTGGATATTTCTTAAGCAATGTGATTGTTTAAAGGCCCTTACAGTTTTGTGGATTCTTTGTCAGTGGAAATGTTTGTTGCCTTTTTTGCTAGCAAACGGGCCCTGCTTACTGGCTGATTTTTAGCTGCTCTCTCTCTCTCTCTCTCTCTTTCTCTCAAAATTTTTGCTTGATCTGTGGATTCCCATGAGTGGCATTCAATTCTTATCATACATCTAAAGCAAGACCATATCCAGAAAAAGGCCAGGGAGTAAATAACAAAGGCCCCACGCAAGAGTTGAGGGAAAGCAAGTCCTGTTTGGACCGGGCATTTTAGGAGGCCAAACAACATCTTGTTTCCATGGGGTGGAGAACTGACACTGATTTACCAGCAGAACTATCACTGCTCAGGTGTCATCTGCCAGACTGCCAAACAAAACCAGCTTACGATCCCTGCCATTATAATTATCATCAAATGGATTCGTAATTACTGGACACTTGTTCCTGTGCAACTGTGTCATTTGCCTTTGCTTTTCATAGCAGAAGTGCTCTTGTATAACATTAAAACTCGCCTGGCTCCCTATGCTAATATCCCTGCCTCAATTAGCACTGCTGGAGAATACATTTGTTAACACTTTTTGATACAAAAAAGTTAGCCTCCATCACCTTTCATGCGGCACAGTTCTCCTGTGGGAGATCATTAAATATGACTGAAAGCAGATGCATCTGATCTGCGCCAGGTCGGAGGAATCCCTCAGAGAAAGCCAATTTCTTCTGTCCTCAGAGTCATAGGATTTATAATTCAGGGGCTAGATTTGGGGAACAAAATAAAACTCTCTGCCCCCTTGCACTTAGTCAATTGAAACACACCTGTGCAGTGCATCGCCCTCTTCCACAGACGTACCTACAAACTGTCAGAGGAATAAGCAGTGTGTATGTGCCAGGGCTGAGACACAGCACCTCTGGGCCTGGCAATTCATAGCCCCCCCAACTCTGGGCCTGGCGGTTCAGAATCCAGCCCCTCAGGCCTGGCAGTTCAGAGCCAAGAACTTCTAGGCCTGGCAGCTCGGAGCCCGGCACCTCTGACTTGCTGCATCAGTTATGAAAGTTTAAAAAAAATTGTTTGAGCCTCAACACTCCTTTCTTCTGCTGCCCCAACGTCCCCCAGCTATTACACAAAATAGATGTTGCTGGCTCCTCGCGCTAAAACTGCCCCTATGCTATTTTATTAGGTGTCAACATCAATTAATTGGAGAGGGCGGCAGACCAGCTTTCACTAAGCTGTGAACTTACCGACTCATACGCACGAATTATGCGTCTTGCCTCCTGTGTTTTACACAGTTATTTGCTATCTTAATTTATTTTAAAGTGCTTGCTCAGCCCTAATGCTTTTAGACCGGGGACGGCAAGCTGCGGTTATAATAGCATTTATCACTTAGTCTGAACATGGAAAGAGCCAGCGTCGGGCTGCATGCTGATGGCTCGCTTGGGCCATCCAGGTTCCATTTCCCACATCTTAATGGGCAGAGTTTGACATCTGCGAGAGAGAAATTCTCTCTGAGAGCCATACAGCGGCAAGGAGATGTTTTCAGTTACTCATTTTAATCAGCATCAGGGAAGAAATGACATAGCGCTTTGACGGAATGCAAACACTTATTTATCCCATTAAGACCACACAGTATGGCCCAGTGGAGATCTTTCCACCAGCCAGCAGGGCTGGCTCATAAAAGCTGGTTACCTCAGCGTAGATAAATCATGCCCTGCCACAGACATGGGTGAGAGAAAAATCACGTTGGTTTCTCACATGCCTTTAACTCTTGAGTGGAGATTTGTTTTGAAACTGAGCTCTTAGGAACTCAGCCGCAGGGACGCGAAAGTCAGTAGCAACGGTGTGTGCTGTGTTTGTGAGAAAGAGAGCAAGTGTGTGTGTGGGGAGGGAGGGAGGGAGGGAGAGGGGAGGAAGAGACTGATGGCTGAGGGCAGAGTTTAGGTTTCTAGTCAAGAAGGACCAAACATTCACAGCCACCAAATAAGAGCAATAGGATGGCGGTGATGGTGAGGCCGAAGCAGATGTCTGAACACCTCACACAGACAAAGGGAATGAGACAGAGTAAGAAAGTGCAGCTTCTGTAACTAGGATTTGCTGGTGCCCTGAGTGAAAAGAGTAGCTGCTGGCCTGCAGAAACCTGGGTTCAAGGCAGAGCCGAAGTTTTCCCTGGCTCCCATGTACGTGTGCATGTCATAGAACAGCTGCTCAGCAAGCAGGCCCTGCTTAGCCTGAAATAGCAGGGTATCTGTGGTCATGTTGGAAATGTATTCACAGAGCTCTCTATGGGCTCCGGATTAGAATAGCCAGAGATGCTGCTGATAAAGCTGGAATTGAGTGACAGACGCCTGTCCACCGCCCACCCTATTATGACAGGGCCTGGCTGATTTTCATGAGCACAAAGACCCGATGCTGTGAGGTTGGTCTGTTCCATTGGGTCATATTTCCCAGAGCGCAGCTCCCCGCGAGTCACCAAAGCTGCGTCTCCCTAAGTATCGAGTGTCATTTCTTTTTGGAAAGTCACATTTTCTATTAAAAGCAGCGCTCCCAAGCCTCCGGCCCCTGACGGCCATTTTAGTGGCAAAAAACATCATTCATGTTTCAGAGGGGCCACCGTGTCAGTCTGTTTTAGCAAAACCAGCAAGGAGTCCTGTGGCACCTTAAAGGCTATCAAATGCATTAGAGCCTTAGGGTATGTCTACACTAGCCACCCTAGATTGACCTAGGGTGGCAGTGTAGACATACCCTTAGCTTTTAGCTGGGGCCCACTTCATCAGCTGCATTAAGTGAAAACTACAGTTTTGGCAGGGATATAAACATATTCATGGCTGCGTCTAGACTGGCAAGTTTTTCCGCAAAAGCAGTTGCTTTTGCGGAAAAACTTACCAGCTGTCTACACTGGCCGCTTGAATTTCCACAAGAACACTGATGATCTCATGTAAGATTGTCAGTGTTCTTGCGGAAATACTATGCTGCTCCCATTCGGGCAAAAGCCCTCTTGTGCAAATGCTTTTGCGCAAAAAAGCCCCAATTGTTTTGCGCAAAAAAGCCCCGATGGCGAAAATGGCGATCGGGGCTTTCTTGTGCAAAACCTCATCTAGATTGGCACGGACGCTTTTCTGCAAAAAGTGCTTTTGCAGAAAAACGTCCATGGCAATCTAGATGCTCTTTTCCGCAAATGCTTTTAACGGAAAAACTTTTCCATTAAAAGCATTTGCGGAAAATCATGTTAGTCTAGACGTAGCCATGCAGTAAAGGGAGTGTTACATTACTATGTGGAGGACCGGTACTAACGAGGCCAATTTAACTAGAGTGGAGGTGGCTCGCTCCCAGCAGAATACCAAAAGAGGGGAAACAAAAGACAGGACTATGCGGCACTTTAAAGACTAACAAGATGGTTTATTAGGTGATGGGCTTTCGTGGGCCAGACCCACTTCCTCAGATCAAATTGTTGAAGAAAATTGGCATGACCATATATATGCCAATGTCATGCCAATTTTCGTCCACAATTTGATCTGAGGAAGTGAGTCTGGCCCACGAAAGCCCATCACTTAATAAACCATCTTGTTAGTCTTTAAAGTGCTGCATAGTCCTGTCTTTTGTTTCAGCAAGACCAGACTAACATGGCTACATCTCTATTACTAAAAGAGGGGATATGACGTTTTGTAGTGAGCTAGCCACACCCAGTCTCTGTTCAGACTGTCTGATAGTTAGAGCCCTGTGCAGATACAACATTTGTATCCACATCTGTATCTGCAAAAATGAGCTGCCGCTTCCATAGCTGCAGATGCAGATACTCATGAATATAAAATGGATAGCCGTGGATTTTCAGGGCTCTACTGATAGTGTTAAGTTTGCATATGAATTCTAGCTCTGCAGTTTCACACTGCAGTCTGTTTTTGAAGCTGTTTTCCTCAAGTAGGGCAACTTTCAAGTCTATTACTAAGTGTCCAGGGAGACCGAAGTACTCTCCTACTGTTTTTTGAATGTTACCTTCCTTGATGTCTGATTTGTGTCCTGTTATCCTTTTAAATGACAAGGGAGCTAGGATGAAGAGAAGAAAAGAAGGATGGCAAACTAAAAAAAATAAAAATAGAAAACCCTTGCGGTTTCTCATGATAAAATAGGACCATTTTAAAGTAAGCACGCATTACATTTTGTGTGGTTTGTTTTCAAAGGTGGGTCCATTTTACAAAATTGAAATACAAACGTAAAATCCGCTGGCTTTTAAATTGTGTTGTAATTACTTCACTCGGCCCTAATTATACAAAAAAAAATATCCCTTCTTGCTTCAATATCTGATGTGGTTTAAAATCAAAAGAAGAATTTTTATGTGTAACAAAAAGACAATGCTTAAGTAGAGAAGTGCTTCGATAAATCAGCATTCAGAGAGAAAGCAAAGAGGCTTTGCTGGACACACAATGAAATGCCCAGACCAGGCCTGAACAACTCGGAAAGCGACGAGGGCCATATTACTCCAATGAAAACAGCTGCGGGCCGCAAATAGGGATGCTCTCCCCAAAAATACCGAACACGCAGGTTAAAAATTCACAGCGTCCTGGCATGTGCCGGCATCCCGCTCTCTGGCTCGCACCCCACCTCTTCGCGCCAGAGCTGCTTGCAGGCAGCCCGGCAGCGAGAATCACCGCACTTTCCCCTCCCTAGCGGCGCTCCGCTCCTCCGCCCGGCCGGCAGAACGGATGAGGCCGTGTCACCTGTAGTCGGCACTGGTCGCACAGTGAGCCCATGGGCTGCATGCGGCCCTCGGGCTGTATGTTGGGCAGGCCTGGCCCAGACAAACCTTTGGTATTGCTGACAAGCAGATAAATAAGGTAAGAAATAAACTCAGCAAGGAAGGAAAGATGCTTTGGTCTGTTAAGCATGTGACAGATGCTTGGGGAAGGTTGGGTCTTATATAGCTTTAGCCAGATTTTCATTGTCTACGACCGTGGTCCCCAACACAGTGCCCGCGGGCGCCATGGCACCCACGGGGGCATTTGCATGCGCCCGCCAGGTGCTCGGGGCTGGCTTGGCCCCGGGCACATGGCGCACGGGGAGCGCCGGCCCTGGGCGCGCGGCATTTGGCGGGGGGAGCGCCGGCCCCGGGCACGCGGCGCTTGGCTGGGGGAGCGCCGGCCCCGGGTGTGCGGCGCTTGGGGGGGGAGGGAGCGCCGGCCCCGGGCACGCGGCGCTTGGAGGGGGCCCCGCCCCCGGGCGCGCAAGTGTCCCCGCCCCCTGGCGCCCGGCGGGTGAACGGCCACGCCCCCTGGCGCCCGACAACCTCAAAAGGTTGGGGACCACTGGTCTACGACATGTCAAGAAGCGCTACAAGTGTTCTGTGGCCAAAGAAAGGACTTTACTCTCCAGAACAGTGAATCTGGCCCGTCTCATGAGCACTAACCTTGTTTAGGGGCAAATTGTACTCTCTCTATTATTGTTTATGATGCTATAGCACCTAGGAGTCTCGGTTGGGGATTATGCTAGTCATTGAACACCCAGGAAATGAAAAGACAACCCTTGCTCCAGGTTACTTACAGTCTAAATAAGAGTCCACGAAAGCATGACAGGTGGCTACAACAGTGTGAGGAAGAACAAGATAATGGAGACACAACACTGAGCAGTTGACAACACACCAGCTGTCGAGGCACATCATGTGTTTTGTATGCACCATGCAGAGGCATGGAAGGTCCTACCCGTAGCGGGAAAAGTCTGGAGATGGGGTGAGAACGGGCGGCAGGGCAGCATAAGGAGAGGAAGGGTGATGGGGACCATCTCTGATGCAAAGGAGTCAGACAATTCACTGCAGGAAAAATATTGTGGAGCAGCCCTGCTGATTCAGCAGCTCTCCAAAAACCCTAGGTTTCCTCCAGCGCTACAATTTCCTCTGTATAATAAAGGACAAATGGTCCTCAGCGTAGTGGACCTAACCTGCTGCAATTCACACTCACTTCGGAAGTGCCCTTCTGCAATGCAGCACAGAGAGAGGAAACAAGGAAGAGAACTTATCCTGGAGAAACAAGGCGGCTCATAACTCATACAAATGCCCTCCCGGGGAGCCAGTGGCCAGCACAACCTTGCCCAGGATGGCGTTCAGCCGCTCCGTCTCACAGTCCACCACCACCAGCCGCTCCTTCTTCTTCTCCAGCTCCTGGAAGAGCATCCTGTAGCCCTCTTCTGTTGTCGTCAGGATGTTGACCGCCGTCACCTGCCAGTTCTTCTCGGCGGCTGTGTCCAGCACTTTCTGTAGGACTGACAAGCCTGGGAAGAGACAAGAGAGAGGGGGAACAGGGAGAGAGTCAGGATCTAGTTCTTGTGTGGTAGCCTTTTCTTTTTGCCCTTCTCGTGACCTGTAGTTCGGGTCATGCAGCAACATGAGACCCCAGGAGAACTCCAGCAAGCTTCTAAAACTCATGCCTCCTACTCAAGCCAAACTACGTTATAGGGGCTTCTTCTGTGCTTTCTTTGCCACTATTGAAGAGCAACTAGATATTACCTTCATATTTCACATTTAAAAGCCACTCCACCCAGAATAGCCCTCCCCCCGCAGTGGCAGTGTGGTCTGGTAGATAGGACACCCACCTGACACCCAGAACTGGGTTGTAACCCTAGTTCTACCATTAAACTGCTGTTTCACTTTGGGCAAGCGATTTCATGTGTCTACCATGATTTCCAATCCCACCCTTTATGGGTTGAGACTGTAAGTGCTTGGACATAGGCAGTAAGTCAGAGATATGGTCACCCTTTAAATGAGATACCCTTACTATTCAAGCTAAATACAACAGAGGCAAACAAAAGCATCACACCTCTATGTTGCCTGTTATTGGGGGAGCTTTTGATGCTTTCAGGCAGCGATGGGCAACCTAAGCCAGTCCTGTGGCACCTTACAGACTAACCGAAGTGTTGGAGCATAAGCTTTCGTGGGCAAAGACCCACTTGGTCAGATGCATGCAGTGGGTCTTTGCCCACGAAAGCTTATGCTCCAACACTTCAGTTAGTCTATAAGGTGCCACAGGACTCCTCACCGTTTTTGCAGATTCAGACTAACATGGCTACCCCCCTGATACTAAGCTAGTGAGTGGCTTGCATGCCTGGCTCTGTTTTGTCTCCAGGGGCTGCAAGATTGTTGTAACCAAGACGGTCTCCCGGGATGGGGTCGTTTTACTCACTGCGCTTGCGCACCTAGAATGTACGGGGGGTGCAGGCTGAACCGTCGCAGCGTGTGGATTGGACGCAGAGGGCGGCTCACGGCTCTCTCTGACAATGTTGTGTGCAGTCAGCGCCCACCTCACTTCATGGGCCCTTGTGGGGGCCACTTCAGTAATACTGGTGGGAAAAACCTACGTGGCTGGAGACCTGTGGAATCTGGCAGCCCTGCACGTAGGCTATGGACAACAGAATGCCTAGAATCCCAACGGGCTTCACGTGGGTTGCCTGCCACTGATGGAAGGTCTCGTTCGTGTTTTATATAAGAACATAAGAAGAACATCAGAACGGCCAGACTGGGTCAGACCAAAGCTCCGTCTCGCCCAGTGTCCTGTCGGCCGACAGTGGCCAATACCACATGCCCGAGAAGGAGCGAACAGAACAGGGAATCAACGTGATCCCTCCCCTGTCATCCATTCCCAGCCTCTGACACTATGCACACCCTGATTGGAGATGTGTGTAGTTATCACCAGTGTGAAGGACAGAGAGAGGCACCTACTGCTGCCCTCTCCTGGGAAGTGCAACACGCATACCCTCTCCCTGCCCTGTAGTGGCATGTGACGGCATGGCCCTGCCTCTGGCCTTTTCCCCTATGACGGCATGTCCAGTCCAGGGCATCTTAGGGAAGAAGTCCCCGCTCTCCCCTGAGTGCCCAGGTTGCACCGTGAAAACCCTACTCCAGTGTAAACCTAGTCTGGGCCTCACCACACACTTGTGATTTTGTACCCATTTCAGAGATGGGGAAACTGAGACCAAGAGGGCTAGGCACTTTCCCAAGGTCAGACATGGAGTTTATGACACATCTGGGGAGAGACCCCAACCGCCATGTTTTAACCAACAGATCCCACTTGAGGCTGCATTTATTTACCAGCAGAGCAATGATATGCTCTATTCACGTTTGGGGGAAAAAGGGGCTATTGAGAGCCAATGTAACAGATAATTGGTTCCTAAAAGATCAAGGATTCTCTTTAGTAAGCGATGGGTGTTCACTTAACACAAGGAGCTCAGAGAGTTTTCCAAGGTCCCTCATTTGTGCTGGCAACTTCCAGGCTTGTGTGTAGAAACGGGCCTTTGACACGCATTTCCCCTAAGTGCCAGCCATCCATGGGCACAAATGTGAGCTTCCCACAGGCACTGGGTCGGGCGGGCGGCTTGAAAACAGGATCCTGAGGAATTAGTTCGTTAACGTCAAACCGTTGCCCTGTTTGCTAGTCAAACTGCTTGTGCGCGGCCTACTCTCCTGAGGGAACCGTTGCCCGCTCCGCCCAAGAGTGACAGCCATGCTCCGCCCACCCCTGCCCCTTCCCTCGCCACTCACCCCGGTCCGCATCGTAAATGTAGACAAACTTCTGCCAGCTGTAGTGCTCGATGATGTTGATGAGGGCGTCCTGAAGCTCGGGGCGCAGCTGGAGGACGAACTGGTTGGAGGTGTCGACGGGGAAGCTGGGCGTGATGAAGCAGACGTGGAGCGCGCCGCAGAAGGAGGTGAGCATGTTGACCGTCTTCCGGTCGTAAAACCCAAAGATGGCGTAGACGCCCTTGGAGAACTGCGAGCAGACTGGGAGGGGGAGAAGGAGATCGTCAGGGGAGGTAGCCTCAGAAGCCCAATTTCCAAGGCAAAGCTCTGTGGCGCTGGGCTATATAAACAGGTGCAGCCTTCCTGCAGTGCCAGGAGGTGGGGGATGCCCTGCCCTTTAACTCCACACACCTCCTCTAGCTCTGAATTCAGAGTGCACCGTGAGGGAGGACGGGTTTGCTGCTCTCCCGCGGCTCCCTTGCCGACTTGGGCTTGGATGTGAATGGTTGTTTTGAATAATAATTCTACAAAGTGTTTTCAAAGACAGTCCCCATAAATCACACGGGCTCCGGAGGGCACAGAGCGACAGCTGCTCGCTGCTCAAGCGCCTGCCAGAGGAGCTCTGAGTGACAGAGGTGTCAGCCCGCCATCCCACTCGCCACCCACCAAGCCCAGGGAGAGAAGAAATTCCATTACGAGGCCTGAGCATCCTGCCATAATATTACACACCTGCAGGTGCACACACACACGTGCACACACACATATGCATGTACACACAAACATATACCCTCACACACCCGTATGCATGTACACACAAACATATACCCTCACACACCCGTATGCATGTACACACAAACATATACCCTCACACATGTGCACACCCGTATGCACATATGCATGTACACACAAACATATACCCTCACACACCCGTATGCATGTACACACAAACATATACACTCACACACATGCACATATGCATGTACACACATACACATTCACACAGACATGTGCTCAACGCGCACGTGCACACACACACACACACACCCATGTGTGCATACACACATAACATTGGGACCGATTCTTCACCCTCGTATGCTCTCTCTGCTCCGCTCATGTTCACATTGCTCCCCAGGCTGACATAGCAGGTGGGCTGGTGCACCCGGTGCCTTCTACTGCCTCCCCACAGCCACAGGCCCGTACAACCTCCTTTTCAAAGTTGCCATGGGGGCAGCTGAGGGAGCACATTTTCAGTTCGAAAGGCTTATGGTCTCCAAAGAGCATCACCCTCCAGAGTTGCGAGCTAGAGCCTCAAAGGCCATACGCGGTGCTCCGGCCACAGGCTCAACACTGCTGAGAGAGATAGGGATACCTTCGGGGTGCCCATGGGTTCCTAGTATCTCATTGCCTCCAAGGAGGCCTATTATCCTGACTGTTTCCATGCATGTTGATCTGATTAGTGAGACTGGGACTTTTCAGCCTGGAAAGAGATGACGGGGGGGGGGGATATGAAAGTGGTCTATAAAATCATGAGTGGTGCAGAGAAAATCAATAAAGAAATGCAGTTTGTGCCTTCTCTTGACACAAGAACTAGGGGTCAGCAAATGAAATGAATAGGCAGTGGGTTTAAAACAAACACAAGGCAGTATTTCTTCACACACTGCACAGCCAACCTGTGGAACTCCTTGCCACAAGATGTTATGAAGGCTAAGACAGGGTTAAAAAAAGAACTAAATACATTCATGGAGGATAGGTCCATCAATAGCCATTAGCCAGGATGGGCAGGCCTGGTGTCCCTAGCCTCTGTTTGCCAGAAACTGAGAATGGGTGACAGGAGATGGATTATTTGATGATTCCCTGTTCTGTTCACTCCCTCTGGGATACCTGGCATTGGCCACTGTCAGCAGACAGGACACTGGGCTAGATGGACCTTTGGTCTGACCCAGTCTGGCTGTTCTTATGTTCTTTTTGCTTTTGAAAGCTGGGGGTGGGGAAGGCTGGGTCGGGAGATGGCAGTGGCCTGTCAGTTCACCCTGAGGGGGAGAGGGAGGAGGTGTCAGGTGATCGGCTGCTCTTGGTTTCTGATCGCAGCGGTTACCGGTGCTGCCGTGCAGTCTGGGAGGCCGCTGTCACATGCTGACGGCCTCCTCAGGAGAGCACTTAATGAGATCGTGGGAGCAGCTGGAAAACTGCCTCTAGAGTTCGGCGAAGCAGAGAGAGCCGCACGCTCCGCGGGGGTTGCAAAACTCAGTCCCAGATACAGTCAGACTCATTTAATATCCCTCCTGCCCATGGCACATCCCAGTTATTATCAATAAACCTTCAGGCCCCAGGCATTGAGAGTGACAGTATTTCCGTCTGTCAGAACTCCTGACAGTAGCATTTCCCTCTATTGTCGCTCCAGGTCTTACAGACCCCTGGGCGGTGACGTTACACTGACTCAAGGCTTCTCGCTGCCCCCAAGTGAAAGAAAGGCGGAGGAGCTGATGTGACAGCTTCATTTTGGGGTCCCCTTGCCCTGTTCTTGGGAATCGCACAGTCTGCTTCTGGAGGGGGACAGCCAGCACCGTGCATTCCTGGGCCTCAAAACCAGCAATCTAAAGAAGCCCTTTGCCTCACTGGCTTGATACAGAGTCTGATTCCCTCCACTCTGTGGGTTCCAAGGAGGCCTCTTATGCTTATAAGACGCACACATGAGGACTGGCAGCAAGTCACTGAGGCACGTAGGGACGCGGAGGACCCCAGAGTGCAGGAGTACTGCTGTAGGGTGGTCCGGTGAGGAAAGGGCCAGAAGAGACACGGGGCTTAAACCAGGACAGGAGACAAGTAACTGAAGGCGAGACGCCAGCCAGCAGAAGGCACGCCGAGGCTGAAGAGCTGATTCCCCGAGTGACCAGCAGGAGGCGCTGCGGTGGTGAGCCCACAACCCGTTACACCCCTAATAGCCGAAGCTTCATTTAATCCCTGAAATCAGGACTTTTAAATCCATTCCCAAAGTCTCTTTTTTGGGGCACTGTTCTAGCTCTGCAGCCCAGTATATCCCCACCCTATGAAGCCAAACACGGCTCTTTGAGGGAAGGGCTGTGGAAGGTACAGTAATTAGACATCTCTCCGGAAGGCTGAATTGTATCCCTCATGACAATCCCAGCACCCGCTCACAATGTCACCCCCGCCAGGCACTCACTGGAACAACACAGGTTCGCATCTTCCTGACACAAGAAACAGAGCCGAGGATTCTCACTCTGGGGCGGGTGAAGCTGTTTTGCAAGGAAAGCTCCGGATTTCACGGCTCGTTTCAACGTGGCCACCGCGGAGTTTCCCCCTTCTGATATGCTCAGGAAGGGTGTAAGACTGGAAACGACCGACCTGATGCCCGATCCCTGATGCATCTCTCGCTGGTCTCCCAATGGAAGGCGCAGAAGCTTTGTCATGCTTTGAGTGACCAGCCAGGGAAATGCCTAACCCAGCCTGCTGTCATGGAGACCCAGTGGAAGTGACTTTTGGCCAGTGATGTGTGTCAGCAGGTCATGCCGGCACTTTAAACTTCTGCTGCATTTTCTTTTTATTTCTTCCCTGTAGCATGCTGCTGCAAGAGGCCCTAAACCAGCGAAGGGCAACCTAGGCTAGTGAGTGGGCTGCACGCGTGGCCCTCTTGGCTAGCTCTGGATCAAACTGCTGCCACAGGCATTGGGCCGGAGGCAGATGTTAGAGCACATGCAGCTGCTGAAGGGAGCTTTCCCCAAACACAGACAGAACCTGGGGCCGGGGGTTTGGCCCAGTCAATACAACCAGGCTGAAGAAGGAGCCTCGACTCCGCAGAGGTTCTGACCAACACGGTGATGGAGTCTTATGACGCAGCAGCCTGAAACCCGCCCTTTGAGCCCCATGCCCAAGCACTAGCAGCCATTCCAGGCGGAACCTGAGGAGGTGGGCAGTGTGGACACTCAAGGGAGTATATTTAAGAGCTAGGGACTTGTACACTCACTAGTGCTACTACGATTGTACCATGTGACCCCCACGTAGGAGCCCTCAAATGGTCTTTTGCGCTAACTGAGGCTTGTCCTTGCTCAGCTAAAAACACCAGGGTTGTATCTGAGTGCCGCATTGCTTCCGGAGAGAAATTTCCTCCTCCCCGAAAGATGAGAGAGAGAGAGATTGGGCCCAGTGGGAGGCAGATGGAGTACGCTGCCACTCAGGCATGTGGCTTAGAATTTCAGCATCACACAGCAAGTTAGGCCTGGAACTGAAGCGCAGAAAGAAATTAAGGGCCAGGAGGTTTTCCAAATAGCTCAGTGTTCCCATTCGGACACCAAAATAAAGAGGCCAGGTTTTCAAAAGAGCTGGGCACAGTGGGTGTCGAGCTCTTCTGAACGGGAGGGGAACACTTTTGAAAGTCTGCATGTGCACATCACACATGGAGTCTGGGGGAGAACTAGATTTTGAGCTAAGATTTCACGAGCGGCAAACCACTCTCTTAACCTCCAGGCTGGCCTTCCTCTTTCTGCAGTTCAGCCTGCCCCATTGGAACCCAGAAACCCTGCACACCAGAATTTCCTTTTTTTAGGGGTTTTTAAATCCTTTCTGAAAGCCTCCAACTAGAAGAATTGGTGGTACCTCTCTTGACATCTCTTAAAGAGGGGAAGATACCACGGACGCAAAATTGCAGCTGAAAAATGTGCTTTTCTTTGTCTCGCTATGGAGTCTCTTTCCAATTGGCAGTAATGTCTATCAGCCAGAACTGTAGCCATGTGGGACAGACACCTTTTCACAGAAAAGTAGCACATCAGATAGAAGTATTCTCAACATCATGTCCATGTGACAGAACTGATGGGACTAATGAACAGTGTTATATGATTCCATATGCGAGAGAGACAATTCGGTGCTCGGGGGAGCCGGGCCTCAGATTCAATGCATGATTATTTAAAGTGACACGCCTGGTCCAGCTAAGCCAATGATTTGTAATTAATAATCCAGCCAATACATTTATCCTATTGCTGCACATACCATGATTTCGGCAAACAGATTTACTATTGAAAATGATTTTACTTTGTAAAATAACAAAACAATTAATGGCATGGATCAATCATGCATAGTCAACACTCCTACGCTGTTTTGAGAGAGCCAGAAATCCTAGCATTTGAAACAGATTGCACCAAAGGAGACTGAAAGAACGAACAGTCCTTATTGTTCGTAATTTTGGAAAAGATCCTTGGCTCACATCATGTTTTCAAGTCTCAAAGGCAGAGCTGGGTTAGTTAGTTTCCTAGTATAGAGAGGACCTAAGGTGCCACAGGACTCCTCATTGTTTGTGCAGATACAATTTCAAAATAACGAAAATCGATTTAATAACTCCCAGAATAACGAAATTGAAATAGCATGTCCTCATTATGGGGGAGCCTTAAAATTAGTCCAAGATAGGCTCCGTTCATGTGGATGTGTCACCTAGACGTAGAATCCCACGAAGCACTGGGGAGTAGTTAGTTTGAATTACTCTGGGAAGTAGCTATCTCAAAATAACCACACTGGAGCATCCACACTACCGCTATTTTGAAATAACTTATTTCAAAATTCGCATGATTCTTTGAGGAAAACAGGACAGATTTCAAAATAAGCATTATTTTGAAATAATGGGCTTGGTAGTTGTGGACGTTCTGCTCATTAATTCATCCTAAGGGGGGTTATTTTGAAATAGAGCCCCAGTGTAGACCAAGGTTTAGAGAGTATGGGTATGTCTACACTTGCACCCTCTTTCGAGAGAGGGATGCAAATGCAGCTGAGCAAAATTGCAAATGAAGCATGGATTTGAATTTCCCACGCTTCATTTGCATAATCGTGGACCACCGCTATTTCGAAATACCCTATTTCGAAATAACAAACGCTGTGTAGATGTGATTATTTTGAAAGAAATCCCTTCTTTTGAAATAACCGGTAAACCTCATTTTTTTGAGGAGTAAGGATTATTTTGAAAGAAGGGGTTCTTTCAAAATAACCGCATCTACACAGCGTTTGTTATTTCGAAATAGCGGCGGTCCACAATTATGCAAATGAAGCACAGGAAATTCAAATCCGTGTTTCATTTGCAATTTCGCTCAGCCGCACTTGCATACCTCTCTTGAAAGAGGGTGCAAGTGTAGACATACCCTTAGAGATTTATTAGGGCAAAACCCACTTCATCAGATGAATTGGAGTGGAAGTTACAGAGGCCCGGGTAGATATACAGCCGGTCCCCGAGTTGCGAACAGTCGACTTACGACCAAAACTGTTGTAAATGGCGGATCCCGAGTTACAAATGCGATCCGCGCTTACGAACAGTGCGGTTGCTTTTAACTCAATGGGGTCCGACTTATGAACAAACCGAGTTACGACCAATTGCTTGGTCCGTAACGGGTTCGTAAGTCGGAGAGACGCAGTATATCGGATGAGGCTAATCAAGTCAGTGGCTCATTCCGTCAGTGGCAGTGGCTCATTCACAGCATTTGGCCTGGAGCTGTGACTATCAAGAGGGGACATTGGCTTTGTAGTGCGCTATCCAGTTTAGATTCTTATTCAATCCTAAATTGATTGTATTGAATTTGTAAATGAACTCCAGTTCAGCTGTCTCCCTTTGTAACTGGGCTGTGAAATGCTTTTGCAGAAGGAAGGCTACTTTCAAATCCGTTACTGAGTGTCTAGAGAGGGGTTTTCAGATTCACAGAAATGCCAACTAGTCACTGCAGATTACTGGAGGGAGTGTAAGAGAAGAAGGACTGGCCAGAGTGTGATCCTTTGGGAACAACTGGAGAGTTTTCATGACAGCTGATGAGGCAACATTAGTAACGGTAATAGTTGAGAATTGCAATCACCTTTCCGGCAATAATCCTAACTCCAGTGATGGAAAATCCTAACTCCAATGGTCAAATTGTTCAAGGGCTTGTGACTAGCTTGAAATAATTATGTACCAAATATATTTCAATCCTCCAGGAGATAAAGGAGGTAAATATTTCCTATGAATTTAACAGAATAAAGGAATTTGGATTTTTTTCCCATTGTGTCATGGGTTGCGTTGTTTTGTCAAGGACTGAGTAGGAGGCGGCATGTCACTAAGATGGCAGCTGGTGCGAAAATGACAGGGAGAGGTTTTTAATGAATAGGGGAAAAAGCAGCACAAAACAGCACTGTCAGATGTCTCGCTTATCCTTCCCCAGCTCCACATTCCCTCAGATTTGGCCCGATTTTTGAGCTGCCATCCTGTCTCGAGTAGGCAGCAGGCCTTTTGCACATGCCTTGGCTATCAACTGTGATGGGGACACTGCACGTGCCTCAGTTTGCTGGCATTATTGCCTTTAAGATAAGAGCCTTTCCGTGTCCCAAGTCTCCTCCTAACTTCTCCTTTCATATGAAAATTGGCCCCAGCAGATCACTGAAGCCTGACAGGATTAGGAAATTGGCCTTATGCAGAAAGCACACCATGGATATCGCTTAGCCACTGACACCTGCAAGTCAGCTGAAGACGTGGCTCCCAGGCACCTGAGCAGACAGCCCTAAAACCAGGAAAGCGACATGCTCCAGCTTTCAATCACACATTGTCATTGCAGGAGGGAAAGGGGATGGGGAAATTTGAAATGCACAAAACAGCTCAGAAACAATTGCTCTCGCTAATCAGTTGGCAGGGCAGAGGGCTAGACTTCTACGTGGAGTCCTGCTTCTGGGAAGTTCGAGGGTGTTAGGAACTGGAGTTTTAGTCTGACCCATTTTAGAGACAGGGTCAGTCGCACGGTCTGGACTTTGCCATGGAGGACACTTTCTTTTAGGGTGTCCCTTCTTGGTTGCTATGGAGATTAGACCCTTTCCAGATGTGCTGCCCCCTTGTGGGCCCGGCTACCACTGTCTCGCACTCTCTCCAACTCAGGGTGATCTTCCTTTAAGGTTTGGCCTTCTGGCCAGGTGACTATGTGTTTTCCCTCTTCCAGGGTATCAAAGTCTTCCTCTACAAACCATCTCAGGTAGTCTTCAGGCAGTCTTAAACTCTCCTGCCCTTTTCGCCACACCCTCTGTCCTAGGTTCCCTCCCTCCCTCCCTCCCTCCCTCCCTCCCTTCCTTCCTTCCTTCCTTCCTTCCTTCCTTCCTTCCTTCCTTCCTTCCTTCCTTCCAATGGGTGGGTACCTGCTCCCTCACTGCTGCCACATTGCTGACTTTATACCAGCCCAACCTGCTCCTTCTTCAGTTAGGCTCTGTCATCATTCAAGGCCAGCTCATTCCCTCCAGCTCAGTGGTCCCTTCTCAGCCCCGTTCACCCCTTTTAGCCTAGTATTGAGTGAACATCTCAACACCGACCTATGTCTGAGTCGGGGGAATCTGTGGTTTTTAATGTGACTCACGGGAAAAGACCCAGGAAACACTCTCTTTCCTACAACTAACAGAACAGAACACTGAGAAACTCATTCTCAATCCCCGGGCAAGTGGGTCTGTTTTCAGTAGATGGCATTTTCCCCTCTTGCATCGTTCAGCGCCAACAGCAGTGGTACCATATTTCAGGTCTGACGAAGCCAACTTGAAACAGCTATGGGGGGGACACTGGCCACACAAGGGATGTAAATGAGAAATCCCAGAAGGCTGCCGGTTTCTTCAAGAGGGAACACGGGGAGATTCTGGTGGGACTCCAGAAAGAGTTCTCTAGGAAGCGACTTGTTTGCTGTTGATGGAGTTCGAGAGCTCGCTGGAGAGGAGTGTTTAGCTGTAGCTCACCTCTCATTTGTTTTCAAAAGTGCTGTTGTCTCCCAGGACTGGAGATGTGAAATGTAATATTCAGCCAAAGATTTAACTTCATTTGCAAGGCATTTAAAAATCCCCAGGTAAGACTGAACTCGGCAAATGGCTGAAGCCTCATTACCATAATGCAGCTCTTCCTTCACCTCAGCAAGCTGACCAGGAAACAGAAACAAAACATAATCCTCTCGATTTGAGCTCAAAGCAAAAGAAACCCTCTGACATTAGGGGTGTCAAGAAACAGTCCCTAAGACTCTCTTGCCTGACTTGCTCCGTGTGCGTATATGTGAGTGCAATTTATTTTTAGCATTGTCTGCCCGGAGGCGGCCCTCACACAGTGATGGAGGACCTGACATCAGGTCGGAGAAGCCGGTGGAATTTGGATCAGAGGGTGCTAGTGTCTGTTCCTATTAGGAACAACTCACAAACATTTGTCTTCACAGTGCTTCAACATGGCCTAGGTGCCAGAGTGCATCTCCTCACTGCATTCCAGCGACAGTGAATGCCCACAGATTTCTCTGGCAGGGAAAATAGATCCTCTATTCCCCCAGGCCTTCAAAATATTCCCTCACCTGAAAGGGGATGTTTCCCACATCTTGACTGACCCACAAATCATAATACAAGAAGCATTCCCTTATCCCCATTTTAAACCGCTTAAAAGGCAGTGTGGTATGCTGGCCTTTCACTGTTTCCTGCATTACTTGTCATTATCTCTTCAAAGCTTGAAGCCAAACTGGCTTCCAGGTCAAGGTGTGTTATTCCCTGCAATCACATATGAACATTAGCTAATTATCGTAGGGTGGCTTGTGAGCATAAGGGCTGTTGGCATCAATGTTTCTCCCTTCTTGGTTGAAAAAGAATTTTTAAAAATGTAACAAAAACACCCACAAGCAGTAAAGAAAGTGATACGTAGAGTCCCGTGTGGATACAAAATTTGTATCTGCACCTGAATCCAGAAAAAAGAGCCGCGGATATCCGCAGTGACATCTGCGGATGAGGACACCCTTGGATATATAGCGAAAGTCCATGGATTTGTAGGGCTCTAGTGATAGGGATTTTTCAAATGGCTGGAAAGCCACCTAATATTGATGGAGACACTTGAATGGCCGACCATTTCTCTGCTCCCATTGAGCTAAAATCTGACGTGGGATGCTTGTTTAGTGCAGGCTGCTGGGTATAGTGTCACTGAGTTTAAAGCTAGAAGGGACCATAATATCCTCTCATCTGATCTCCTGTAAATCACAAGCCACCAGCCAACACCAATAGCCGAAACCCAACACCTGAAATGTGAGCAAAGTCTTGCAGCCCACAGGCACAGAATAGCAGGGACCGAGTTCCTTCAATACCCCAGGCCCCTGCAATGGTCTGGAAAGGATTAAGTGAGAAAACCGGAAGAAAAATGGCAACAAAATGTTTTTGGCCATCAGAAATCAACAACAAGGCAATCGGTCTTTCCTCTAGGCTTGCAACTCTTCACGTACAACTTTTGGACTCGAATTCTGCAGCTGGTGGTACTTCTGGATTGCAGAGTTTGGGCGGCGGCAACCCCAACTTGACCTCTGACCTCACCATCAGCAAATCATCAACAGGGGATTTCACTCATTCAGTGCTTTTTTTGTTTTAAGCTACAATCTTGCAACTTGGTTCGTGCTTGTTCTGATTGCGGAGGGGGGGAAAGGGGATCCAAACTTAGTTTTTAATTTTTTATCGCAAGATGACCAAAAGACTATAACTAGAGAGAGCTGAATACCGGGCAGCAGGGATAAGTGTAAAGTAATGCACATCGGGAAAAATAACCCCAACTATACGTACAGTATGATGGGGGCTAATTTGGCTACGACAAATCAGGAAAGAGATCTTGGAGTTATCGTGGACAGTTCTCTGAAAACTTCCACACAGAGTGCAGCGGCCGTCAAAAAGGCAAATAGGATGCTAGGAATTATTAGGAAAGGGATAGAAAATAAGACCCAGAACATCTTACTGCCCCTGTATAAAACTATGGTACGCCCACATCTTGAATACTGTGTACACATGTGGTCTCCTCACCTCAAAAAAGATATTTTGGCCTTGGAAAGGGTTCAGAAAAGGGCAACTAAAATGATTAGGGGTTTGGAACGGGTTCCATATGAGGAGAGGCTAAAGAGACTGGGACTTTTCAGTTTAGAAAAGAGGAGACTGAGGGGGGATATGATAGAGGTCTATAGTGGTGTGGAGAGGGCTGATAAAGAAAAGTTATTTATTAGTTCCCATAATAGAAGAACTAGAGGACACCAAATGAAATTAATGGGTAGCAGGTTTAAAACTAATAAAAGGAAGTTCTTCTTCACACAGCATGTTGTCAACCTGTGGAACTCCTTGCCAGAGGAGGCTGTGAAGGCTAGGACTATAATAGAGTTTAAAGAGAAGCTGGATAAATTCATGGAGGTTAGGTCCATAAAAGGCTATTAGCCAGGGGATAAAATGGTGCCCTTGGCTTCTGTTTGTCAGAGGCTGGAGAGGGATGGCAGGAGACAAATCGTTTGATCATTGTCTTCGGTCCACCCTCTCTGGGGCACCTGGTGCTGGCCACTGTCAGTAGACAGGATACTGGGCTAGACGGACCTTTGGTCTGACCCAGTACGGCCGTTCTTATGTTCTTATGTTCTTAGGGAACAGCTGATTTTGTGAAAGTTGCATCGGCTTCTCCCCGGAGTTTAAATAACTATATAATGGTGGGCCGATTGCTTTGTGGAGGAACAGCAAATCAAAAGCCAAACCATTTTTTTAAAGAGCTCTGGACAGGAGTCTGTTTGCAGGAAAAATGATATTTTCCTTCTTCCCGTGCATGAAGTGGTCAGAGAGGGCAGGAGGCCGCCACTTCAGGCATCCGAGATCACACATTCTATTTAATGGTTTGGATCCAAGAACATGGTTGGGGGTGAATAAAGGCAAGGCCAGTTGCAGAAGCTGAATGCAAGCCCAGGACCATCTGCCGGCAGTTAGTGCATAACACTTTACCCTGCCCACTTTATAGGGCACAGCTAATTTTGTGGCCTGCAAACTCCACTTTCCTCTTTGAAGCTCAGGCTTGTGTCAGGGCTGGGTGGGACGAGGGGCTGTGACTAGCTGCCATCTCCACCCCCCTCGCATTGCACTGATACAGAGCACGGGCAACGCTGAGAATCCAACCTAATGTGCTTTGCAGGCATCTATGAATTAAGCCTCACAACCCCAGGGGGAGGAAGATGGAGCATCATATTCCCCATCTAAACAAGAGAGAAAAGGAAAGAGAGGTTAACACCCTCGCTCAAGGCCACAGAGCCATGGAATAGTAGAGGTAAGAAGAAAACAAAGCAGCCTACTTTCCAGTGCTGTTCTTCAACTATTTCATAGCAAACATAGTATTGCAGTGGGCTATCCAACCAGGCGGACTACTTGCCAGTACTTTGGGGTATGTCTACACTAGCTCGTTAGTTCGAGCTAGGTAGGCAAATGAGGGCAACCGGAGTTGCAAATGAAGCCTGGGATTTAAATATCCTGGGCTTCATTTGCATGCTCCTGGGCGCCGCCATTTTTAAATCCCCCTTAGTCCGAACTCCGTGCCCGCGGCTACACATGGCACGGAGTAGGTAGTTCGAATTAGAGATCCTAATTCGAACTACCGTTACTCCTCATGGAACGAGGAGCACAGAGTTTGGACTAAGGGGGATTTAAAAATGGCGACGCCCGGGAACATGTAAATGAAGCCCAGGATATTTAAATCCCAGGCTTCATTTGCAACTCCGGTTGCCCTCACTTGCCTACCTAGCTCGAACTAATGAGCTAGTGTAGACGTACCCTTTATGTGTCTGCAAAGGGCCCAGCATGAGCCCCTGATATAAGTTGGAGCCTCCAAACATGGCCACACTGCAGATAAGCAAAGTTAAGAATCAGTGCTTTATCCTCTCTGGTAACATGCACCCTAAAAAACCTTGGCAGAAAAATCTTTAAAATATTCACTTTTCTGCTGCCTTTCATCTGTCCGTCCTGTCATATTTTCAGCGCCACGAATCCAAGTTCCCACTGCCCGCTACTGTGCCTTTTAAAAACCTGAGCCTTTTAAAAGCGTTTTCTCTTCCCATCGGCTAACCAGGCTCATTTCTGAGTCATAAATATCCTGCCACCCCACCAGGAGCAAACACAATTGCAATGAAGTCTTGTGAAATCCATTCATGAATTGGGATGAGGTTAAAAAAAAATCTTATTTATCATATGCAAAATACAGTTTGTTATGCAGTCCCTCTAGCCCATCTCCTCCTTCAGTGAAAATGTGATTTTTATAGACTCTGATTTCGCTGCATTTGAAGTCCCCAGAAATGGAGCAATAAATATTAAAGGCTACTATGATGGGAAAATGACATTCCTACTATAAACGGGGGTGAGAAATAAAGAACATAAGAACAGCCAGACTGGGTCAGACCAAAGGTCCATCTAGCTCAGTGTCCTGTCTGATGACACTGGCCAATGCCAGATGCCCCAGAGGGAATGAACAAAAGAGGGAACCACCAAGTGATCCATCACCTATTGCCCATTCCCAGCTCCTAACAAACAGAGGCTAGGGACCCCCTCCCTACACATCCCAGCTAATAGCCATTGATGGACCCAACCTCCATGAAAAAATTCTGTCAAAATATGCAGAAATGTTTTTGAAGATGAAACCAATTTCCTATCACTGCTCCAAAATCATGTCTGGTGCATTGCTCATTAGTCCATCTCTAGTTCCGGTTACCCTGTTAAAAACACACTACAAGTTGAACTTCTCTATAAGCTTCATGTAACATGAACACTCTAATTCATTATTTTCCCCCTTCCTTCTTCCCCCCCATCCCCTATTTATTTTGGAATTGGACTTTTAATAACTCCATTCATCTGAAGAAGTGGGTTGTACCCACATAAGCTCATGAGACCATCTACCTGTTTTACAAGTTTCAGAGGGGTAGCTGGGTTAGTCTATAACATGAAAAACTTCAAAAAAACCCAACAAAGAGTCTGGTAGCACTTTAAAGACTAATAAAACAGGTAGATGGTCTCATGAGCTTTCGTGGGCACAGCCCACTTAGTTTTTAAGGTGCTGCAAGACTATTCATTGTTTTTTAAGTTGCTCTAATCCAGCACGCTCTGGTCTGGCAACATCCGAGGTGCAGCATGATGTGTTAGCCAGATGTCCACTTATCGTGGCTATGGCCAAGTTTCCTGCGGTCCAGGTCCCAAGGGTGCCCGACCAGAGAGGTTCAACCAGTACTAACTCTCTGTCTTGCTGCTTTCTTTTGGGGAATTGAGAACACGGGGGGAAAAAATTATTTTAGAAAACCATGACAGTGAGAAAATAGCATTTTGGTAGGTCAGCATAAGATTTAATTGCAAGCGATAACTTCGTAACTATTAAATAAAGAAATAAAAAAGGGGGAGGGAGAGAGCACTAGTAGAAGCCAAATGTGTCATGTTAAGAGAGAACTTGCTGTAAATGAAATGCATTTTGTCATCGACAGCTTCTTATCTCCCCCTAATGTATTATAGTTATCCCAGCAGTTCTGCTAGACAGAGACATCTGTGCCTGTCTTCAATGCAAGTTTCCTGTATGATGAGGCTTTTGTAAGTGGTTGTTCTAAAGCCTGTTATAGATTGCTATATGAACGCTTTGTAAGCCTTAAGCCATGGGCTTCCCCAGTATTTCCCCAGAGAGGCTATCTGACATCCAAATACTTCCTACCATAGGGAGGTTTTCATGTCATTTACTCTAAATATTCCCTTTCTTAATTTCATCCCATTAATCCTCCATACAATTCTATACATCATGCTTAATAAAATATGTGCATGCGCTTCCCAGATATGCATTGGCCACTTCTCCCTCCCTGCAGAACGATGCCTTACACTGCAAATCAAATCCGTTGCTTGCTCTCTGTCTGACTTCCTTTGTAGTGCTGCGACTCACTGCATTTCTGCCTCCCATGGAAATGCAAGCTTTGGATTATTATTCCCAGCTGTATTTTGCTCCTCAAAGTTATTTTCCACATGCATTTGAAACCTCTTGAGGTCCCTTTCTATTTTTTTTCTTTGCTCTCACTGGCATTTGCATCTCCTGCCATGGCGGTCCATGCACTGTTTTCAGCTGTTGTACTATTTACTCCCTCTTTTAGGTCTGTAACAAATACAGCAACAAAGGCATCTCTATCCCCAACTCCTGTATCAGAAACACCCCCATCTCTGCAACTCAATGCCATCCTTCATTACCCTGTTTAGTCTTTCAGCCAGTCGTGATCCACATGACACCATTTTTACCTAGGCTTATTACATCCACTCTCTTTCCCTCATCCACTAAGTCTCAGATCCTGCAATTTCCGGTGTGTGGGAGTATCACTGACTTCTGAGCTGTCAATTGCAGGAGCAGGGTCTAATCTTGTAACTCTGACTTTGGTAGGTAAATTAAAGATGAATTAGCTTTCAAAGGTGCTTCTTTCCAGATGTATTTCTTTTTAACACTAATTATCTCTAGGCACTTACAGGCATTTCAGGAAAGAGGTGGAGAAATTGGAGAAGGTCCAGAGAAGAGGAACAAAAATGATGAAAGCTCTAGAAAACATGAGCTATGAGGGAAGACTGAAAGAATTGGGTGTGTTCAGTTTGGAAAGAAGAAGACTGAGAGGGGACATGATAACAGTTTTCAAGAACCTAAAAGGATGTCACAAGGAGGAGGGAGAAAAATTGTTCTCTTTGGCCTCTGAGGATAGGACAAGAAGCAATGAGCTTAAATTGCAGCAAAGGAGATTTAGTTTGGACATTAGGAAAAAATTCCTGCCTGTCAGGATGGTTAAACACTGGAATAAATTTCCTAGGGAGGTTGTGAAATCTCAATCCCTGGATATATTTAAGAGCAGGTTAGACAGACACCTGTCAGGGATGATCTAGATGGTTCTTGGTCCTGTCATGAGGGCAGGGGACTGGGCTCAATGACCTCTCGAGGCCCCTTCCCTTCCCAGAGCACCTAAGGTCTAGGCACATGGTGCACACTGCAAACAACTCATTCTTGGATTGTTGTATTTGAACAAAGGGAAAAAAAGGCTTTTGTTCTTGTTACAAATTTATTTCCTGTCTTTTTAAAACCATGTTCTACTCCAAATCATGTGGCTTGAACACCGAGGTGTTACTAGGAATGTGTATGACAAATGTACGAACTTAAACATAAATGAAGAGTGTGTTTGGCTCATGAATCATTTATTATGTGGATTCATTTAGATAATAGTCTCCTCTGAGCATTCCGGTAGCAGATGCCTTTTGGAGACCCGACTCTGCGTTCTCTCTAGCCTCAGAACACTCATCGAGCAAATGCAATTATTCCCCCTTTCTTCTCTCCTTCCCCCTTTTCATGCCTCTTTCTCTCTTTTAGCTGGTGAGTTATTTGGCAGTATAAAATACTAGAAGACTTATCCAGCATTGCTCGGGTCCTTAACTCGTTTAATTTTTGTGTTTTGGAAAATACGATGAAAATGGATTAAATCGTTTAAATCATTGCTCTGGGGTGAGGCTGGGGATGAAGGGTTCAGTAGACAGGTGCCCCGAGGAGAAAGGACAACCCCAGCCCTCTCTCACCTCAGCAGCTTGGGACCAGGTGAGAAGCACCTTGCCATGGCTGCTGCAGCTCCAGTAGGCACAGAGGTTGGAGGGAGTGCATGTCCCCTACTTGAGACAGCTCCAAGTTCAGGCCCCCTGTGGTCCTCAGCCAGAGGAAGGAATGCAGCAAACTGTGCACTTTCCCCTCGCTCCCTGACAAAGAGGAACAGCCAGAAATGCTCCTGTACAAATGGGAGTGGGGGGAACTTCAGCCAGCACGTCCCTCCCTGAAGGACACCTGGGGGGTGGGAGGCTCACAGTTGGGGCAGTGCCAGACAGGGTGATTCTGTCTCTTTTCTGCCTGGTTTTCTGAGAAGCAATCCCATTCCAGGCGCATCCCGGGTTCCTGGCACAACCAAACCCTTATCTTGCTTTAAGTTCGGATAAGAAGGAGCTGGATACCGAATTCAGTAAGCCTCACTCTTGGGCTTTGTCTACACTGGCAGCTTCTTGCGCAAGAACAGCTGTTCTTGCGCAAAAACTTGCCTGCTGTCTACACTGCACGAGTGTTCTTGTGAAAGTAAATGCACAGTATAGCGTTATAAAACAGGGCTTCTTCCGGAAGAGTTATTCCTCTCCCCACGAGGAATAAGCCCTCTTGAGCAAGAGCTCTTTCACAAGAGGGCAGTGTAGGGAGACAACATGAATTTCTTGCGCAAGAAGCCCCTATGGTTAAAATGGCCATCAGAGCTTTCTTGCACAAGGGAGTGTCCACACTGCCATAGATGCTCTTGTGCAAAAGCACATGGCAGCGTGGACGCACTCTTGTGGAAGATTTTTTGCACAAGAACTCTTCCACAAAAGAGTTCTTGCGCAAGAAGCCACCAGTGTAGACAGAGGCTATTTCAGTTTAGGAGGAGCTCTTGAACAAACAGAGAAAGAGACAAACTCTCTCAGCCAAACAGTAGAGAGGGCCTACTCTTAGGTGTACTTGAATTAAAAGAATCAACCAAGCCCTTAAGACTATTGGTTGGCAAATACATGAAAAGGAACAACTTAATGGAAAAGTCCACCCATATAACTACAGACATTAACCAAAAGCCCTAACAACATGTACCTATAATACTCTACCTCCTGAGCAACTGTCTTATTTCAACTTGGCTGTAATATACCCCCAAAGGATTTCCCACAAGCCTCTGCTCTGAGACGTCTCTTCCCTTCCCAAACATACATCCACTCAGCTGCAGGTAGTTTCCTGCTTGGGCCTGATTTTTCTAGTGCCGTGACCAACTGCAATCACTAACACCTGGGCAAAGTGGTGGATTCCACTCTGAGGGCTCAGATCTGTAGGCTCCCAGAGCCACTAAGCACAGATGTAAATGGACAGTCCAGGGTGAAAGTTATCAAAGGTTTGGATGTTTGCTTTGAGTCCCTTCTCTGCTCCTGGTTTCTAAATGGAAAGGAAAGAAACTTCTATAAAACTGCAGGGGCTTCAGTTTGTTTCCTTCCAAGGGATAGCTTGTTTGCCCAGGGTGTCTACATAGGATTCGTGAGGATTAGTGCTCTTGACTGGCTATGTATTGCACTCATCATATCATTTTGGTTTGCTGTCCTCTTCCCAAGTGTGCTTGTTTGTCTCTGCCACCTGTTAAGTCCTGGCTTTTAGACTGTGAACTCTTTGGGAGGTAAGGCTGTTTTCTGTTTATATCCGTACCCTACCCAGTGGAGATAGCCTCTAGATGCTACTGTACCACATACCATGTAAATAACAATAATACATTGATCTCCATGACAAATCCCCTCTAAATGGTTCCCTTGCCATTAGAGAATCACCTTCCCAATAGAGCTGGCCAACCAGAGAGAAGAAAGCCCAGGTCATGGTGGCAAGATCTAACTCCAGGATCGGGAGAGTTTCCCACAGGCTAGCTGAGCTTGTGGTGTTTGTAGTGCTGTACTGGTTATTATATCTTCCGTGTGTTTAAATGCCTACGAGCTTGCTGTTTGCAAAGGCAGCTGCTCTTGTGACCGAGACAGCGTGTTAGAGGCACTAGGTACACGTTGCTCATCCTTGGGGGGGTTTACTTTTGCCCTTTGCTTGTTTTCCCTGTAATCTAAAATAAAAGCTACACAGACTGCAAGCATGTGGTGTATACTGACCTCCTATGTTCACAGGGGAGCAGCAAGAATCACATTAAATGTCGTCCTGCTGGCAACCTGCTACTTGATTTGGGAAGAAGGATGCACTCTCTGCTATCCGAGATTAAGAGTGCCTTTCTTTTGCATAGGTAGCCAGGAGATCCTCTTCCTTCCCCGAACAAAAGGAGGAGCTTTACTTTGTGACTCAGGAAAGGGAGGGCTAGCTACACCCACCCAGGCAAGGAAGCATGAGCCAATGATAAAATAGCCATTTAGGACTTGGGGGTGGAGTTTGCTGCTCTGACACAGGCTCGTGTGTGACCTTGGGCTAGTCACTTAGCCTCTCCATGCATCAGTTTCCCATCACTAAAATGGGGCATAATAATTTACTGCCTCATAGTGGTGTTGTGAGGAGAAATATATTAAAGTCTGTGAAGTGCTTTGATGGATACGGATGTAAAATGCAATATAAGAGCTAGGTAGCATTATTATATGTCTGGGGTTTTCTTTGCATGCACATTATTTACAGCATAAGCTTTAACAGCTGCCAGTTACAGATCTCTGTCAGAAGAGAGTCTAAAGGTAAACTCTTCATCTGCCAGGATAGCTCCAGGATATGAGCCGTTGCTCTAATACACGGAGCCTTTATAATATACAGTATCAAGAAAAGAGAAGCAAAGATATAAATGCAACACGTTAAATTTAAAGAGTGTGAAAGGGTTTAAAAAATGTGTCAGGAAATGCTGACACTTTGTCCAGAACTTATCTTCTTTGCACCTGACTTTTGTGTTATATATGGCCTGCGAAATGCCATACCATTCTGAGTGGAGCTGTGCAAATACCAGATTTTTTTTTGGTTCTTGTCTGCCACTTCCTACCACTTCTCCCCACCTGCCCAGTTATTTTGGGTGGACGTGGGAAAAGGAATGTTTCTAAATTTTCAGTGAACTGAAAAGTTAAAAAAAAATGGGTTTGGATCACAGGAAATGTTTCATTTAACTGGAAATGAAATGCTTCATATTAGAATCATAGAATCATAGAATAATAGGACTGGAAGGGACCTCAAGAGGTCATCGAGTCCAGCCCCCCGCCCTCAAGGCAGGACCAAGCTCCACCTACACCATCCCTGACAGATGTCTATCTAACCTGTTCTTAAATATCTCCAGAGAGGGAGACTCCACCACCTCCCTTGGCAATTTATTCCAATATTTGACCACCCTGACAGTTAGGAATTTTTTCCTAATGTCCAATCTAAACCTCCCCTGCTGCACTTTAAGCCCATTACTCCTTGTCCTGTCCTCAGAAACCAAGAGGAACAAATTTTCTCCTTCCTCCTTGTGACACCCTTTTAGATATTTGAAAACCGCTATCATGTCCCCCCTTAATCTTCTTTTCTCCAAACTAAACAAGCCCAGTTCATGAAGCCTGGCTTCATAGGTCATGTTCTCTAGACCTTTAATCATTCTTGTCGCTCTTCTCTGTACCCTTTCCAATTTCTCCACATCTTTCTTGAAATGTGGCGCCCAGAACTGGACACAGTACTCCAGCTGAGGCCTAACTAGTGCAGAGTAGAGCGGCAGAATGACTTCACGAGTTTTGCTTACAACACACCTGTTGATACAACCTAGAATCATATTTGCTTTTTTTGCAACAGCATCACACTGTTGACTCATATTCAACTTGTGGTCCACTATGACCCCTAGATCCCTTTCCGCCATGCTCCTTCCTAGACAGTCGCTTCCCATCTTGTATGTATGGAACTGATTGTTCCTTCCTAAGTGGAGCACTTTGCATTTCTCTTTATTAAACCTCATCCTGTTTACCTCTGACCATTTCTCTAACTTGCTAAGGTCATTTTGAATTATGTCCCTATCCTCCAAAGAAGTCGCAACCCCACCCAGTTTGGTATCATCTGCAAACTTAATAAGCGTACTCTCTATCCCAATATCTACATCATTGATGAAGATATTAAACAGTACGGGTCCCAAAACAGACCCTTGCGGAACTCCACTTGTTATCCCTTTCCAGCAGGATTTAGAACCGTTAACAACAACTCTCTGACTACGGTTATCCAGCCAATTATGCACCCACCTTATCGTGGCCCTATCTAAGTTATATTTGCCTAGTTTATCAATAAGAATATCATGCGAGACCGTATCAAATGCCTTACTAAAGTCTAGGTATATGACATCCACCGCTTCTCCCTTATCCACAAGGCTCGTTATCTTATCAAAGAAAGCTATCAGATTAGTTTGGCATGACTTGTTCTTCACAAACCCATGCTGGCTATTCCCTATCACTTTATTACCTTCCAAGTGTTTGCATAGGATTTCCTTAATTACCTGCTCCATTATCTTCCCTGGGACAGACGTTAAACTGACCGGTCTATAGTTTCCTGGGTTGTTCTTATTCCCCTTTTTATAGATGGGCACAATATTTGCCCTTTTCCAGTCTTCTGGAATCTCCCCTGTCTGCCATGATTTTTCAAAGATCATTGATTTTATACATTTAAAAAAAATAAAATGCAGAGACATTTCAAAGCAAACAGTTGTTTCAGATGGAGACATTGAAATGTTTTGATTTGAATTTTTTTTTATTTTTTGGTGGGGATCAGAGGCAGAGAGATCAGAGGAAGAAGGAAGTTTGACTAAACAATTTGATGAAACTGTCATGAATTTGCAAAACGTTTCAGGGTTACAGAATCTGCATTTTTTTTGCTACAAAAAAGTTTGGGTAAAAAAAAAAAATTCACCCAGCTGTAGTGTCATGGCTTTTTTTTAAATACCCAGACACAACGGGTTAAGCCTTTGACTTCTGAATGTACAAGCTTTTATGGTTTATGTCTAGCCCTGGGTGGTTCTCTGTGATAGTAATTTATTATAGAGGTTTTTTCTCCCCCCTTTCCATCTTCACATTACTGCTGAATTATTGTGTATTCATAACTTTCTTCAGACCTGTTCAATGTCAGAGATAATATTACCATTCCTTCCCAGGCTTTATTATAGCATCAATCCTGTCTACATTATGAGCATAATAAATGAGATCTAGTAGATTTTTATTTCTACAGTGCTTAGACCCCTAGGCTCCTGAGAACCTTGTTAAAAACACCTAAGCCATGTAAACTGTAGCTCAACTTGGGAAGATTTAATCTCTGCGTAAGACTCTACTCCCTTGAAAGCCCCAGCACAAAGCTGGGACAGATGTCTGGCACTGGATCTTGGATTTGTCATTTTGTGGACTTTTGTACAAATAACATGCAGAGATTGTTGGAGCAAACAATTTACAAGAGGGACACCTAGCTGACATATCCAGATGGAGCCCCTATAGACAGGGCGTACCTATTAAACTTGGAGTCTGTGTGTGAGCTTGAACAAAGAAGCTGCAGGAGAAAGAGCCCAGCCAGGTTATAAAAAGTTGAGGGGCTGGGATCAAACAGAAATAACGAGAACGATAGATTTGAAACCTTTTCAAGTGCCTAAAAGGGTTTTACAAAGAGGAGGGAGAAAAATTGTTCTCCTTGGCTTCTGAGGATAGGACAAGCAGCAATGGGCTTAAATTGCAGCAAGGGAGGTTTAGGTTGGACGTTAGGAAAAACGTCCTGCCTGTCAGGGTGGTTAAACACTGGAATAAGTTGCCGAGGGAGGTTGTGGAATCTCCATCTCTGGAGATAGTTAAGAGCAGGTTAGACAGACACCGGTCAGGGATGATCTACAAAAGTGGCGAGGAGTCCTGTGGCACCTTATAGACTAACTGAAGTGTTGGAGCATAAGCTTTCATGGGCAAAGACCCACTTCGTCACATGCATGTAGTGGAAATTTCCAGAGGCAGGTATAACTATGCAGGCCAGGATCAGGCTGGAGATGACGAGGTGGATCCAATCAGGGAAGATGAGGCCCACTTCTAGTAGCTGATCTGGAGGTGTGATGATCCTAGATGGTGCTTGGTCCTGCCGTGAGGGCAGGGGATTGGACTTGATGACCTCTCAAGGTCCCTTCCAGCTCTAGTGTTCTAAGGCTCTATGGGTACGTCTACACTACAACGTTAATTCGAACTAACTTAGTTCGACTTAGTTAATTCGAACTAAGCTAATTCGAACTAACGGATCCAGACTAAAAAACTAGTTCAAATTAGCGTTTTGCTAATTCGAACTAGCATGTCCACATTAAGTGGACCCTGAACCGGGGTTAAGGATGGCCGGAAGCAGTGCCGGCAGGGCATCAGAGGAGGACTTAGAGCGTGGAGATGCTGTCTCAGGCTAGCCGAGGGCTGTGCTTAAAGGGTCCCGATCCCCACCCCGGACAGACAGTTCTCAGGGGTGCCCCGCTTGCAAAGCAGTCCTGGCTTGGAGTGCCCTGAGTGCCCACAATGGGCACATCACAGAACTCGGCCATCAGCCCAGCTGCACTTGCCGCAGGCTGCCATCTGGGGAGAGGGGACAATTGGGGGGCTGCAGGAGAGCTTCCACCCCCAGAAGCCCGCAGAGCCAGCCCAGTCCTCCCCATTGGGGGCTTGTGCCCCCTTCCTCCCTCACCTCCTTCCACTTACCCTTCCCTAGCCCCTCTTCTTGATGTACAAAATAAAGATAACGTGTCTTCCAAAATGGAATCTGTCTTTATTGAACAAAACTGGGGGAGACTGGGAAAAGGAGGTGGGAGAGGGGAAGAGAGAGGCTGGGAGAGGGGAGGGCAACTAAAATGATCAGGGGTTGGGAACAGGTCCCATATGAAGAGAGGCTAAAGAGACTGGGACTTTTCAGCTTAGAAAAGAGGAGACGGAGGGGGGACAGGATAGAGGTCTCTAAAAGCATGAGTGGGGTGGAGAGGGTGCATACAGAAAAGTTCTTAATTAGTTCCCATAAAGAAGGACTAGAGGACACCAAAGGAAAGGAATGGGTAGCAGGCTTCAAACTAGTAACAGAAAGTTGTTCTTCACAAAGCAAAGAGTCAACCTGTGGAACTCCTTGCTGCAGGAGGCTGTGAAGGCTAGAACTCGAACAGAGTTTAAAGGGAAGTGAGATCAAATCATGGAGGTTGGGTCCATGGAGTGGTATTAGCCAGGGGGTAGGAGTGGTGTCCCTGCCCAAGGTTTGTGGAAGGCTGGAGAGGGATGGCACGAGACAAATGGCTTGGTCACTGTCTTCGGTCCATCCCCTCCAGGGTCCCTAGGGTTGGACGCTGTTGGTAGACAGGCTACTGGGCTAGATGGACCTTTGGTCTGACCCAGTACGGCCATTGTAAGCTCAGGGTCGGGGGTCTCAGTGGACCCCCTTGATTCTCTTGCACACCTGCTCCTGGGTGGCGAGGCTGGCAGCTCTCCTGCCCTAGACAGCCACTTTCCTGTGCCTAGCGCAGAGATCGTGGACGAGGTCCACGATGTCCGCACTAGCCCAGGCGGGTGCCCGCCTCTTGCGGTCCCGGGCAAGCTCCCGGGAGCTGCCAGCCTGGTCCTGGGAAGAGGGGGAGGGCTAGGGGGCATCGGGTGGGTGGCTCAATCCGTGCCAGGTGCAGGGTCTGCTGGCTGGGTGCTGGCAGGCTTGCACCTGGCACGGGCACCGTAGCCAGCCCGTGCCCCTTTAAGGGGTCCGGGCCGGGAGGGGGGCAATAGAGTTTCCCTGGTGTTGGCCAGAGTGGCCACCAGGGAAACCTGGGGAGGGCTAGCCTCCCACTAGTTCGAATTAAGGGGCTACACACCCCTTAATTCGAACTAGCTAGTTCGAACTAGGCTTAATCCTTGTGGAATGAGGATTACCTAGTTCGAACTAAGCGCTCCGTTAGTTCGAATTAAGTTCGAACTAACGGAGTGCTAGTGTAGCGCCTATGAAAGTTAATTCGAACTAACGTCCGTTAGTTCGAACTAACTTTGTAGTGTAGGCATACCCTATGATCTTTTGTTTGAGCTAATGGCTTAGCATGAACATACATGGATCTCTTGGCCTCGTATACTGTACTACAGCCAATACAGCAGGGCAAATGGCATACAAAGCAAGAACCTCAGCGGAAGAGAAAAGGCTGAGTGATATAATGTGGGGTCAGGGCTCTTATAGCCATAGGTCTCCCTGGCCCTGCATTAAGATCCCATATCCAGACAGAACCCCAATGAAGTCAAGGAATCCCACCGCAGAAGTGGGGCAATTTACTGAGCATACTGCACCGTGTGCGAGCCCACCGGAGCCCGAGACACATACGGGAGTTGGATGCTTCATTCCTATCAGCATCCATGGGAATTTGGCATCCTGCCACCTCGGCGACTTTGAATTCTCAGCCATAGAGCAATATGTCTCCGTACGGAGAGAACGAGAGAGAGACTTTCCTGTCATACTTGGAGACTTACATATTTCGCCTCTGCGCTGTAGGAAACAATCCCCCTCCACCCAATAAGAAATATTTATTCTACTGGCAAATATTAGCAAGTTCCTATATCGTAGATTGGGGGCTATAGCAGGGGTAGGCAAAAGGATCTCTGTGGGCTGGATCCGGCCCGCCAGCAGGTGAGCCCCAATCAGGGCCAGGGGGTGGGGGAGCTGCGTGAAGCTTCCTTCGCCCTGCCCTGACCCTGCGGCACTTCAAAGTGCCACCGGCTCCTCGGAGGGTGGGAGGAAGCTTCCCGTGCTCCCCCACCCCGGACCCTGATTGGCCTGGGGGTGTGGAAGGGTGCCAAGACTCTTCCAGGGTATGGGTGCCTAGTGAGAAGGGGGGGCAAAGAGGCTCCCCCACCCCCAGACCAATCTGGTCTGGGAGTGGGGTAGCCCCTCCTTCCCATTTAGGCCCCGCCCCTCCCCATTTAGGCCCTGCCCCTTCTGGGGTGGCATGGGGCTACTTCAAAAATTTTTGAAGTGGCCCCTGGGCAAAAATTCTTGCCACCCCTGGGCTACAGACCTCTGCTTGGAATGTCCCAGCTGGGAGCTTGGCTAGAAGGGATGAATAGTTTAGGAGTACTGGGAGAGGGTTCCTCGTATGGGAAAGGAGTCCTAGTTGGGAAAAGGTTGAATACTCAAGTCCCCGGGATAGGTGTTAGCCCAACTAAGGACTTGCCAATGAGTTCCAGGTAGATCTGGCTGGAAAACAAGCATTCAACTGCACAAGAAACGTGAGGATTTGACATTTGGTTATGTTCCTCGTCAGAATGAAAAGGCAACCTTTCAGCTTTTTAATTTAGTGGAAAAACCATGAGAGAGCCTTGTCAGAAAATCTAATGGCTTTCTTCAGAGACTGGACGCAAAACCAAGCCTCCCCCATGTGTACCCTAACTACTTGGATGAATTTCCTTTTCTAGTTCTGATCCCAAATTCCATCTGGACCGGAGAAAGCTTCCTGCTAAAAGTTTAGCCGGACCCAATCCGTTTCCATGAAAAGCTCCTGTTTAAAACGAAGCAGCAATTTCTGCACCCTCCCAAAAAAAACCCCTCCCCCTCCCCCTTCCAAAACCCCCCTCCCCCTCCCAAAAAAAAAACAGTTGAAAAATTCTCCGCGTCTCCAGTCCTGAGCATGTGAAAACAAGAGAATTAATATGGAACCTGCTTTCCTGTATAACTGCAGCGTGAGCCACCAGTTGACTGCTAATATATTATTTACACACAGAACAAACTTCTCTCGCTTCCCTTTTCCACGCTGGAGGTTTCTAGAGCCCTAATGGAAGAGGAGCTGCAGAGAGGGAGTGGGCTTATGTAAAAAATTCTGCAGCAATACACAGCACATTGGTACAAAGGAGAAAACAGGAATGCAAGTTGTTAGGAAATTGGGCTTATTTGCCAGTCAGGTGTAGTAATGCTGTACATACAGATGGAATTTCTCCCTGTAGGAGCTGCTTAGCAGAAATCAAACAACACTGCATTATTTAGACAGTTACTGAGAAAAACCCACCACTTTTAACAGAAACTTTTGCTAGGCGGCGGGGAGGGAACATCCGACAAAAGCAAACACAGCCAGTGCCACTTGGAGAATGCTAATTTCTTCCTGTTTTCTCTGGCTTGAGAGGGATTCGTGCCACCCACCAGGGTCTGTGCCTCTTGATGGTGCAAGGAGACGCATCAGATGCAATACAAGCTCTCGTGAGACTGATGAGAGCAGGTTTCTCAGGGTCAAGAGGGTTCTGAGCGGAGCTGCAGCAGAAGCTTATGGCTTAAGGGGAAACAATTCTTTGGATACTGAAGATGAATGTTTGCATTTTTTTTCTTTTTGCGGCATGAAACGGGGTTGCAATTTTTGCAGTTTTGCAGCATGACACTTCACTCAGCCTTGCTCAGCTTCCAACCTCCATGCTCAGATTTTCAGTGGGGCAAATGGGTGCAATTGCCCCTTATGGCTGTGTATGGGGCACAGCCTGAATGGACGCACAGGCGGCTAAGACATTATTAACAACCTTAACGCACGGTGGTTCTAAGTCAGTGGCTAGAAAAAGTTGCCATGAGATGTTTTTCCTGGGGCAAAGGCAAGAGGCTGCTGCCATCTATAGAGAAAAACAGGCTATAACCTTGTGTCTGGAAAGAATTGAGGACAGGAAGCAAAAGAAACGTGTCTTATGTGAAGTCCCTGCTGGCTGTATCAGCAAGCAGGAGGCATGATCTCTAGGCATGGACAAGATCTGTAGTCTGTGATTTACTCTTTAAGGAGCTTTCTAGTTAGGCAGTGAGTAGCCATAGTTTTTCCTTCCTCTCACTGCACTGCAGGGACTGATAGCTTTGGGGGCACTTATTTGGGAAGGGTCTGACTTGAAAAAGTCCCTGAAGTGCTCCTTTTGAGGGAAGGAGGCCACTTTTGATTGCATGTGGTCAGGATGGCAGAGAAAAAAAGTGACAGCATCTGCTAAGCATATGAGTGTGAAACTGGGCTGGGGAAACTTTTTTGGACGGGGGGGGGGGCACTGACCCACAGAAAAATCAGTTGGGGGCTGCACACAAGTGAGAAGGAAACAAAACAAAACAGTTGGTGAGGCCCCTGACTGAGAAGGAGAAAGACACAGCGGAGTCTAGGGAGGCCCAGGCCACTGGATTTTGTGTGCTCCAGCTCCACGGGGGAATGGCGGGCGGGGTGGGGAGGCTGGAACACCAGTACATGCTCCCCAATGCTAGGGAGGGTCCTGACTTGTGGGGGGCCAGATCCAAGCAAGCCAGGGGCCACATCTGGCCCCTGGGCCATAGGTTCCCCATCCCTGCCTTGCACCCTCAACAAGTGAGGTTGGGGGACAATTTTCAGAGGGGCTCAAATGACTGATGAGCACCCAGCACATTTTGAGGAGTGATTTCAATGGGAAAGAGATGCTTAAAGGGGTAGTAGAAATCCCATTCGGCACCTATCTGCTCCTGGGCTATATTTTCACTCTGGATTTTTTGCTATGTCCGCTAAGGAACCCAGGACTAGAACCTACAACCCAGTCCTCCCCAGGCAGGAGCCCCTATCCACTATGCCACACAAGAACTTGCCCCTCTACCTTACTGCAGGTAGGCCCTTTATCCCGCCTGCCCCAGTGCCGCCTGTCCAGACCCAAACCCAACCAACCAACCCGACCCCAGGGAACCCAGGACTTGGACTCACAACCTTGTCCTCCCCAGGCAGGAGCCCTATCCACTAGGCCATGCGGTAAACGTGGCTAAGTTGTGGGTAAAATGCAAGAGCCTCTGCCCCACACACACTGAAAAATGAGGGTGATGGTGTGTTCAAAGGGTCTCAAAGGGCCGTTGTCCAGTAATGGGTTTAGTTCTTACCAAGGACCGTGCCACAGTCACCGACTGCGTAAATGCATTATCCTCCATGCTTCACCTTTCAAATTCCTGCAGTGGCTGGCATTTAACGGGAAGGTCCTCCCCCTCCAAGGAGAAATTTCCTTCCTGCACCATGTGGAACTTTTTGGAAGGAGAGTCTGCCTAGGAGCAACTCAAGAGCAAGATGCTGAGGGGCCTTTTAACCCTCTTGGACTCCTACAGGAAAGGCTCAAGGATTTGTCCGGGGGAGAATTGTATCGAGGCCAATGGACGCCACTACTGTCTGCGTGGGATGATTCTGCAGGCCTGCCGAAGCCGGTTTGTTTGCACAGCCTGTTGTGACTGGCTTCTGAAGTATATTTCCTCCACGGCAGCCTGAGCGTTGGTCGTCGTGGCCCCCCTTCGAAATGTTCTCAGGCGGGAGAGCAAAGAGAATTTGTGATAAAAGACCCTTTAAAAATATTCCCCTGGCATCTGTGGTGGACCGCCCCAAAGCAAGCGTGTGGGAAATGGTAGAGGCCTGGGCGAGGATGCAGAGGACCCGGGATCTGGAGGGCTGGGTCGCGGAGCGGCCAATTTGATTTCAAAATCAGCCTGAACTTTAAAAAAATACAAACCCAGCAAGAGATGAAAGTGAATGGGAGGAGGGGAAGAGGGGTTCGTGAGCGTGCCGAGAAGTAAGATCTGGGGCCGAGCTTTCATCTTCTTCGGGATCACTTTGTGCTTTCCCTCTGAGAAGGAACAAAGACAACCCCTCGTCGCCTTTCCCTCTTTGAATCTCCAAAGGGCTTTTCAAGCTTTCACGGACTCCGCCTGCCAGCTCACCCCCCCAGCAAGGTGCAGATGAAGCCTGAAAAAGAGGGACATGGGCTTGCCCAGGGTCACACCGCAATTCTGTGGCGGAGCCGGGAATCTGGACCTCCCGGCTCCTGGTTCTGTGTTATAACCACTCAAACGCACTTCTTTTCTCTCCTGTCGGGAGGCGATGGGCCTGTCCATCAGCCTCCTCTCCTCGGAATGGGGAGTTGGCCACATCAGTCCCCCGGGTAGCAGAGATGAGGTGGTTGCTCTGTAAGAGTTTGTCTAAACTACATGGCTCCATCGACGGAGCCATATAGATTAGGCTGATCGGCAAAAGGAAATGAAGCCGCGATTTAAATAATCGCGGCTTCATTTAAATGTACATGGCTGCCGCACTGAGCCGACAAACAGCTGATCAGCTGTTCGTCGGCTCAGCGCACTAGTCTAGATGCTCCCACGCCGACCTGAAAGCCCTTTATCGACCTCCCCGTTATGCCTCGTAGGATGAGGTTTACCAGGGAGGTCGATAAAGGGCTTTCATGTCGGCAGGGGAGCGTCCAGACTAGTGCGCTGAGCTGACAAACAGCTGATCAGCTGTTTGTCGGCTCAGCGCAGCAGCCATGTAAATTTAAATGAAGCTGCGATTATTTAAATCGCAGTTTCATTTCCCTTTGCCGAACAAACAAATCTACATGGCTCCATCGACGGAGCCATGTAGTTTAGACGTACCCTAAGAGAGGCTGATGAGGAAGAGGTGGCGAGGGTGCCCACTGTTTTAAAGTTCCCCTCCTGTTGCCACTTCGTGCCAGAGCTCCTGGGTTCCTATATACTTCCATAATACCCTGAACTGAGACATTGCAGGCAGCTACAGTCTTCCTCCTCGGCACTAGGCAGGAAAGAGGAGAAAAGGCAGGCAGTAGATAAGTGATCCTGAGTCAGGGCTCAGTGTGAAGGGCAGGACCTGGGGTGAGCCGCTGGTACACAGCATGCTCTGCCCTGCCCTGCCTCCCAGCATTGCAGAGGAGCCTGAATTAGAGAAGCACGCATAGCAGTGGCACCCTTGCAGATACGCCCAGCAGAAACACCAAGGGTAGGTGATCTATCTCACAGACAGATCCTCTAGACTGGCCTGAAGGCACCTCTCACTTACACCTGGGTGCTCAGAGCTTGCTGGGTCCTCTGAGCAGCCAGGGGTCAAAGGAACACGCGAATGCCCCCTCCACCTTCCCCAACCATCGTCCTGGGGATGGGCCCCAGGCCAGGGCCCTGTGCTAATTCTGCACCCCTGCGATTGCTTCCCCTCACAGAACGGGCTGCTGAGTAACCCGGCTATAGTGCCGCTCCACCCCACTCGGAGCAGACCTGGAAATCAGACCCAAGATTCCTTAGGACCTTTCCTCCATTCAGATGGAGGCACGTTATCACGAGTGTGCGAAGAAACCCACACAGCCCTTGCCCAAGCAGTAGCTCAGCGACGGGCAATCTAGGTTAGGGAGTGGGCCGCACGAGTGGCCCTCCTTCAACTCTACGGGCTGCACGATGGTCGTCACCAGGACGGTCTCCCGGGTTGGGGCCTTTTTGCTCACTGTGCTTGTGCACCTATAAAGTGTGGCGGGCGCCGATTGAACCGTAGCTGCGCTATGATGGGATTCAGAGGCGCGCACGGCTCTCACAGTGTGGTGTGCCATCAGCCCCCACCTCCCTTCACGTGCCCTCGCTTTATCTGCATGTCGCTTTGGCCCCACCGGTAGCAAAAAACCTACACAGACAGTAGGGCCAGTCCTAACCAATTGGCTCGCCCGTAGGGTTACAAGATGGGTTAAAAGATTTGTCGAAAAAAAAAAAAGGGTTGGGGAGTAACCAGGGAAATTTGTGGGGGAGGATTCGGGAGGTTGGGCCGAAATGCATCGTGGCCCGCCCCTAAGACCAGCCCCGTCGACGGCCCCGGGCAACCGCTTGGCTCACCTGCCCCTAAAACCGGCTCTGGTGGACAGTAACCAGGGGAATCTGGCAACCCTGCACTTGGGCAACTATAAACAAAATGTTTTGTGGGCCACACATGGACCCCCCAATGGGCCACATTTGGCCTGTAGGCCGCAGGTTGCCCACCACGGCTGTGGCTGTTCTATGAAGAAAGGATTTGATCTGCCAGGACTGAGGATAAGCAACGGACTTCCACGCTTTCCACCGTCACCAAATTCCTGAGGCAATAATAGTCAAAATTCAGCACATGCAGCTCCCACTGGCTCTGCTGGGGCAACTTTGGCTTTAAATAAGGAAATATTAAAGATAAATGCAACTAGTGTAACTAACACCGCAGAGCTCTCTCTATTCCCGCTTGCTCATCATCTCTGCAGAACAGGCTGGTACCACAGGCACCTCCGCTTAGCTTAGCAAGCCAGCCTACAGACGGGTGTACATTCTTCTCCTCAGCCGCCTGGAGAGCTGGCACTCTGGGATTTTGGGACCAGGTGCTGAGTGGGCACTTTGACAGGGAGCTCACGTATGAGCGTATAAATGAAACCCATTAAAATTCCTCTCGCAAACCAGACTGATTCACACGGGGCTGAAGACTTCGAAACAGAAGGACAAAAGTGGTTGCTTTTCAAATGGCAGGAGACTATCGAAAGCGAGGCCACGACACAAAGGCCTTCTCTTCTCTGCTATGCAGGTTATGAAAGATTTCAGAGATTTTTATGGCCAGATCATTATGGCCCTACGGTCTGACCACTTGCAGGGCCCAGGCTATAGACCTCAGAGTCATCCTTACCCATAATCAAAATACTCAACTGCATGAGGAACCTGAAAATTTGGGGCACCGCTGGGTGTTAATATCCACCCATCCACTTCTTCCTATCTGTGCTCTGTGTCTCTGCTTCCTCCAGAGAGGATCTAGTTAATGCAAAAGCGACAAAGCCTGCCGGAGCGATCAGTAGAACCTGGAACCTGGGAAAGAGCCATTCGAGTGGTAATGAAGCCATTTCACCAACCTCAGGTCCATCCTGCCCGTTTCTGAATTTGCTGTGGGAGTCGACGGGGCTTGCATTTAAAATTGGCTTTAAAAATATTTCTTTCACGTGCTGCTTCGGATTATAAAATCACAGCTCACCCCCATCAATGTCATCAATGTCAGTCAGGGCTGAGAGGCAGAATGCCTGGCTGGGCAAAAGACTCTACACCTTGTCAGCTCTCCCGGTGCAGCTGGTGGCCTGGCGGCTCCCAGGCACCTGGTTCTATGGAAAGATAACCCTGAAAAGTCATTCAAAACCCTGTCCGTTATACCCCTTGTCGAATGCTTCGCACACAGAGAAGCCCTTCTCCACATGTCTGAGGCAGAGTAATTCCCCTCACCGTGTACACGCAGTCTGGCTTCCCATTGTGTCAAAGGTGAAGTAATCCAGTCCCGCCATAAGGGCTGTAATCCCTCTGTGCCAGACACAATAACTCCTCTGACTGTGTCCGAGAGCGTACACCCCTCTCTGTCACAGACACGGTAATCCTGCCCAGTACACACCCTCGTCTTGTGTCACGAGCCCTGAAAGCCTTTTGCCCATGTGACACAGCTGCCCTCCGGAGTTTCAACAGGCGTAGTAGTCTTTTGTCGTGTGCCTCACACACACACATCGGCCCTTTTCCTGTGTCACACACGCACACGTCTGCCCCCCGCACTCTTCCTATGCTTCAGACACACACAGAGGAACGCGTCTCAGTGTGTCACACCCTGCAAGCCTTAGCACCACACTCACTAAGTGTTCTCAGGGTCACATACATCAAACTCCTTCCTACTATGCTATGTAGGAACAATCATACACAAAGATCCTTCTGACTGTCTCCTCCACTCACCCATCATCACAGCACCGTCATTCGCAGCGATGCTTTTACCGGGCATATGTAGGAGGTTATCCTCCTTCTGGTGTCATCCATAAAGCATGAAAGCTTATTAATCCAGGCCTTCATACACATGCCCACCACACGTGTGGTAATCCCAGTCCGCCTGTTACATACACCACAATTCTGACTGTCACTCCGTCAGAAATCTCGTCCTATCTCATGAGTAGTGATCCTGCATCTCACCCAAAATAGCCTTCCCTCTGTCACGTGCACCATGATCCTTTTCACCATGACACTACTCGTGCACAGCACAGCAGTCTTATTCCCTGACCTGGCTTCCCCCCACTGTAAAATGGGGGTAAAAACACGGACTTTCTTTGTAAAATACTTTGATATGTCCCGATGGAAAGTACTCTCTAGAGACTAAAACCACAAGGAGTCTTGTGGCATCTTAGGGTGTGTCTAGACTACATGGCTCCGTCAACAGAGCCATGTAGATGAGTTTACTAGATATAGCAAAATGAAGCGGTGATTTAAATAATCGCCGCTTCATTTACCTCAAAATGGCCGCCGCGCTACGCCCATCAGCTGATTGTCGGCACAGCGCGGTAGTCTAGATGGGGACCAGCCGACCCAAGAACGCTTTGTTGTCAGATCGTTTATGCCTCATGAAACAGGATCTGACGACAAAGGGTTCTGGGGTCGGCTGATCCCCGTCTAGACTACCGCGCTGTGCCGACAATCAGCTGATGGGCGCAGCGCGGTGGCCATTTTGATGTAAATGAAGCAGCGATTATTTAAATCACCGCTTCATTTTGCTATATCTAGTAAACTCATCTACTTGGCTCCATTGACAGAGCAATGTAGTCTAGACACACCCTTAAAGACTAAGGCCAGGTCTACACTAAACCTGGAAGGTCGGCTGAAGGTACGCAACTCCAACTATGTAAATAACGTAGATTGAGTTGACATACCTTAAGCCAAGCTTTCTTCACAGTGGGAGGTTGATGGAAGCAAACACTCCTCTTGGCTTCCCTTAGTCCTCATGGCTGTGAGGAGTTCTGTCACTGACTGAGGGCGTCCTCAGTGTTCGATTTAGCAGGTCTTTACTAGACTCACTCAATCAAATGCCAGAAGATCAATCTCCGATATGGCAGGTGGAGACGTGGCCTAACAGATTTATTTGGGCATAAGCTTTTGTGGGTAAAAACCACTCTCTCAGATGTTAGTGTTTAAGGGGACACAGGATGCCTTATAGGTTTTGAGGATACAGACGAACACAGCGACACCTCAGGTTATAGAAGCAAGCAATTATTATTATTTCTGATTATATCCTGATGGCTTTTAAAATATTTTTGATCTAATAACATCAAAAGAAAATTATCTTTGACTATATAATTAATATCGCAGCAACAAACAACCAGAAATACAGGGACTTACGTAGGAATACTATATTGTGTTCCCATATCAAACATGGCAAGTGAAAAATCCAGCAATCTAGTCTGATTAATCATTGTGTCCTACGCAGCATGTTCTATAGTTCCTACATCAGAGAGAGAGAGAGACATCTGTCAGGTCTCCAGGGTCTCCCACTTCCACTTTTCAGCTGTCTCAAATTCTATAACGCCTTCTTGGCAGTGATGCTATGCAGCCCTAATCTTGTCTGGAGAGAGGGAGCCTGATTCTCATGCCTGTAGAAATCAGAGGCAGCTCCAGCGAAGTCAATGCTATGATCCTGGATGAGATCAGGGGTCATTTTCATTTGCATAGAAATGAGAGAATCTTTACCGACAGGTTGGAAGGAACCTGTAGCATGGAGGAGCTTTGATAGGGGTGTGTGATCAAATTTAGGACCCCAATCTGGTCAAGAGCTGAACGATCTCGGGAGTGTACTCAAGTCAGTCAGAATAGAGAGCTCTTAGAAGACATGGGCAGTATATCCCTATGGATGGAGGGAGGGACCCTCTTGTGAGTCCAGGAAGCATTATCCAGGGCAGGGGAGGACAGCATGGGAGATATAGAAAGCCTCAACTTTCCAAAAATGTGCGAACTGCTGATGTGGGGAGATTAGCTTTAGAAGCATGGGGAGAGATAAAAAAGTGAAAAGCTTGATTTACACCTTCTAACACCCCATGGGAAGGTCATGTGTCTGTGGTAGGTGTCTCAGCTGGTAAAAGGTCTCATCACCATCTACTTGTTACAGAGATGGGGGGTAGATTCCAACAAGGCAACAGCACAGGGGCGCCCTGTAGAGGGCTATGTATTCACCCTTGGAGCATCACCCATAGTCTTGGTCACAGTAGAAACAATGGAGCCTTTCCTTACATCTTGTCCTTACAGGATAGCAAAGGATGAGACAAGACATGGAGAAGGGTTAGTGAGAGTGATTGTAGGCTTCATGGCTTTGTTCTAGGTGAAGAATGTGGTTTTTATTGGCTGGACAGGAGAATAAGACAGGTGGTGCGGCGGTGGGCAAGGTGGGAGAACTTTGTGGAGTTTGAGGTTTCGCAAAACTATTGTCAACTTATTCTGAGTTCATACATATTCAAATCCCATTCAACCCACGGGGCCACATCCTCCCCTGATCAAAACTGGCTTTGCTCCATCTTTACTGGCCACACACCCAGCTGGTCAGGTTTTTTGGTGTGAGAAAAGCTCATTTTTCTATCTAGTGCTGTCTGTGCTATGCATGGCAGCAGGAAGTGCTCTTAGAATCATAGACGCCTGGAAGATAAGGGTTGGAAGAGATGTCAAAAAGCCATCTAGTCTAACCCTTTGCCCAAAGCAGGACCAACCCCAATTAAATCATCCCAGCCAGGACTTTGTCAAACCTGGCTTTAAAACGCTCTAGGGATGGAGTTTCCACCACCTCCCTAGAGAACCCATCCCAGGGCTTCACCACCCTCGTAGGGAAGTAGTGTTTCCTAATATCCAACCTAGACCTCCCCCACTGCAATTTGAGACCGTTGCTCCTCGTTCTGTCATCTGCCCCCCCTGAGAACAGCCTGACTCCATCCATCTTCAGGTAGTTGAAGGCTGCTATCAAGTCCTCCTCCCACTCTTCTCTTTGTTAGGCTAACTGACCCCCGTTCCCTTAGCTTCTCCTCAGAAGTCATGTGCCCCACCCCTTAATCATTTTTGTTGCCCTCCGCTGGAATCTCTCCAATTTGTCCACATATTTTCTGTAGTGGGGGCCCTAAACTGGACACAGTTGTGGTCTCCCCGCTGTCAAATAGAAGGGAGTTTAGAAAAGAGGAGACTGAGGGGGGATATGATAGAGGTCTATAAAATCATGAGTGGTGTGGAGAGGGCGGATAAAGAAAAGTTATTTATTAGTTCCCATAATAGAAGAACTAGAGGACACCAAATGAAATTAATGGGGAGCAGGTTTAAAACTAATAAAAGAAAGTTCTTCACACAGCGTGTAGTCAACCTGTGGAACTCCTTGCCAGAGGAGGCTGTGAAGGCTAGGACTATAATAGAGTTTAAAGAGAAGCTAGATAATTTCATGGAGGTTAGGTCCATAAAAGGCTATTAGCCAGGGGATAAAATGGTGTCCTTGGCCTCTGTTTGTCAGAGGCTGGAGAGAGATGGCAGGAGACAAATCGCTTGATCATTGTCTTCGGTCCACCCGCTCTGGGGCACCTGGTGTTGGCCACTGTCGGCAGACAGGATACTGGGCTAGAAGGACCTTTGGTCTGACCCAGTCCGGCCATTCTTATGTTCTTATCATTTGGCACTGGTGAGGCCATATCTGACATACCACTCTTTGAGACCTGCGCAAACAGTGCGTTTGTGTGTGTGGGTTTGGGGGTCTAGACTGTGATCAGTGACATCAATCAAACTATGTCAAGCCCCTGTCTCTTTTCATTTGTTTCCCTCTCTCTCACTCATCTCTCCGTTTCTCTCTTCCAGTCTCTGCCTCTTGTTTTTCTATACTGCCTGCCCTCTGGCGAATTTCTTTTTGATCGTTCATCAATTTTCGTTTCTCTCCGCTCCTGTGCTCTGCCACAGAATCTCCTCAGTGGAGTGTGAAACCAATAAATACATAATTCGAACTCGAAATTGAGGGAGCTGGTATCGCAATGGGTTTGAAATTGGACAGAACACGTTTGTCTCTTCAGAGCAAGGGACGTCTTGTGGGGTGTATGAAACTGCAAAGAGGAAACAAAAGAACGGATGCCTCCTGACTATTAAGGGAAAGTGGGGTCACAAAAGCATAAGTAAAGCCATACTGGGTCAGACCAAAGGCCCATCTACCCCAGTATCCTGTCTTCTGATGGAGGCCAATGCCAGGAGCCCCAGAGGGAGTAAAAAGAAATGGGTGACCATCTAGTGATCCCTCTCCTGTTATTCATTGCCAGCCCCTGAAAAACAGAGGCTAGGGACACCATTCTACCCATTCTGCCTAATAAGCATTGATGAACCTAACCTCCATAAATGTATCTAGTTCTTTTTTTAACCCTGTTAAAGTCCTGGTCTTCACAACATCCTCTGACAAGGAGTTCCACAGGTTGACTGTGTGCCCCATGGAGAAAAACTTCCATTGGTTTATTTTAAACCTGCTACCCCTTCATTTCATTTGGTGCCCCTCTAATTCTTATGTTATGAGAGCATCAGGGGATGAAAATAAATGAAGAACCTTTTGGACATTGCAGACTCATAAAATCAGCATTATTAGCATAAAGACAGCATAAAATCAGCGATCTGTGGCCAATGGGAGCTGCGGTCCCCTGGAACTGCAGAGGTTCAGGTAAATACGGCAGTGTAAGGGCCTTCCAGGGGCTAACTCTGACGGACTGGATCCGGCCTGTGGGCTGTTATTTGCCCACCTCTGGGCTAGTGGCTAACTAAGAATGGAGCTGTATGGCGTTGGCCAGGTACACACGGAAAAATGAAGAGCTGGCCCTCCAAGAACACCCTCCCAGAGTTACACCAGGACAACACCTTGCAGAGTTGAAATGCCAGGCAGATGGGTGAGGTGAATGCAGATGGACTGCGTGCCCTCGTCCAGACCAGAAATGTCACTCTGGGACAGGCAGATTTCCTTTGGAATCTGACCCCTTTTTCCGTGGCTCACTTTTGTGAAGCTTCATCGATTTAGCACATCCAGAGGGAACAAGGAATGTTATAAAAACTCCACATGTGTTACAGTGCCAACTTGGACTCTCGGCTACCGACCGGAGTATGTGCCTCCGCTTCAGATGAAGACAGGGGCTTGGATACAGGACCATGAAGAAGAGAAGCCCCGTGCAACATCTGATCTTCACGATAAATATTCAGTACCTTGCTATGACTCCTCCTAACCCAAAACATGACACTGTCTCTTGATGTAATGACATACAACATCAACATCCTTCATATTCCTGAGGTCTCTTTAAAAAAAAACCCCAAAAGAAGCAGCAGCGTTTGCTAACGAGGCCATAAATATTGATGTCTTTCTTAGGTCCCCCAGAGCCCTATCATTTCTGCAACGGACTGATTAATAATAGATTAAACACTTTAGATTTGCTTATTGAAGGCTGCGTAACGTTAAGTGCATCTGCTGGATGGGTAACAGAAGGGCCAGGGAGTGATGGGGCTGGCAGATTTTCAATGGAGGAATGTGACAGCCGTCTGCAGACACATTCAAGGGTGGAAATACAACCAGGGGATAGAGGGATGGAGGAGGCTGTGCAAGTTTAGCGGATGTAACATTTCATTTCCCTTGGACCTCGGTAAGGGTTAGCCACTCTGTGTTGTGTACTGCATAATGAACCACTAATACTTTGCATTTAGACTGTGCCTTTCACTCCAGGATCTCAGAGCCCTTTGCAAAGCGGGTAACTCCATCTGATGCGGGGGAAGGGAGAGACGGGGGAGGGGTTGATGCATGGAAAGTATTTGGGCTGATTTATGGAAGGACTGACCACGAGCTTCCCCAGAAGCATTCAGCGGGAGAGGCAGATGCTCAGTGCCACTGAAGACCACAGAGCCTGGATCCACAAAGAGACATGGGCATCGCCATGCTCAGTGGTGCAGTGCCTAACTTGGAGGTGTCCAGAAAACTACAGGAGCACGCAGTGATCCACAAAAGCACCTAAGGAATCAGAACAACGACTAGGGAGAGACAGGCACCTTCCAATGCATGCCACAAAAGCCAGCATGTTAGGTGGGAAGCAATGTTCCTTCTCATTTTCATCCAAGTGCAGACTTTTTCCCCATCCTTGTGCGGAATAAAATGTTATGTGCACCAAGGCATGTGTTGATGTGTGCCACCAGTAGACACACAAAACCTAGCTGTGAGCACTCTGCTAATCAGCTGGGGGAGGCACATTTGAATCTCTCCTGAGCTGCCGCACAAGTGTGGAGCTTTCAGGGATCACAGATGGGGAGCTAAGGGTGTGCTAAGCTCCAACCCACTCACAGAGGCAGGGGCCTAGGACTGGGCAGCAGGGAGGCAGTGATCTTTGCTTGCGATCCACAAATGGGAACCAGCTGCCCGGAGTCAGGCAGTTTAAGTGCCTCGGTTGTTCCTTATGGGAATGAGCTAAGCACCTGCCTCACCCCATACACAAGGGCTGTGTCTAGACTATCCCCTTTCCATAAAAGGGATGCAAATTAGACACATCGCAATTGCAAATGAAGCGGGGATTTAAATCCCTCCTGCTTCATTTGCATAAACATGGCTGCCGCTTTTTTCCGGCTCGGGACTTTGCAGGAGAAAAGCGCCAGTCTAGACGGGGATCTTTTGGAAAATAAAACCTTTTCCGAAAGATCCCTTATTCCTTTTTTAAAGAGGAATAAGGGATCTTTTGGAAAAGGCTTTATTTTCTGAAAGATTCCTGTCTAGACTGGTGCTTTTTTCCGTCAAACCCCTGAGCTGGAAAAAAGCGTCAGCCATGTTTATGCAAATGAAGCGGGGGGGATTTAAATCCCCGCTTCATTTGCAATTGCGATGTGTCTAATTTGCATCCCTTTTACGGAAAAGGGATGCAGTCTAGACACAGCCAAGATAGTTGGAGGAGCAGGAGCTGATGCCCATCTTATACATTTTAGGCCTGTGGTTCAGGCAATTGGCTAGGATGTGGTTCAATTTTCACTTGTCTTTATCTTTGTATGTTGTGAACGGCACCTGCGCCATGCTCAGACAAACACCGGTCCTCCCCTGTTTGCTAATCTCTTTGTGGCACAGGCAGGAGACATGTAAGTGCCCAGACACCAAGAGGAAGACAACAGTTCCCAGGCAGAAACATAGCCACCTAACTTTTACTGAAAAAAAAAACCCAAAACAAAAAAATGTAGAGGCCAAGTAATCCTAGGCCCTCACAGGCTTTGGCGAGAACTCCGTGGATGCAATCGGAGCACAAACCTGGGATTTAGGTGCATAAATCTGAGATATTGGTGCCTAAATCTGGCCTTGAGGGGCCTAAATACCTTTGTGGCTCCCATCCCAAGAGACATGATCAAAATCACCCAGGGTACGTCTAGACTCCATGCCTCTGGAGCCAGAGGCATGTAAATTAGACTACCCGACATAGTCAATGAAGCGGGGATTTAAATATCCCCGGCTTCATTAAAATAAAAATGGCTGCTGCGCTGTGCCGGCTCAGCTGATCGTCGGCGCAGCGTGCGAGTCAAGACGCGGATCGTTCAACAAGGGAAGCCTTTATTGACTTCTCTCTTATGCCTGGTGAAATGAGGTTTACAGGAGCGGATGACAAAGGCTTTCCTTGTCAACCAATCCGCGTCGTGACTCGCACGCTGTGCCGACGATCAGCTGAGCTGGCACAGCGTGGCGGCCATTTTTATTTTAATGACGCTGGGGATATTTAAATCCCCACTTCATTGACTATGTTGGGTGGCCTATTTTACATGCCTCTGGCAACAGAGGCATGGAGTCTAGACGTACCCCCAGTGAATTAGCATTGAAGGTGAGAAATGAACCTGGGGTAATGGTTACCAGACCAGTGCTGAAACACCCTGAGACAGCCCTGCCCAGAGTGTTTTCTTCCAGCTCTGCTGCCCTGGAAGTAGCGTGGCCTATTCCTGGTGCGACTGTCCTTGTTGCTAGGATTCATGATCTTATTGGCGTGGGACTCCGAGTGCTCCATTAGATGGGTCCAGGATGCTATGCCGCAAGCCGAATCCTTCCTGTCATGCTCCCTCCACCTGCCTTGAAGGCAGCCAACGTTCTCTGGGGAAAGCGAGTGGGATTGGGACCCACCTAACGTAGGACCGAGGTGGGTTTGACGACACGGTCGTCCCCCTCCCGTGAACAGAATGAACTGCACCTGGTAATGATTTTGGCTTCTTGGCTAATAACTACGGTCTGGCTCCCGCCGTGAGACTTGTGGCTGAGGAGGAGTTGGGGTGTAGCAGCGAGGGCCCAGGAGAAAGAGTTTTGTATCTCTGCTTCTCCTGGACACAGCCTCCACAGCAGGGGGGCTAGAAGAGTTTACAGTGGGGGTGCTGCAAGCCATTGGACCACCCAGTAGAACCTCTATATGATGGGAACCACTTCAAGTCAGGGGGTGCTGCAGCACCCTTACTGCCAGCACCTATGCTCTATGGGCCCCTGGGCAAAAGGGTAGGTCCAACTATGCGTTCTCTGAAAAGGGCGGGGCCAGAGCAGCCAGCCTTCTGCACCACCCAGAGCTTGGTGTGCCCCGCCCCCCCAGCCCTCAGAGCCACACGGAGCGCACAGCACTGTGCTCCAGCGGCGATTTAAAGGGACAGGGGATCCGGTCGCTGCTCCTGCCACAATAGCAGCAGCGACAGTTGGGAGCCCCGGGCCTATTTGAATTGCTGGGCCCCGGGGCAACAAGGGAGGAAATATATTGCATTAGCCCTTTTCAGGCTGCAACTTGCTGCCCCATCCCACCAGCCCTGCATTCCTGGCCAGTGATCAGCTGTTAGAATAAAGGCGCCGGGTACTCCGTGGCCAATTCTTCACGGGGCTTAGGAGAAGTAGCCAAAGGATGGGGATACGCTCAACAGACCCATCTGAAAGGTGGAGTAGGTTGTGCCACCGTGCAAGGGCATTAAGCCATCCTTATTCCTCCTTAGTCCCTTGCACATCTGTGTACAAGACGGACACAAACTACGTCTAAATGAAGCAGGAGCAGAAGGAAGTGAGTGGACTATATTGAGTAACAAGGCCGGCCCACAACATTTTGGCACCTGAGGCGGGGAGCTCAAAGGACACCCCTATGCCCCCTCGCTTGGGCCAAAATTTTGAAAGGTCTGCATTCTGCCCTCTTCGGGTATGTCTACACTACAAAGTTAATTCGAACGAACAGACGTTCGTTCGAATTAACTTTGATAGGCGCTACACATGCAAACCGCTAGTTCGAACTTAATTCGAACTAGCGGAGCGCTTAATTCGAACTAGGTAAACCTCATTCCACGAGGACTAACGCCTAGTTCGAATTAACTAGTTCGAATTAAGGGCTGTGTGGCCACTTAATTCGAACTAGTGGGAGGCTAGCCCTCCCCAGCTTTCCCTGGTGGCCACTCTGGGCACCACCAGGGAAACTCTTCTGCCCCCCTCCTGGCCCCGGAGCCCTTAAAGGGGCACGGGCTGGCTACGGTGCCCGTGCCAGGTGCAAGCCTGCCAGCACCCAGCCAGCAGACCCTGTACCTCGCACGGCTCGAGCCAGCCACCCGCTGCCACCCAGCCCTCCCCCTCGTCCCGGGTCCAGCCTGGTGGCTCCTGGGAGCCTGCCCGGGGCCGCAAGAAGCGGGCGCCCGCCTGGTCTAGTGCAGACATCATGGACCTCATCCACGACCTCCACACTAGGCACAGTCGGGAGCTGCACATGAGGGAGAAGAAAAACAAACAGACAAAACCAAAATGAAACAAACCCTCACTGATGTGGCCCCCGACCGAGAAGCAGAAAGACCCTCCCCATATTCCCCTCGCACGCCAGAGCCAAGGGGGGCCCTGGCTGGTAGATTTTGTGTGCTCCATCCCTGTGGTGCGGGAGTGGGGGGTGGTTCTCGAGTGCCAGCTCAGGCTCTCTAATGCTGGGGGGAGCCCTAAGCTTCAGTGGCCAGATCCAGGCAAGCCAGGGGCCGCATTTGGCCCCGGGCCTTACGTTCCCCAACCCCTGATCTAGATCATCCCTAACAGATGTTTAATTAACTTGCTTTTAAATCTCTCCAATGCTGGAGATGCCACAACCTCCCTAGGCAATTAACGAGTGCTTAGCCACCCTGACAATTAGGAAGCTCTTTTCCTAATGTCCAACTTAAGCCCCCCCTCCCCATGCTGCAATTTAACCCCACTGCTTCTTGTCCTATCCTCAGAGGTTAAGGAGAATAGTTTTTCACCCTTGTCCTTGTAACAGCCTTTTAGTTACTTGACAGCTGTTGTTATGTCAGATCATATCTGCATAGGGCACCCGAAAATTTGGGGTACCACTGGCTCTTAAGGTCCATCCACCTGCCTCTTTCTATCCCTGGTCTGTGGCTCTGCTTCCTCCGGAGAGGAGCTAGTTCACTTAAAATGACAAAGACTGCTGGAGTTATGGTATCCTCTCTTAGGCCTTGTCTACACTTACCTGCACCATGGATCCACTTTAGTTATGCTATTTGCAGTGTACTTGCACTGTCGATCTGCTTCAGCCTTGATGGAGTACCAGAGTCGAAGGGAGTACTCTTGGAGATTGATTTATCATGTCTACAGCAGACATGATAAATCGATGGTCCGTGGATCAATCACGGCAGTGTCAATCCACCACGGAGTGTAGACCAGTGCTCAGTCTTCTCTTTTCGTGACTCGTGTCTCTTAAGCTAACTAAGTGCCAGTGGGGACGTGGCTCTGTATTTTCTTCTGTCACATTTGGGCTGCATACGACAACTCAGGGCTAAAGACAAGTCTGGGAATCCCCAGGACTTCGCTCTTGGGAAGCAGGAGATGCTGCTGTACTGATTTCTCATACATCTTGTACAAGAGGTTTTTTAGAGGGGCTAAGTGATAACAGCATGGGAAGATATATAGGTTACTCCCCAGGAGGCTGGAGATGAATGAATATATAAGTCTAAGTTGCAGCAGGGACTCTCACTAACTCCTGTTGGTTGGGGATAGGGGAATTGTTTTTCCAAAGTTCTGTGAGGTCAGCTTGGGAAGTTGACCTTTGGGCCTTCTCAGGGTTTGATGACTGCTGAAGTTGGCTGGGACCATTAGATCATCTAGTCTGCGTAGCCTCCTGTATAACACAAGCCATTATATTCTATCCAGTTACCCTTAGAGAGGGCCGTCCTTACCCATACGCAGAATATGCAGCTACGAAGGGCACTGGAAAATTTGGGGCTCCCCTGGATCTTAGGGTGTGTCTAGACTACAGGGTTTTGTCGACAAAATTGGACTTTTGTCAACAAAACTATACCTGCATCTACACTACCGCCGAGTTCTGTTGACTTAATGTCGACAGAACTTGGCAGTTTTGTCAACGGTCGTAAACCTCATTCTACGAGGAATAACGCCTTTTGTCAAGAGTTCTGTCGACAGAAGGCATTATTGCATCTACACTGTCCTTTGCCTCTACGCTCTCATGTCGACAAAGCGGCCCGCTTTGTCGACAGAACTGGCTGTAGTCTAGATGCTCTTTGTCGACAGAATCTTTGTCAACAGTATCTGTCGACAAAGCCTGTCAACAAAAGCCTGTAGTCTAGACGTACCCTTAATGTCCATCCTCCAACTTTTCCTATTCCTGCTCCTTGGCTCTGTCAGAGCCAGAGAGTCATCCTTACCCATAATCAGAATACTCAGCTGCATGGGGAACCTGAAAATTTAGGGCACCGCTGGGTCCTAAGATCCACCCATCTACTTATTCCTCTCTCCGGGTATGTCTACACTACCCCGCTAGTTCGAACTAGCAGGGGTAATGTAGTCATCTGCAGTTGCAAATGAAGCCTGGGATTTGAATTTCCCGGGCTTCATTTGCATGAAGCTAGCTGGCGCCATTTTTAAATGCCGGCTAGTTCGAACCCCGTGCCGCGCGGCTACATGCGGCACGGAGTAGCTAGTTAGGATTAGGTTTCCTAATCCGAACTAGTTGTACTTCTCATTCAAATCCCGGGCTTCATTTGCAACTGCGGATGACTACATTACCCCCGCTAGTTCAAACTAGCGGGGTAGTGTAGACATACCCTCAGTTCTGTGTCTCTGCTTCCTCCGGAGAGGATCTAGTTCACACAAAAGTGACAAAGCTGGCCCGAGCGATCAGTAGACCATGGAACCTGGGAAAGAGCCAATCGAGTGGTAATGAAGCCATTGTGAAGGCATTTGTCAACCTCAGGTCCATCCTGACCATTTCTGAATTTGCTGTGGGAGTCGACGGGGCTTGCGATTGAAATTGGCTTTAAAAATCTTTCATTCGCGTGCTGCTTGGGATTATAAAATCACAGCTCTAAAAAGTCATCAGGCATAGGGGCACCAGCTTAATAGCACCACAAATCCTACGGCTGTCCTGACAGAACTTCACCCAGTATTCCTGCCTCTGACCTAGCCGCCTGTGACTGAGCCAAAGCACATCTCCAAGAAAGATGGAAAGACTCCAAATGATGGAGAATCCACCACAGCCTCTGGGAAGTCATTCCAGTTGATAGTTACAAGGCAGTTCTGGTCCAGGCCTGAGGCTCCTTAGTACAAATGAATACAGGTTGACTTCTCTGATCTGGGATACTCTCCTTTCGGGCCGTGGATGCTGCTGGACCAAAGAGCCCCTGGACCAGAGAGCCGTGGTGGCGGGGAGTCCGGCATCCGAGAGCAGGCTGGGAGGCCAGCATCTGACAGAGGATGCAGAAGTCCAGCCCTGGGGCTCCTAAGTACAAATGAATGTAGGTTGACTTCTTTGATCTGGGACACTCTCCTTTTGGGCCACGGACATTGCTGGACCAAAGAGCCCCTGGACCAGACAGCCCCGGTGGCCGGGAGTCCAGCATCCAAGAACAGGATGGGAGGCCAGCATCTGTGTGCTGCTGGAGATGTTAAAATCACAAAGCTCTAAAACATCGTCGTCCCTTGCAGGCTGCTGTCCGCATATAGGAATCCATATAATAGCACTGCGTAGGGCCCCATAAAGCCCTAGCCCGCTACCGATCCCAATAACGTGGGTGAGACAAAGAAGTCGGCACTGAGGAGGCTGATGTGTTGTGTGCCACGGGCAGAGAGTAGGGAAGGGAAGGGTCCCCTTTCTGTGTGACTGTGCATGCAGAGGTTGAGAGAAGAGGATGTAGAGGGGAGAGTTGATCCCTTCCTGGTAAAGCAGAAGGAGCTGGCATTCCTGTCCATTATGGCTGGGACTGGTCCCCCATTCCAGGCACTGGGTGCATGAGTATCATGGGGTGGCTGCATACCCATGTACCAGGTCCCAATGGCGTGAACTCAAATTGGGCTTGGCTGCTCCTGTCATGACCCAAACCCAAATGGAACATCCACCCTGTGCACGAAGTTTTGACACCCTTGGTGGGAAGTAGGGTCCAGTCCCTCTCCTGCCATTTCCAAAACCCGGGCTCTGGCACTGGTGCGGACCCACAGCGTGCCCGCCTGCTTCAAAGTAGTCTAAGTGCTGTGGTGGCAAATGGAACCATGTGCAAATCACAGCAGGGAGCAGTGATGTCTATGGGAAGCTTTCGATTCCTCTCTTCTTTGTCTTTAAACGCTTGGCAAACATCTGTACCAGGAACAGAGCACCCAGGCAACTGACAGTGATAGAAAACCCATCAGCTCTCTCTCCTCATGCACGGCCCGATAAACTCACACTCCCAAACGTCAGCTACGACCCCATCCAGCAAAGCACCTAAGCATGTGCTTAACTTTAAGCTTGCATGCCGTCTCACTCATATCAATGAATCAAGTCAAAGTTAGTCTGCAGAAGAGACGAGTGAGGGAGGATTTGGCAGCAGCCTTCAGCTACCTGAAACTAGGTTCCAACGAGGATGGAGAGAGGCTGTTGTCAGCGGAGGCAGATGGCAGAACGAGGAGCAATGGGCTCAAGTTGCAGTGGGAGGAGATCTAAGTTAGTTATTAGGAAAAACGATTTCCCTAGGAGGGTGGGGAAGCACTGGGCTGGGTTCCCTAAGGAGCGGGTGGAATCTCCATCCCTAGAGGTTTTTAAGTCCCGGCTTGACAAAGCCCTGGCTGGGGCGATTTAGTTGGGGTTGGTCCTGCTTTGGGCAGGGGGTTGGACTCCATGGCTTCCTGAAGTCTCTTCCAGCCTTAGGCTTCTAAGTGCATGTTTAATGCTTGGCTGGATCAGGGTTTAGCACTTTGACCCAGCCAAAGAATGAGCTATGGCCATGCTAACCAAATAGGAAATAGAAACTCAGGACTCGAAGGTGGAAGCTGCCAGTGGGTTTATTTCAGTGCTACCATTCCTGGGATATTATGCCCAGTTCACAAAGGATGTTGATAAATGGGAGTGTTCAGAGAAGACCGACGAGAATAATCCAAGACTTTGAAAAAGTGACAGTGAGGCCCATTTCATCTGCCTAGCATCTGTTTAAATTTCCTCTGTTTAACAAGAGGAAAATTAAGGGGTGACAATCACCGTTTATAAGCCCCAGATGGGAACAGTTTTTGATAATGGGCTCTGAAATCAGGCAGACAACAGAAACCAATGGCCAGGAACTGAAGACAGACAAATTCAGGTGGGAAACAAAGCACGTCTTTACCAGGGAAAGTGGTTAACCACTAGACCAATTTACCCAGGCTTGTGGCGCATTCTCCATCACTGCCAACTTTTAAATCAAGATTGAATGTTGTCCCCAAAAGTTCTGCTCTAGTTCAAACAGGGAGTTAATTCACACAAGTCTGATAACCTGTGCCATACAGGAGAGCAGACTAAGTTATCCCTGTGGTCACTTCTGGCTTTTTGTCTATGAATTTGATGTATGAATGCATTTCGTATAGCAATTCCTCGGTCAAAAAGAGTACCGGTTGCAATCCTCTGGTCTAGGACTCTCTGGTCTCGCAGCATAAGAACGGCCAGACTGGGTCGGACCAAAGGTCCATCCAGCCCAGTGTCCTGTCTTCCAACAGTGGGCAATGCCAGATGCCCTAGAGGGAGGGAAAACAACAGGTAATCCTTACATGATCCTTCCCCTGTCACTCATCTCCGGAGAAACAGAGGCTAAAGACACCATTCCTACCCATCCTGGCTAATAGCCGTTGATGGACCTAACCTCCATGAATCTACCTCGCTCTTTTTTGAACCCTGTTAAAGTCCTAGCCTTCACCACATCCTTTGGCAAGGAGTTCCACAGGTTGACTGTGCACCGAGTGAAGAAAAACTTCCTTTTGTTTTAAGCCTGCTGCCTATTCATTTCATTTGGTGACCCCTAGTTCTTATATTGTGGGAATAAGTGAATAACTTTTCCTTATTCACTTTTTCCACACCACTCATGATTTTATAGACCTCTATCATATCCCCCCGTAGTCTCCTCTTTTCTAAGCTGAAAAGTCCAAGTCTTTTAAATCTCTTTTCATATGGGACCCATTCCAAACCCGTAATCATTTTTGTTACCCTTTTCTGGACCTTTTCCAATGCCAATATATCTTTTTTGAGATGAGGCGACCACATCTGTATGCAGTATTCAAGATTTGGGCGTACCATGATTTTATACAGAGGCAATAAGATATTTTCTGTTTTATTCTCTATCCCTTTTTTAATGATTCCTAACATTCTATTTGCTTTTTTGACTGCCGCTGCACAGAGAGTGGATGTGTTCAGAGAACTATCCACAATGACTCCAAGATCTCTCTCTTGTTTAGTCGTAGCTAAATGAGTCCCCATCATATTGTATACATAGTTGGGATTAGTTTTTCCAATGCGCATTACTTTACATTTAGCAACATTAAATTTCATTTGCCGTTTTGCTGCCCAATCTCTTTGTGAAGAGCTTCAGAAAAATCTCACCACGCTGTCAGCTTTGCTCTTAACTCTCCTGAGCAGTTTGGTATGAACTGAAAATGTTGCCACCTCCCTGTTTGCCCCTTTCTCTGGATCATTTATAAATAAGTTGAATAGGATTGGTCCCAACTTGAAGAAGATTGAACATCTGGACCACGGATGTTGTTGGACCACAGAGGCCTGCCGGCTGGGAGCAGGAGCCAGCTGGGAGTGTGGCAGTGGAGGGGTTGGCAACCTGCAACCCGCCTAAGGGTCTGTGAGTGGAGTCGGTCTAGTAGCTGGAGGGTTGGGGGGCTGGGAGTGGATCCAATCCTGCAGCTGGCGGGCTGGCAGCTCAGAGCCCAGCCAGAGGGCTGGAAGTTGAGCCAGTCCTGTCATATGGCAGCCAGAAGCAGGGAGTCTGGCAAGGGCCAGCAGTGGAGCCAGGTGGCTGGCGCCCCTGGGAAGAGCCAGGACCCGAGGGTGCCACGCCAGGGAGTCCAACTTGCTGAGCCCCATCAATACACTCTGCAAGCAGCATCCATGTGCTTTCCTTTAGTAAACTGAATCTTCTCATGTTGTCCTTGGTAAGAAGCAGGGGCTTCTGTTATACCAGGCTGATTTGTAACTGGATGTTTTATCGGCATGAGGCACAGAGATGCTGCCCCCCCCCAAATAGAACCAGGCAAGGTTAATAGGCAGGGTGGGAGCTCATGTTAACTCGACACCAGAGCGGCTAAGCGGTTCCCTGCCAGCTCTCCTGGCCGTAGGCCCCAGGGTGGAGAGGGGGACGCTAATTACAATTGCCACAAACTCACCAAAAAATTGAAACTCCTCCAGCTTGTGTGCTCTTAGGCGAAGGCGGAGGAAGGAGAGGCAAAGAACCTCCACGCTGCCATGGCAGGGGGGCCGTAATCCTGACATCGGAGCCCCCCTGCTTCCCGACTCAATGCTCAAACTGCCTTTGTGACTCTCCCAGGGGTTCTGCTGAAACAACTTTCGGCAAAACCTCGCCAATGCTGGCTTCCGGCCGGCTGGAGAGCCTTGGCAATAGCCCCTTTCGAGGGTTGGCCCACGCAACGTCAGAGGCACAGGATGTCTCAGGGTATGTCTACACTACCCTCCTAGTTCGAACTAGGAGGGTAATGTAGGCATACCGCACTTGCAAATGAAGCCCGGGATTTGAATTTCCCGGGCTTCATTTGCATAAACTGGGCGCCGCCATTTTTAAATCCCTGCTCATTCGAATCCCGTGCCGCGCGGCTACGACTAAACAAGCAAAACCAAAAAACAAATGAAAAAACACCTCACGCAGGTGGCCCCCAACTGAGAAGCAGAACGACCCTCCCCACATTCCCCTCACACACTGGAGCCTAGAGGGCTGGGTTAGTGGATTTTGTGAGCCCCTCTATGTGCTGGGGTGGAGCCAAAATTGAGGGGTTCAGAATGTGGGAGAAGGCTGCTGGGAAGCAGGCTTTCCACGTGGGGTCTGGGCATGAGGGAGGGTACAGGAGTGTGTTGGGGGTTGGTGGGTCTGGGAGGGTGGGAGAGTGCAGGAGTGCGGGGTCTGGATGGGAGGTAGGGTGCTGGCTCTCCAGCCCACGGAGGGAGTCGCAGGGGGGCCATGGAGCTGAAGCACCAGCACTAGCTCCCCAGTGCTGTGGGGGAGGACCCCCAAGCATCAGGGGCCGGATCCAGACAAGCTAGGGGCTGGATTTGTCCCCCAGGCTGGAGGTTCCCCACCCCTGTTACGGAGCAATCACACAAAGCAGCCTGCTGGAACAAAGCGAACAGGGAGGACAACGTGAGAAGAATTCCCCTCAGTCCTCCTCCCCCAGAATCAGAATTACATCTCCCATGGGGACCCCGCAAGGCCGCAGCCTGCTCCCCGACAGCAGCTGCCACCCGGGGGATGGAGCCCCGCAGCATTGCCATTCCCGGCTGCGAATGCACGAACACAGTTCACTCTCATTTGGATGAGGACATGCTATGAAGGGAGAAATGCGGCTGTTTGGGTATCAATTGCCCCCTATGACAAAAGGGCCTTTGCCACTTCCCTTTTCCCTTGGGCAGTTCCTAGTTAAAATGCTGCTCATGCTGCAGACAGCGTGTTCCTGTCCTGCCTTGGGGACTGTTGAGTCAGCAGCTCTTCCGACAGACAGGAAGCTCAGAAAGTCTATGTAATCGCCACTCAAATCTCGGTCTCCCTAGACCACTTTTAAGCTTGTTATGGGCAGGCTTAGAGGATTAGATTGTTATCGCTGGATGTCGATAAAGGTTGATTCTCCCTACACACACAAGCCAATGAAAAGATATGCCTCTTGATAGGCATTGAAATATACACAAAGTAAGAAAAATGCTGCTTGAGGACTTAGGCGGGTTTGATTTAAGGACGTGTACTTGACATGATTTGACACGTGACATTGGCAATTTGGGTTGTAGCCATTACAAAGCTTTACATTTTTGAATCTCAACATCTACTGCCATTAAATAATTTTGTCTGACTCCCATTTTCTAAAAGTCGCAAAATATGGGCCATGTTAGTCTGTAACCGTAAGAACAGTGAGTAGTCCTGTGGTACCTCAGGTCTAGTCTACCCTAGGACCTTAGCCCGAAAGTAGTCCCACAAGGTCTAAGCGATGCGTCCACACTACCAAGCCTGTTATTCTAGAATAAAGGGCTGTGGAATTCAAACTCTGCTGTCCTGCTTTTCCCAAACGTGTAAATCCGAAATAGCGTTATTATAGATGCTCCGGTGCCACTAATTCGAATTAGTCGGCCTCCCGCAGCTCCTGAGAGTGCCTCCTGGGGCTCTGCATCTGAGGTAGCATGTCCACATTAACGGAGCCTGCCTCGGACAATATTCGATTCTTCCCTGTTGTGAGGACACGGAACTTCGAATTTGTAAAATCGGGTGCCCAGAAGCCGAGCTTAGAACATTCAAAATAATCGCCTAATATAGACATGGCCTTAAGAGACTAACAAGAATACATGTAGTATCATGAGCTTTCGTGGGTAGACCCCACTTCCTCAGATGAGATCAGCTAGATTGGAGCAACCCTCCTATGTTTTGTTCCCCTGAAATTTCATGCAACTGTGAAAAATTAAGTTTAAGATACAAATACTGACCAACAATATTATCCTTCAAAATTAGATCCATTCAAATTCTGCCAGGCCTAGTTATAGGCCATGAAGCAGCAGAGTCTCCAGCAGGCTTTTGCTCAGGCTTAAGCAGTGATCTGGGGAAGGTCGTTGCAGGATTCGGCATGCCGCTGTCTGTGTTTGTTCATTGGCTCATGAACCACTGTTTCTCTAGGGCACCTCTGAGCTCAGCTGCATGGGGATAGAGGCCTAATTTCGCCTTACCCAGCTGCTTGTCTGGATTTTTACAGCAACACAGCCTAAGAAAACATGACTTTGGGTTTTTACTCCCCTACCCTTGGGTCTCATTATCTGTGGCTCTGACCTTATTTATTTACATTTCAAGGGGGAGGCTGGCAGGAAAGGTAAGATGAGTCCCATTTCAAACTGTGATCTGCCACAATTTCTGCTTTGTTCCAAATCCATCTGAATTTTTCACTGCATGAGAGGGAAAGGCACTATAAGAGCCAGTGGACAGCACATGCGGTCTAGCTTCCTTAGCTCCTCCCCTAGAAATCTTTGTGTTTACTAGAGACATATTCTATTGGGACACGCATCTTCACTGAGGCTAAAATACGTGGTGAAGCTGGCCCGATTTCACCAGAATTGTGAGGCAAAGTCACCATGTCCTGTTGACATTTTTTTTTAATGAAACACTTAAGGTTCGTCTAGACTACATGGCTCCGTCGATGGAGCCATGTAGATTTGTTTGTTCGGCAAAGGGAAATGAAGCCGCGATTTAAATAATCGTGGCTTCATTTAAATTTAAATGGCTGCCCTACTCTGCCAATCAGCTGTTTGTCGGCAGATCGAGGCAATCTGGATGCTTCCCTGTAGACATGAAAGCCCTTTATCGACCTCCCCGGTAAACCTCATCCTACGAGGTATAACGGGGAGGTCGATAAAGGGCTTTCAGGTTGGCGCGGGAGCCATTTAAATTGATCAGCTGTTTGTTGGCTCAGCGCGGCAGCCATTTAAATTTAAATGAAGCCGCGATTATTTAAATTGCGGCTTCATTTCCCTTTGCCGATCAGCCTTATCTACATGGCTCCATCAATGGAGCCATGTAGTTTAGACACACCCTCAATGTTTTCATTTTGAAAACACTTTTCAGTTTGACAGTTGCTTAATTTGTGCAGATACATAACTATCTACAAACATCCAAAACCAAAATGGAACTTTTTAATCAATCCAAAAATAATCTTTCCTTAATGGAGAATTTTGAAAATTTCAGTTTTCATTCAGAAAAATAACTAAAAGCCAAATTTGGATATCTCAAAATCCTTCACGATGTACAACTTCCTTCCTCCACACATAAGAACATAAGAACGGTCATACTAGGTCAGACCAAAGGTCCATTTAGCCCAGTATCCTGTCTGCCGACAGTGCCAATACCAGATACCCCAGAGGGAGTGAATCCAACAGGTAATCCTTATGAGATCCCTCTCCTGTCACCCATTTCCAGACAGACAGAGGCTAGGGATACCATTCCTACCCAACCTGGCTAATAAGTATTGATGGACCTAGTCTCCATGAATCTATCTAGCTCTTTTTTGAACCCTGTTAAAGTCCTCGTCTTCACCACATCCTCTGGCAAGGTGTTCCACAGGTTGACTGTGGACTGAGTGAAGAAATACTTCCTTTTGTTTGTTTTAAACCTGCTGCTTATTCATTTCATTTGGTGACCCCTAGTTCTTATATTGTGGGAATAAGTAAATAACTTTTCCTTATTCACTTTTTCCACACGCAGCTCTAGTGCTTCATTTATTTATCGAAAAACCTTCATGGACAAGCCCTGAAATCATTTATCTTTCTACTCTGTGTCCCAGAGAGGATCTGAGGAGAAACATATCCACCTCATTTCATGCTTTGCCCATATTCCCAATCAAACATTCACATTTAAATTGCTTCTGCAGCTGTCCCAGCTGCTCTCTTTCATGGGCCTTGTCTACAGTATTTCAAACCCACGGGGTGCTGTGCTGAAAATCCCTTCACCTGATGCTCGATAGAGCTTATACTATTGCTAACAGGGCTGACTTATCCATTAGGAACAGTAGGCACAGTACCTAGGGCCCACCATAGTTTTAGGGGCCATTTTAGCCATCGGCTTTCTTGCGCAAGAAATTAACTTGGCTGTCTACACTGGTCCTGTTGCACAAGAATACTTGTACAAGAGGGCTTATCCCTGAGCGGGAGCGTTGGAGTATTTGCGCAAGAACCACTGATTCGAATGAACAGTTAAACCTCATGGAATGGAATGGAATGGAATGGAATGAGGTTTATCTGTTAGTTTGAACTAAGGGGTTTATCTCGGAATCGTGCTTCTCTGCCGCATGTAGATACCGTCAGTTACTTCGGTCTAGTCAGTTTCCAAAATGGTGACCAGCTGGAATATGCTAATCAAGCACGGGATATTTAAATCCCGCTCTTCATTAGTAATTTCGGTCACCCTCATTAGCCTTCCTAGTTCCAACTAGGGGGCTAGTGTAGACATACCCTGAGTTAATAGGACTCTGCATGGGGTCAGAATGCTCTTGTTGATGGGTAGGGGGACAGATCTTTTCATTTCTAGCCCATCATTCAACCGCCTCCCATCAACATCCATACATCAACAAAATCATGTATGTTTCAAGTCATATTTGTGCTGGGGATCACTTTGGAGGACATGTACGTGTCCTGGGTTAGGCCTTCTGCAACGCCAGTCGCTGACAATTCCTCACTACAGCATCACAGAGTGCACTGATTTAAGGACCACCTTTCTTCCAGGGGGCAGGTGATCCTGCGAGAAAGTTCATGGCTGGTCAGAAGTTTGTAGAGAATGGGGGAAGCCATGATAATTTCATGCTTTTTTGCTGGGCCATTATGCATCATGAATCAAAACCTCTATTAAAGCTATACTTTAGGAGTATTGTCCTATAGCCAATAGGGCAAGACAGGTTCCTCACCCTCTATGACTGGCCATAGAACATGGAATTTTTTTCCCCTTCTAGATCCCACTATTGTGACTGTGATGGATAGGAGGACGGCTGCCAGCACTAGGTGACTCAAGGGTTAAACTCAGGTAGCTAGCAAGGGTGTTGGCAGGGGGCCAGAAGAACCAATGGGATACGGTGCTGAAATTTGAATTGTACATAGATACCTGGTCTGCACTTCCTTTGTGGATCTTCTAAGTTAAGGGCGGGAGGGAGCAACATGCAGTAATCTGAATTACCATGTCTACAAGGAATATTGGACATGGGAGTAGACTGGACTGTGAAGGTATTGTGAGTAAATAAAAGAAAAAGTATATTTAGTTGCAATCAGGCTAATTTTTCTTTGTTTTGGTTGTTTGGTTAAGTTTCTCTGTGCAAAATCCATTTGCTTCCCCCATGCACTATCTAAGCAATACCTAGAAAGACTATGCACTCAGTGTTTTTATTTTTTCTCAGTTGTTCTGTAACATCTAGCAGCCAAGTATGCTTTATTAAGGACATCTTTTTGTTTTGTTAATAAAATCACCCTTTTTAAGGCGATGATTTGATTCTTGAGACCTGCAAGGTAGCAGGAGGTTTTGATGTGTATGCCAGCTAGCCTGAAAGATCAGCTATCAGAGAATCAGTTTGTTTTCTGTGTTTTTTTGTTTCTTTTTTCAAGCTCTCGTGGCAAAAAAAGCTTAGGGTATCACCGGGGGAGGAATTCAAGTGTTTCTTCCTGATTTTCAGGGTTTAAATCACTTGATGGTGGCAGCTACCCCACAAAGTCAGTGAAACTGTGACTCTGGGGGTTTCTGTAAACAGAGCCTATAGAGGTGAGGTATTTAAGATCTCTTGCGGACCCCCAACTTCTGCACTCGGAGTGCCAGAGTGGGGAACAGCTCTGACCGTGGGTAAGTCAATTCTGCAGTTTCCTGTCATGTAGGGAGGAATCTCATGCCATGCTAGCTCTGAAATAGACTGAGAGCTGTGACATCTGCCTATCTTTGCTGTTCAATTAGGCATATTTCCTCAGCAAATGGCCTCTCGGGTGGCTTCAGCTTCAGACACAGTTATTATAAGGTGGCCTTCATACCGTGCCCTGTTCCCTGCACCCCACTAGGGAAGGTTTTTATGTAGTGTCAGAAATTCCTAATGCTGCACATTCTAATTGAGTTTGGTTTTTTTAGCAGAATGTTCCTCTCACTTTCAGACTTCCTCCGGGCTATTTTTGCTGCGTTTAATTAAAAACGCATACATTTTACAGCAAGAAATTTCAATAATTGAGCGGCAAGGAGGTTTCAAGATGCAAGATCTTGATTCTGCGAGTGCCCCGAGGAAACAATTTGGGAAATCCATACAGCCAACAACTGGGAAAATAAGTGGACAAGTTGCATCAACAGGATAAAATATTAATTTAGGGGGAGAGAGACTCCTAAGCGGCAAGGGAGATGCCCTGATGGAGCCCAATGTGAGATTACGTCCCCCATGTCAGCTTGCAGGATGTGAGCAGAAAAACTGTGGTGTTTTAAAACAGATAGTCCCTATTGCTACGTTGTACAAAATGGCGTGGAATCAAATTTACCTGGGCCGGGTTCCTTCCTTACATTAGTTTTGCAGCAGCCTTAGAAACAGAAGGGCAGATTCTATCCCCTAGTTATGTGCAATGACCTTCACGTGTTAGAACATAAGAACATAAGAACATAGACCTTCTCCATCTTAAATAAACTCCATCTTGGTCCCCCCTTGTCACTGCAACTCCCACCCCATCTGTCTGGTCTCTTCCAATGGTAAGCTTCCCTGGTCTCTTTGAACTGTAAATGTATTGAAAATTTTACAATTGGGTTACATTAAATAGCGGGGCTATTTCAGAGTACAGGAAGTATCCCAAACTAGCTACCTCACGTCTTTTGAATGCGTCGACTATTTTAAGATATGTCTCCTTTTTCAAGACCTCCCTGTAATCCTTGTTCCCCGAGGGTTAAGGGATGTCTCGAACTAGCACGTTATTTCAAAATTTGGCGCTGTGTAGATACGCTATTTCGAAATTCAATTGAAATGAGATATGCAATTGGCGTAGGGAAAATTGCATAGCCTATTTCGAGTTTAGGGTGCTGTGTAGATGCACCCTTACTGTCTGTAGTTCCTCTGCTCCAATTCCATCCTAGATCTTTTCCAATCTGGCCCACACCCCGTGTATACCACTGAAATCTGTGTCTCCAGTAGCAGCAGAGACCTGTGCTATTGGAGTGAGAGGACAAGGAATCTAACCCCGTCTCCTTCAGTCCATGTGCAATTTTATGGTTTCTGTTGAAGGAAACATGCAAATTCATTACTCTGACCAGCACTGTCTGTTTCTGAGACATGATACCCAAGCTTTAGGTCCGTCCCCGCACTGAAATATTTGGGGGTGTCTTCTTAGGATACAAATTACTACCTTGCACGTAAATGCCATTCAAAATCATTGCTGGATAGAGATCTCACCCAACGGTGGTGTCTTGGAATCTTCCACACAGCCATTTCCTTGACATGATTCACAGCCTGTCAAGCGTAACGCGAGTAGGATCCAGGTTCTAAGTGATGTGACAGCAACGGCAGGAGACATTGTGATGGCCATAAAATCATTTGAACAGTCACAGTGTTTCTCCAGTCAATGGCATCAAGTGATTTATTTTTGCCATCTCCCTGAAAACTGCAGCTGTCTCACCAGTCAAGAGGCAAAATTAATATGAGAACCAAAGACACCTCCTACAATGGCTGAGATAATAATGTACATAGGTGCAGCTATTGAATTTGCTGCAGAAAAAAATGTTGAAAACATACTAGCTGGTAGAGCTGGTCAAGAACTTTTCATTAAGAGTTTTCCAGACTGAAAATTCCATTTTGGCAAAACCATCATCTGTGTTAAATCTTATTGATTTCAACATTTTATTTTCAACAAAAATTGGATGATGCCATTTTGAAAAGTCCCATGTTCAAGTTTTTGGAATGTAAAATTATGTTTTTTTTGTTTCAAAATGACTGTATTTCAAAATTTACTTCAGTTTAAAAAAGTAAAAAATATAAATAATAGTCAATATCAAAATGCTTCCTTGACCTCAAGCTTATTTTTCTGATTTAATTCCTTGAAAAGTGTTGAAATATTGTTTTCATCCCAATTCAAGATTCTTTTTTTTTTCAAAATCTTGAAATGTTACGGAATAGAAAATCTGTTTCTAACCAACTCTACGAGCTGGCATTGTCTTTAATTATAGGGGTTTGAAATCTGCATTTGGAGCGAGTGTCTCATGTTGTGGACTCATTTTAAGACGTGCTTTAATAATTAACAAAATCTACTGGACCAGATCTTTAACTGGTGTAAATCAGAATAGCCCCATTGAATTCAATGGAGATGTGTTGATTGATACCACCTCAGAATCTGGTTCAATGTATAGAGCTTTTTGGGATAGAGATGCTCAAAATGCTTTTCAAAGGTGCTTACATATTATCATCCTCATTTTTCAGAGGGGAAAATCGAAGCATAGAAAGTTTAAGAGCTTGATCACCAAAGGATAAATGGACACAAATCAGACATCAGAAATGGCAACACATACACAGACCTGTAGGGGAACATTTTAACCTGCCTGGTCACTTGGCCATGGATTTAAAAGCAGCCGTTCTTCTGCAAAGGAATTTCGCTAACCAATTACAGAGAGAGTCTGCAGAACTGGAATTCATCTACGAATTTGACACTGTTACCCTGGGCTTGAAAAAGACAGTAACTGGTTAGCTCATGACAAAGCCAATTTCTCCTGCATCTCCTGCCTTTAACATTTGCATTTCCACACCAAAAGTTATGTATGGGACACACCCAGCCCACTTAATTAGCCTCATTTACATGGGTCCTACGATTGACAGGTACTTCTATTGCTGTTATATATATCTCTTGATCTCCGTTATTTCCACTCCAATTCATCTGACGAAGTGGGTTTCATACATGGAAATTCACGATTCTCTATATATTGGTTAGTCTCCAAGGTGCCACAGGAGTATTCATCATTTTTAAAGTTACAGACTAACACGGCTACCCCTCTGAAATGAAATTATTGAGAAGGTTGCAAAGGTTCCATGGGAGCAGAGTATGGCCCTACCAGCCTGATTTTAAAGGTATTTTTCTATAGAGTCATGTGAATTGCCTAGCTTATTTTGAGTTAATTTCCTAGCTTATTTCAAAGTTTGGAGTTGTCTACATAGTGCCAAATTCAGAAATAGAGCGCTATTCCGAAATGTCCCTTACTCCTGGTGGGATGAGGCTTACAGGGACGTCGAAATAGTGAGCCTGTTATATTTTGAAATAACAGGCTTGCTCAAAAGACGTGAAATAGCTATTTTGGGATACTGCTGGTATCCCAAAATAGCTCCGCCGTGTAGACATAGCCTCAGGAAGCACATGTTTGTATGACACTGTACTCACTTATAATGGAATATGGGCTATTACTACACCTATAAAGTGGCTCTCTTTTGCTTCTTGCTTACCTATCCTTTGTGAATATTTCCCCATAACCTTGGAATCCTCATCAACCAGTCTGACTCTTCAAATCCATGATGACAGAAGAGCAGGATGACCTAAGACAAAGCCCTTCATGTATTGTGACCGAAATGTTTGGGTTTGATGTTTCCACAGACAATATTCCAGCACTGCACCTGTGTCGGCGATAAGGCCAACTTCTCACAATGCTTGTGATATTTGGGATTTTCTTTAATGACCTAGCTCCTGGAGTCATGGGATTATGTGAGAACCTCAAGCTTTTTTCTCCCCTTTTAAAGTAAGTTTCTAGCCCTCCTGGTTCCAGAGAGGAATTTGAAAATGTGAACCCTACAAGCTCAAAAACCAGAAGGAAAATAAAGAGGGAGCAACGTTCATTGTCCTTTGTAAAAGGCTCATCACTTTTAAGGCCTCACTCATCATTCGTGAATGTTTGAGGTTGGCAATATGAGGTAGGATAAGGAAAGTCTCATCATGTAGGGGTCCTTGGCCACAACCATCTCCTTTTAATTAATTACACAGCCAGTCTGAAACCCTGGCATGGCTACACGCTGTTTTTGGCTTTCAGTGGATCGGGGCGACTGGTACGCTAGGCGAGGGAAGGTGTTGCCTTCTCAAACTGTCAGGCATGGCCTCTCCCACACTCTGCCCCCAAAACGCCTACTGTAGGCACGTTGGGGCCGTGTTGCTGCCTCCTGTATCCACCTTGCCCGTGATCTAGTGCCGGGGAAGCTGGGGCCACAAACCCTCCACCCGCGCTGGTGCTCTGAGACCCAGAAGGCTGGGGTCATGTGCCCTCCTCGTTCCACGTGGTGCTGGGGGTGGGGCTTGGCCAGAAAAGGCAGGGTTGGAGGCGAGGCTGGGAGCTTGCCTCCCCCAGTCCTACCTTCACCCACCGTCCATGCAGTGGATCACCACAATCTGTGTTTTAAGAATAGTCTGTGGGTGTGGTGGGGGGGGGGGGGGGGGCTAATTTGCCACAACCATCCTCTTCCATCCACCCCTTAATGAGGAATAAGGTTAAACCCCAAGTGTTTCCATCACCCATGAAGTGAATTTTTATAGAATGTGGGGAGGGGGGAGAGCCAGAAGGTTTCATCTATTTATTTTCAACAGGAAAAGTTTGAGACGTGGAGCCCCGCAGGAAAGGAGAAGCCTGCATGTCTTTCCAAGAGACACAGCACATCTGGGCACAGCAGCGCCTCCTCCCCACCCACCAGGTCTGTTGGAGAGACAGGAACAGAGCGAAGGGAAATGCTATTTCAGGGCCCTTTGGAGGCAGACAGTACAAAATGGAAATAGTGTTATTAAAAAGTGGAACGGCAAAAAAAATCAAAAGGGGCCTGGACTGGCAGAGAATCTAGAGGCAGCTTGTACCACACCCCTCAAGGCCCTCATGGTCTTGACGACAAAATTGTTTGCTTAAGCACTGGATTGTAATGTACATGCATGAAGGAAATGAAGGAAGATGCCCATCGAATGCGGACGTCAGTGATCCATACAGCTTCCAAGCTTGGGACCCTTCCTTCTAAGACTTAATAACAAACTTCAGTATGATTTCCCCTGATCAGATGGGAACCAGCCATTGCGTGCCAGTCAGCAGTAGGAAGTCCCCCCAAGTATTGACCCTGGATTCCTAGAGAGTCTCTCTTTGGTGTCAACCTGGCCTTTTCAGGGATGACACGGCACTGCCCAGCCTGGATTCATTAGCATTGGTGTGGGGACATGTGCTGACTGATGGTCCCACCACGCAAAAAACCCACATCCGTATGATTCTGCTGAGCATAAAGACCGTTTGGAGCCCTGCTGCAAGCGTGCATACATGGGCGGTGGGTGAAGGCATGGCTAGGGAAGGCAAGTCTCCAGCTCTGCCCATTCTTCCCAGGCCCCCGCCCTCCCCAGGAGCCAAGCCCCCCACCATAGCATCATGGGGAGGTGAAGCGGCACATGGCCCCAGCCTCCCTGGCTCCAGCACCAAGGCCGGGGGAGAGCATGGGCCTGGAGTACACGGAGGGCGGGTGGCCCCAGAACATGGGGAGGGATGAGGGCATGTGGCCCCAGCCTCCCCAGCCCAGAGCACAAGCAGGGCAGGCACTCAGGGGCAGCAACCCTCCGCCCCCAGAATGCCTACAGTAGGTGTCCTAGGCGTGGAGTGTGGGCGGGGCCAGGCTGGCCGTTTGGAAAGGCAACGCCTTCCCCTGCCTAACGCACCTACCGCCCCTGCGTGCTTGCTGCGGGCTTCCAACACGTCTCGCGCCGGCATGTGCAGCCACTTCCTCTCCAGGCCAGACGTTCGGTTCAACTCTCCCCATTCCGCCCACGGCCTCTCGGGAGAGCTGGCCAGCCATGGTGCTGCTTGTGCTACAGTAGTTCTCGAGACAGAGACATCTGGTCCCTTGTTGCCTTCCGCACATGCCAATATATACCCAGCCGTGCCTGTCATCCTCAAGCGCCACTGGATTTGCAAGAATAACCTACAGTCCAGGGGGAAACCTTTGTATCCCTCTGAGCCACCCCACTGCCTCTGTCTCGCCCATTCCACATGTCCAGACATTCACTGCCTGATCATCACCTCCCACTCCATCCCTTTGCACGTTATCCAACAGCCTTCTGGGGAAAGGGATGCTTTGCTTCCTCTCCCACCTGGGCCCAGAGCAGGCTGCAAATACCGCACAGCCGATCTGAGTTTTTCCTCCCAAATATGAAAAACAAGAGGAACACTGAGGAGACTCAGGGTAGCTGATATTTATCCTCGCTCTCTCCGTCCCTTCACAATCTATCACTGTAGTCGATTCTCTCAGCTGCTGTTAAGCCAGGCACCCTTGGAAAACGAAGGAGATAGGGAAACAGCTGGGTTCCAGGCTTTCTTTAATGAGTCTGTCCTCTCCACGGGTGAATTAGCTCTCTGCAAATCCTTTAGGACAGAAGCAGTTTGCATCACATCCACAACCAGTATCGTGGAATAAGACAAAAAGGAGAATAAGTAGTCCTGTGGCACCTTGGGGTACGTCTACACAGCAGGGCTGAATCTGAAATAAGCAATGCAATTGACGAAATAGCTTATTTCAGCTTATGGTGTTGTCTACACAGCAGGAAGTCAGAGAAGGGGCATTCTTCCTCTGACACCCCTTAATCCTCATAAAATGAAGGTTACGGGAGTTGGAGTAAGAAGTCCTCTGGCTGGACATTATTTCGACATTATTTTGAAATAACTGCTTATGTGTAGACACGGATTATGTTATTTCGGAATAACATCACTGTAGGAGAAAGAAAGATCCTGAAGAATGGGCCTGGTGCTTGAACCAACGTAAGCAAGAGTTATACTAAGGCTATGTCTACACTACAGGCTTTTTGTACAAGATCGGCTGTTCTTGCGCAAAAACTTGCAGAGCGTCTACACTGCATGCACGTTCTTGCGCAAGTAAATTTACGGTAAAATGTTGGAAAAGAGAGAGGGCTTCTTGCGGAAGAATTATTCCTCTCCCCATGAGGAATAAGCCTTTTTGCATGAGCGCTCTTGTGCAAGAAGGCAGTGTGGACAGGCAACATGGATTTCTTGCGCACAAAACCCTATAGCTAAAATGGCCATCCGAGCTTTCTTGCGCAAGAGAGCGTCCACACTGCCATGGACGCTTTTGCGCAAAAGCACATCTCTTGTGCAAGAGCACATGGTAGTGTGGACGCACTCTTGTGCAAGAACTTTTGCACAAAAATTCTTGCGCAAAACAGTTCTTACGCAAGGAACCTGCAGTGTAGATGTAGCCTAAGAGTAATAGACAGGCCGTGTCAAAAGCAAGTTTTTGCCTGAACGTCGGTATCTCTCGGCACTAGAACTGATAAAAGCACATGAAGTATGTAAATACACACCACCAGGAGAGTATAAGGAGAACCAGCTGAGAACATGATAAAATAGTTTGAAACCACAAGGGTGTAAGCCTAACAATGGGCAGTGACTGCTTTGAAGGAAAGTACAAAGGGAAGGACCAAACGTGTCATTAATGCCTAAGATGATACGTACAGTATGTATCATAGATTGTTCATTTCTGTCTATAAATATTGGTGTGCCTTGACAATATTCTTTGGCTGATTGTGAAATCCATACTATCGACTGAGCCAAGTTCTTTGTCCCAGGTACAAATATGTAGGATCTCGAAGGTTATCTGGCTGCTGACAACTATTAATGTACTTCGTTCAATAATAAACCTGACTCGGGTGACTTTGTATCTTATCAGAGTCAGTGGTCTATTGTGCTAGCTACCTGCGCAGAGCTGGCATGATATACTGAAGGAGCAAACAAAAATGCACACAGCCGAATGTTTATCATCACTGACAGAGCAGATGACCTGTCAAGACACCACACCAGTGAATTTACTGTTTCGCTGTCCTGAACTACTACAGTCAGTTATTCCGAAATAACGCTACTGTGTAGATGTACACTTAGCGATTAATAAATATATGGAAACATGAGTTTTTGTACATCAGATGAGTTGGAGTGGTTTTACCCTTTGAAAGCTTATGATTCCATATATTTTTGTTAGTCTCTACGGGCATGTCCACACTAGGAAATTATTTTGAAATAACTTAGGGTATGTCTAAACTATAAAGTTAATTCGAACTAACAGACGTTAGTTCGAATTAACTTTGATAGGCGCTACACATACAAATCGCTAGTTCGAAATTAATTCGAACTACCGGAGCGCTTAATTTGAACTAGGTAAACCTCATTCTACGAGGACTAACGCCTAGTTCGAATTAAGTAGTTCGAATTAAGGGCTGTGTAGCCACTTAATTCGAACTAGTGGGAGGCTAGCCCTCCCCAGCTTGCCCAGGTGGCCACTCTGGGCACCACCAGGGAAACTCGTCTGCCCCCCTCCCAGCCCCAGAGCCATTAAAGGGGCACGGTCTGGCTACGGTGCCCGTGCCAGGTGCAAGACTGCGAGCACCCAGCCAGCAGACCCTGCACCTGGCACAGCATGAGCCAGACACCCGCTGCCACCCAGCCCTCCGCCTCTTCCCGGGACCAGGCTGGCGGCTCCCGGGAGCCTGCCCGGGGCCGCAAGAGGCAGGTGCCTGCCTGGTCTAGTGCGGACATCGTGGACCTCATCGAGGTTTGGGGGGAAGCCTCCAACGTCCATGACCTCCGCACTAGGCACAGGAAAGTGGCTGTCTAGGGCAGGAGAGCTGCCAGCCTGGCCACCCAGGAGCAGGTGTGCATGAAAATCAGGGTGGTCGAGTGAGACCCCGACCCTGAGCCCTGAGCTTAGAACATAAAAACATAAGAATGGTCGTACTGGGTCAGACCAAAGGTCCATCTAGCACAGTAGCCTGTCTGCCGACAGCGGCCAACGCTAGGTACCCTGGGTCCAAGGCAGGCTCCATTAATATAGATGTGCTACCTCCATTTACAGCTCCTGAAAGCACTGGGGAGTAATTCGTTTGAATGACAATGGGGAGTCGTTATTTCAAAATAGCAGCCGGGGAGCATCCAGACGATCGTTATTTTGCAATAACTATTTTGAAATAACCATTATTCCCTGAGGAAAGCAGGAGTTATTATTTTGAAACTAGCCAATTAGCCTGTCATAAGAAGGGATTTTCAGGGCTCTCCTCCATGTTGGTCTTCTCTCCTGAGCCTCCGGTCGGTGTCTCTCTCTCCTCCTTCTACTGCCTCCCCCTCTCTCTCTCAGCTCTCCTTCGCCTCCTGCCTCTCTCTCCGTCTCTTTCTTTCTCTTCTCCCCCTCCTGCCTCTCACTCTCCCTTTCTCTCCTCCTCCTCCTCCTGCCTCGCTCTCCCCTCTGTCTTTCCCCGTCCCCTTTCCCTTCCCTCCTGCCATGGCGCTTGGCTGAGTTCTGCCTGCTCAGCCGGGCTGCTGCGAGGGAAGGGGGTGAGGTGCTGACGTACATGGCCAGGCGGCGGGGCCGTGTACATCACCGCCCTTCCTTCCCCTCCCACCGCAGGGGAGCCCAAATGGCCCCTTGAGCTGCTGGCTCTCCCGGCTGCCCGGCTGAGGGGCACAGCACTCAGCTGCATGCCACAGTGGGAGGGGAAGAGGGGCGGTGACGTACACGGCCCCGCCCCCTGGCCGTGTACGTCACTACTCCACGCCCTTCCCCTTCCTCAGTGGTGGCTCGACTGAGTGTTGCATGCTCAGCAGGGCCACTGCGGTGGAGGAGGGGCGGGGCAGTGACCTGCACTGCTCCCAGCTGACTGCCGCTCCCGTCGGGCCCACCTGAGTGGCACTCAGCTGGGCCCCGGTGGGAGAGCAAGCAGGGGCAAGTGACCCCAAAGGGCGGCTTGCCGCCACTTGCTCCCCTGCCGGGGCCCAGCAGGAGCACCGCTCAGCTGGGAGCGGCGCAGCGCGCCACACAGGGAGGGGAAGGGGACGGAGCTGGCCGGAAGGGGGCGGGAAGCAGAGCAGCGGGGGAGGTTTGGGGGCTGTGGGGCTGGAGGGGAGGAAGGGGGGAGGGAAGGAGCTCTGGCGGGAGGGGTGTCTGGGGGGCCGTTCGGAGCGAGGGGAAGGGGGGCGGGGCACTGACGTACATGGCCAGGGGGCGTGGCCATGTACGTCAACGTTACAGATGTAGAGGAGGGCTAAGATGCCACAGGACTGCTCGTTATTTTTAAACTTACAGACTAACCCGGCTACCCCTCTAAGATAAAAAGAGCATTTTATACTTTCAAATTTTTGTTTTTAGATATAAAGTTATTGTCGTTGCAACCTACTCAAGCCATTCAAAAGAAGACGATGTTTGCGTACCATTTTAAAGAAAAATCTTCATGGTACAGTTTGAACCAAATGATAGTAACCCCCCCCCCCCAAAAAAAAACCCCCTGCAACTGAGGACCTTTGCATCCAGAAATTTAAGAGGGACTCTGACAACCAGAAATGAAAACCGCAGCTGCTTCTGCACTGGGCCAACAGGCAAAACAAGCATTTGGTGGCTGTCACATCCGTGAATGCTAATCAATAAGTTCTCTGATGGTACCCTCCAGAACCAGCACATGTGGCTTGGAGGTTAGAAAAATCACCGTGGCAATCACCCAGACATGCTGGCAAATATCAGACGTTGCAATTGGCCCTATTTGAAGGGACAGTCCCTCCTTATAGCATGACGTTGACGATTTTTCCATTCTGCCCCACCGAAAGGAATCAAGCTGCTCTTATGCAAACTGCTCCTGCCTCCCTATTTCCCCATCGATCATTTTTGCCATCTCTGAAAACAAGCTCCAAACACAAACTCTCCTTAAAGAACACCAAGCAAGACAATCAAGCAGCCGCCGCAGCCAGATGAAGATCCCAGGCAGTTGGAAAAAAATATAAGAATCTTACATCCGCCCCTTTGCATGCAGTGTTAAATCTTATTTGCGTAGCCCGATAGCATGCAAGGTGATTTACGGGACGATATAAAGCCCGATCTTTGAGTCCTGCCAGACTCTTTCTGCCTGAAATACTTTTTCTCTTTGCAGCATGTGATACTGCACCACTGTGTGATTTAATTATTAACCAAGGACAAGAAGCAAGGGGCTTAAATTGCACCAAGGGAGGTTTAGGTTGGACATGAGGAAAAACTTCCTAACTGTCAGGGTGGTGAAACACTGGAATAAATTGTCTAGGAGTTTGTGGAAGCTCCGTAATTGGAGATATTTAAGAGCAGGTTAGGCAGACAGCTCGCAGGGATGATTTAGATGGTGCTTGGTTCTGCCGTGAGGGTAGGGGACTGGACTTGATGACCTCTTGAGGTCCTTTCCAGTTCTAGGATTCTACGATTCTAGAGCTTAATTTAACCGTTGGCATTCCTCAAGTGGTTCCCCACTATTACTGGTGGTCCTTATGCTGGTCAGAGTTCTGTGTAGTTCAGTAGCAGCCTCCCCCAATGGCTATGCCCTTTCATTCCAGGGCTGTGGCTACAGAGGCCATTTTCTGACTGCCACCTCACGATTCCTTCACCCTGGGGTGCAGGCCAAGATTTGTTACTCCCGGGGGAATTCTAGGCCAAAAAATTAAAACCCCCGCCCCGAAAAGTTACAATTTCAGGACCAAAATTTTAAAAAATTGCCAAATTCTGCAAAGTGTATGTGTTAAAATCTACTATATATTTGAGAGAGTTCGTGCATCTGTCTGTCCTTCTGGGAGTCTGTTTGTTCAACAGCAAGCGGGGGGATAGTTATACTCTTGAAGGACCACAAGGGTCCAGAAAAGTGTCCCAGCCTTGGAGACCAGCCACTGGCTGGGCAGCATGGCTTCCGTCACCCCAGGCTGGCCCAGGGGAGCAGCAGCCGGACATTCCCAGCCCTTCCCCTAAGTCCCCTCACACCTTCCAACCCCTTGTCCGGACTTCTGTACCCCCACCACCTGCCCTAGCACCCCACTGCCCGCTCTGACTTCTGAACTCCCCACCCCCTTCCCTGAGTCCCTTCTAACCCCCCAATTCTGACTCCTGCCCCCCTGCTCCCCCCCACACTTCCAGCATCCTGCCCTGAACGATCTGAGCAATGTTGGCTAAATCTTCTACTAACACCATATAATCATGCTTGTTTCCATTATTTTGGTAATTTATTTCAAAATACCTGTCAGCAAGTACATCTGTAACACCCCAGACACACCCCCAAATTCCCCAGGAGTAGAGAGCTGAAGAAAAGAAAGATGTGGAGAAATCGGAGAAGGTACAGAAGAAGAGAAACAAGAATGATGAAAGGTCTACAGAAGATGACCTATGAAGGAAGACTGAAAGAATTGGGTTTGTCTCGTTTAGAAAAGAGAAGACTGAGGGGGGACATGATAGCCGTTTTCAGGTATCTAAAAGGCTCAAAACCCTAGGAGGAGGGTCACAAGGAGGAGGGAGAAAAATTGTTCTCCTTAGCCTCTGAGGATAGGAGGAGAAGGAATTGGCTTAAACTGTAGAAAGCGAGCTTTAGGTTGGACATTAGGAAAAACTTCCTAACTGTCAGGGTGGTTAAACATTGGAATACGTTGCCTAGGGAGGTTGTGGAATCTCCATCACTGGAGATATGTAAGAGCAGGTTAGACAGACACCTGTCAGGGATGATCTGGATGGTGCTTGGTCCTGCTGTGAGGGCAGGGGACTGGACTTGATCACCTCTCGCGGTCCCTTCTAGTTCTAGTGTTCTAGGATTCTATGAAAACTCAATGCCAGTGGGACTCAGACCTTAGTGAAGGAGCCACGTTAGCGATCAGCTGTACTCCAAAGAGCCAGAGCAGCGTGAATTCCTTGTTTCATTGCCTAGATCTATGCTATTCTCACAGCACAAGGACTGACCAAATATTCTGCCATGGGTGAATCACCTAATAAGAGACTCCTGATTGGTTAATAATTAAATCACACAGTGATTTAGTATCACATGCTGCAAAGAGACACAGGAGAGGTATTAAAAAGCCTCTCATGGCTTCCAAACATCTGTGTTAGCATCACTGCTGGTATGACCAGCCAGTTCCTGTTTCTTTGCCTCCTCCTCACCCAACCAGTGGTGGTGGTGGGGCTGGGGGGGCAGTCACACCCCTTTTCCACCCAGAGCCCAGCCACACAGTAGCACAGAGTTTCCCCAGGAGTCAGCTGTCCCATAAAGCAAAAGGACATGGCTCTCCTTCCTAGGATATTTTACAATAAAAGTTGTGTGTAGGGGGGGAGGGAAGGAGTTGGCTTTGCTCTCTGGGTTTTGAGTCTTTCGGGCCACTGTCCCAGCTTTTCTCTGTGTAGCTGGGTGCCATCCAGAGTGCACCCCCTTGTGACATGGTATGTCTTCTGAAAACAGTCTAGAAAATGTAAAGACACATTCCCGCTCTTGGGCTGCTAATGTAGTTTTTGCTGTCTCCTTCCGGCACCACAATTCCCTGTGGGAGGTTCTGGCTCACCCCTTGTTGCTGCATTCATCTCCTTCGTTTGGGTTAAGCGGTGTCCGTGGACCCCTCCTGGGCTGTGCAATGATCCATTTCCCACAGCCCAGCAGTCTCCAGGCTCCATCCCCCTTTCCACAGAGCCTCCCTTACTCCTTGGACTCAACACGTCTTCCTCAGTGCCACTTCCTAGCTGCCAGCATCTAGAACAGTGGTTTCCAACCTTTCCCAGATGGGGACCCATTTTGACAAATCGGGAAGATCTGGTGACCCAAGGCAATTAAAAAACAGGGGGAGGAGAGGGGGCAGAGCCACCTGGGGAGACATTTGGCGACCCTTTTGAAATGTAATGGCGACCCATAGGTTGGGAAACCCTGATCTGGAAGATAGCTGTCCCTTTGCCCACCTCTGCCCTCTGCTGGCCCAATGGGGCTATAGCCGTCTCAGTCCCCATCTCTGGCCCCTTGCTGCCCTCTGTGGTCATTCCACAGAATAACTGTTCCTCTTACCAGACCCCTCCCTTTCCATTTAATGAGAAACAATTGAATTCCAGGCTGAGCCCATTGTCCTGGCACAACCAAACCCTCACCTGGCTTTATGTTATGATAAGAGGAAGCTGCCTACCAAACTGGTGGTCCTTGGTAAATCACAGATGGAAGAACAGACAGACAGGAAGACAGACAGAAAAAGTTTCTAAAATATATAGTAAATGTGTAAGTCCTTGTTCTGAAATCACCATGTGCCCCCTCCTACTGACAACAGACACACATTGTGAATATTTCTTTTTTTAAAAATTTGGTCTTCACCTTCCAGGGGAGTTTGATCTGAGCACGGACCCTTGAAATCGACTGTCTTTCCCCATGAATGCATGGGATGGTGGGGGAAATAAAGCAGAATTCAATGGCCCTTTTCAATAGCATGACCACAGTTTTATTTCACCGGGGAGTTAGCAGTTCACATACATGGTCTCCAGGATCGCTGTGGCCCTGGTAATTAATTGCACACCCCTGCTTGCAAAGGGACCATGAAAAGCTGACCACAAAGGACAGAGGATGGGATACTGCCATTGCCCAAGCTTGCATATTCTGTTGGATGACAGGTGCTATGTACAAATAAAACAGACTATGAACATCCTGCTGGTACATCTTTTTTGTGGGGAAGGGCGTAACATAATAATAATTACTGCTGTGTCTCTGCTAAATATCACAGTGGATATTTCTTGTTACATTTCAGTTTAATTATTCTCGGTAGGATCATTACTGCAGCTGTTTAGTGGGGCCTAATACGCCCAACCGATCTTCAGGGATCCACAAACAAAATGGCCTTTTTGTTTTTATCCTGTTGAGTGGTGGCAGGAGGGATCGTTCCTAGAAGTGCTGCTTTCGGGGGGAGGAGGGATGTCTGTCTAGGAAGAGCATCGCCACAAACAGCAGCTACAGGTAGCTGAGGCGCTTGCATCTTCTTGGTGTCTCTTGGGACAGCTGCTGGGGGGATAGAAATAGGGATAATGATGGGTTTCCAAAGAGAACTGTGACACTGCTACCAGTCCCAGCGCTTACACAGTTATACCTTGTGGGCTCTGCAGGGGAACGCTCCCAGAGAGGTTTTGCTGAGGGATCTGCAGCCGGCTCCCCAGGCGTGGGGCTGGCAGCCACTGCCGGCCCTGTTCCCAGACAGCCAGCGTGTAACACGTGGTGGGGGCATGGGCTGGGCCCGCCACAGACAGGCCAGACAGTGGAGCAGGGGAAGGCGGGGAACTGCACCAGCCCATACTGATTAACCCAGGGGTGGGCAAGATTCAGCCTGTGGACTGAATGCAGCCTGCCACGCCTTTGATCCAGCTCACGGCTGCATTGCCGCTCCCCCGCCCCGGCCAGTCGAGACCCAGGAGTGGGGCAGTGCATAAAATAATTCGCTATTCAGAATGGCCGGCAGCTCCCTTCCCCCACTAGGGGTGCACGGTGACTGAAGGGCGCCACCAGCCATTTTGAACAGCGAATGACTTCGCGCACTTCCCACCCCTTAGGCTCCAATTGGCCTGGGAATGTGCAAAGCCTCCGTCCCCCCACCAGGGGTATGCGGGGCCTAGAGGAGACCGAGGGGGGATATGATAGAGGTCTATAAAATCATGAGTGGTGTGGAGAGGGCTGATAAAGAAAAGTTATTTATTAGTTCCCTAAATAGAAGAACTAGAGGACACCAAATGAAATTAATGGGTAGCAGGTTTAAAACTAATAAAAGAAAGTTCTTCACACAGCGTGTAGTCAACCTGTGGAACTCCTTGCCAGAGGAGGCTGTGAAGGCTAGAACTATAACAGAGTTTAAAGAGACGCTCAATAATTTCATGGAGGTTAGGTCCATAAAAGGCTATTAGCCAGGGGATAGAATGGTGTCCTTGGCCTCTGTTTGTCAGAGGCTGGAGAGGGATGGCAGGAGACAAATCACTTGATCATTGTCTTCGGTCCACCCTCTCTGGGGCACCTGGTGCTGGCCACTGTTGGCAGACAGGATACTGGGCTAGATGGACCTTTGGTCTGACCCAGTATGGTCATTCTTATGTTCTTATGTAAAGGGAATTGCCCCTTTTTGCTGGAGGCCCCACCCCCCTTTCTGCCTGAGGCCCTGCCCCTTCCAGAGCAGAGCCGGCCCACGACCACAACCACCATTCGTGAAGTGGCTCTCTGCCAGAATGATTGCCCGCCCCTGGGTTAACCAGAACCTGTAAGCCTCACCCATTTAGGATGAGGCGTACCCATTAACCGTTCACATCCCTCATTGTAAACAGTCTATTCTGTTGTCCTAGCCATCTAGCAAGGAGTTTAAAAGAACCCTTTGTGCCATGTGCAGCATGCCAAGAGGACTCCAACACGTAGCTGGCTCCAACAAGAAGATATAGAGGTTCTCCTCGAACCTACACCTTGGCACCATGCCGGGCTGCTTCCAAAGGCATGCCAATGCAGAGAGCCCTGCAAATCTAAGGGTATCTGCTTTATACCCCCAGGCACCTGCATCTGCAGATGTGGATATCCACGGCTCATTTTTGCAGCTGCGGATGTGGATATCAAATTGTATCCACACAGGGCTCTACCAATCCACTTCCCTCATAAAATCTCCTGCCCTGTGATGGAGTTTCCGCCCTACACAGCTGTAACCGTGAGTGGCATACATGCTGAATTGGTCCCTTTCCAGCACTTACCTACAACACCTCTCCCTGTGCATCTGTTTCATCAAAGTATGAAGGTTCTCCTTCATTCTACCCCCGACACTTCCAAAATGCTGACAGGCCTCTCTCATAAGCTTGTACAAACTCCTCCTCAGTCACCCAGCCATACTAGGGACGGAAATACAAAATGAGGCCTAGATATCGCAGCAAGGGTTCGTCTGTCAAGGAGCAAAGCCTCGTGAACCTTGGATCGAAGGTGAACTTCTATCAGGTGTTTCCACCTCTCCTCAGATCATATTATTCCATGTCTCATTCTTAAAAAGCCATGAAATACCCTGAACTGGACACAACACAAATACTAGGATCAAAGAGATGGTTTTCATGGACCAGAACTCAAAGCTGTGGACACACAGAGCCAATCACATAGAGACCCTGTATATTTGCATCCCCATAGGGAGACTAATTTTATCTGTTGCCTAAGGACTTACAAGAAGCTGAAGGATTTGGGCTTAGTTAGTCTACAGAAGAGAAGAGCGAGGGGGGATTTGATAGTGGCCTTTAACTATTTCAAGGGGGGGGGGGTTCCAAAGAGGCTGGAGAAAGGCTGTTCTCAGTAGTGATGGATGGCAGAACAAGGAGCAACGGTCTCAAGTTTCAGTGGGGGAGGTCTAGGCTGGATATTAGGAAAAACTATTTCCCTAGGAGGGTGGGGAAGCACTGGAATGGGTTCCCTAGGGAGGTGGTGGAATCTCCATCCCTAGAGGTTTTGAAGTCCCGGATTGACAAAGCCTGGCTGGGATGATTTAGTTCGGATGGGTCCTGCTTTGGGCAGGGGGCTGGATTCAATAGCCTCCCAAGGTTTCTTTCAGCCCTAGGAATCTCTGATTCTAAGGTTTTCCCTAGCAACAGAATCCTGCAGGACCTGACCGACCGTCGCTCACTCTTGCCAGCTTTACTTGGAATCTGTTGTTACGGTCTGCCCATATTGAGGGAAGGTTTATAAATACCAGGCCCTCTCGGCCCCTTGCATGGGTATTAGAGCAGTCGCGGAGAAGTCTGAAGACTACAAGACACAGCACAAAAATTAATCCTTGCATCCCTTTTCCGAGGCACCCCGCCAGCCATCGACAGGAAACACAGACGCGTCCCTACATGCAAGGCCTGCAAGGGTATCTCTATGCAGCACATTAAGCCTGGGGTTTCACTCAGCTTTAAGGCCAAACCCTCCTTTTGTCCACACAGAAATCAGCCTGAACCAGGACAGAGATCCGTCTACTGCACCCACCTCTCTGGGGCCCTTAGAACAGACAGTTCCCAAAGGAATTCAAGCTGTGCTCAGAAAGGATCCTCAGGGCCGCATTATGACTTTCGTGGCACTTTTGCCTTCGTGCGCCCCTTCCTCCATAAAAAAAAATATATTACAAATTATTTTTGATATAACTTTAAACACTGCCACATTTTTTGTTTTTGTTTTAGGCAAAATGTAATAGATTGTCATGGGCCCTAAAAGTTTCATTTTTTTCAGATGTGAGAAAAATGAAAACATTGTCTTCGACCCTAAAAGTTCATTTTTTTCCTTCTGATTTTAAAAGAAATTAAAACATGTTCATGGGCCCCTAGAAGTATCGTGGGCCCTAGGCACTGTGCCTAATGGATAAGTCGGCCCTGAGGATCCTGGGGTGCATTCAGGGCCCCAACATCTCTCTCCCTGTAATCCAGTGCAAAATTTTCAGAGCAAAACACAAATTCATGCAGTCTTCACCCCCAGGGAGTCCCTCTTCTCAGAGGGTCTGCTGTCTTTCCCTCCCCTTCTTCTCCCTAAGCCTCATTGCCCAGAGAGCTTTCTCCAGCTTTTTACAATCTTACTCACTCTCTCAATCCCCACCTTCCTGCAGCTTCCGTCTTTCACCCACGGTTCACCAGATTCCCCTCCAGCAGGACTCATTTTGTGAGCAGGGCTGGCTGAGTCCCAAGGCAAGCTGCCCTGTTACGTATCTATTGCAATCTAAGCCCCCAGCCCTGTGCGGGAACAACTCCCACGCTCAGAGGTAACGTTTGCATGGTCAGGGCCTGCCTGGAATGCTTATTTTTATTCCTGAAATACTCTCCAGCAGCCATTTTTCGGCATATTTTAGGTCTATAGTTCCAGGCGATTCATTTGAAATATACATTAATGTCACACGTAACAAAGAAATGGAAAATAGAATTTTCTCCCACTTGGGTAATAAATATTAAGACTGTTACTCCTCTATAGTAGCATCCTGCAAGGAAATTGGTAGTTCTACTTACAGAGTGAGATGCCATTCTATGGGCTAATTTCATTCCTCATGTCTCTCAGACTTCAGAAAAATTAATTTGTCCCTGGGTGGCTGAATCTATTCCTTGGCAAACACATTTTGAATCAAGAGATTATTGCGGTGAAAGGCATCCCAGCTGGCTTCCAGCTTGGTGGCTATCAGTCAGGAAGCAATGGGGGTGAAAAACAGAGGGGTGTGCTCCTCTGTCTTTGTGATATGCAAATGTAATCCTCATGATTATTAATGGGAGCTAAGTGCATGAGCAGCAAGGAGAATGGGCCCCTTAATCTTGGGAAATCTTTTCCCTTCATTGGAGATGTGGAGAGAGTTTGTTGGTATTCCGTGTTCCCGTCACTACAGAACGCTTGCTCCTTAAGGAGTTCAAAAAGACAAGCCTTTACGTCTGCAAGGCAACAAGAAACATGAAAGCCCAAGAGAAGTGGGGAGGGAGATGGGGAAGCAAGCACGACAGGCTGTAATCATAACACAAGAGTTTACTGTGGAAATAGTGTCCATGAATAATACAACAAAAGCTCCCCGAGAGAGAAAGAACCCTCGGAAAATGATTTCTCCAGATCTAATGGCTGAGACAGTCCATTACAGGTGTTACAAGAGGCATCTGTCTCCATTTACATACACATTTGATCAGCCCTTGGGGCTACAAATCGCGCATTAATCACATTTCTGACCAAGACCAACCTGTAGTACATGGCAAGCACAGCTGTGGCCGTGTGGACAGCTGGAGCATCCCCGGACCAACACAGGCAGAAGACCAAAGAGAAGCATGTTACACCTATGTCCCGAACAGGCTTCTTTTCTAGGAGTCGTGGAGCTAATGGCCAGAAATAAATCAATAGCATCTGAGCATCTGTTGGCATTTATGCTATATTCCCTGAGTTTTCAGAGATGCCTCTGCACACATCTCTGTGTGTTGAAAGCTGCTGGACAATTTTTGCAGGCATGAGCAAAGGTTAACTGACTCTCAATTGCATATGGACTTTTTAGGGCGGGTGGGATTTGGGAAAAAAAAGTGTATGTATAACATAACATAACATGCAAGGCTTACGCTTCCATAGAATTCAGTGCTTCAAGGCTTCTGTAGTGTTATCTGACCTTATATAAAGTCTGCACTATGCCCGTTCCATGCTTTCCGGGGGAAAATAATTAGTTTTCAAAAGCTATTGAACCAACATCCTTTAAAAAAAGACAAAAACCTGATGGATCTGTCATAGACAATGATGTGAAATGTCTTCCTGTCTGTTTGTTGCACTGGCTGACAGAATTGCTTGCGTCCACTGCCTACAAAACAGCCCTCGACAGGATGAGGTACAGAGTGTGCTACAATTTACCTCAGGGAAAGTTGGGTTTCCCCTCCTTTGGATCAGTTTTAGACCCCGGATTACATTTTTGAGGGGCTGTTATTCGTTATGAATCCTCCCTAATGCTGAATACCTTTGTTTGCATAACTACACCCAGCATAGTACATTGATGGAACAATTAATACGAGTTTGTCTTCTTTAACTGTGCTGTTGACATTTGGCTTTATCTTCGACCCAGTTACAATTTTGATGTAACACTCTGGCTGTCACTCAAGCGCCGGGGTGTGTCTGCAGAGCCATGCCTGTTTGCTCATTCTTCAGGGCTTCTTGAGCATGTTTTGTAGATACCTGTCCCTAATCATATCCTCTCTTGGGACCTTGTGTTTTTTTTTTGTTAATTAACACAATATTCCAAAACACAATCTATTTTCTACCAATTCTTAACCTCTCTCCCAACTGATCTCTGAGCAGCTAGGTGAGACACACAGCTTGGCTGACCTTCATCTTATCCCAAAGGGGAACAAAACTTTCAGCTGGGTCTTCTTACTCTTATTCAGCTCCCTTCCTCAGGGACCACCACAGAAGACACCCCCCCCCCCCAACACCTCTCCCTTCAGCACAAAATACCAGGGGTTTCAGTGGCCAGATTCTATGTCCCCTGCCAAAACCATCAGGCCACAGGGCTGTCCTTACCCATATGCAGAATACGCACCTGTGTAGGGCACCCAAAAATTTGGGACACCTCTGGGTCATGACACCACCCGCTTTTTCCTGTGCCTGTTTGGTGGCTGCTGCAGCCTGGTGAGTCTTCTTCTGGAGATGAGCTAGATCATTTAAAAGTGAACTAGCCTTCTACAAGGCCTATTGGCAGAACATTTGAACCCGCGAAAGAGTCATTCAAGGGGCAATGAAGCCAATTCGCAGGGATTTACTGCCCATTTCTGAATTTACTGTGTTAGTCGACTGGCCCTTAGTTTAAAGTTTGTTTGAAAATATTAGTGTGTTGATGAAGATTCTAAAATCTCATCTTTAAAACCTGCCCTCGCCCCCTGGCTGCCTTTGGGCTTAGGGGCACCTATTTAACAGTAGAGTATAGGGCCCTATAAATCCTAAGGATGGCCCTGGCAGGCCAACTCCTGGTCTTTGGAGTAACTCCATTGAAGTTAATTGTCCACTACTCTGGCTTTCAGTAGCTGAGACTCTGACCCCCCGTGAGCATAATCCTCTGCTGCTTTGCACCTAGTAGAGTCGGGGCACTAGCCCTGAGCTGGAGTAAAACACTCTGGTTTGGAAATTACATGTCACTGGCAGAAAAGTTCACAGAAAATGCATTTCGACCTCACACGATTTCTCACAACCAGTTGTGCCAAACTGCCTCTTGCCCTCATCCAATCAGGAAACATAAAGAACATCATAGAATCATAGAACACTAGAACAGGTAGGGACCTTGAGAGGTCATCGAGTCCAGTCCTCTGCCCTCACAGCAGGACCCAGAACTGGCTAGACCATCCCTGATAAATGTCTGTCCAACTTGCTCTTAAATATCTTCAGTGATAGAAATTCCACAACCTCCCTAGGCAATTTATTCCAGTGTTTAACTACCCTGACAGTTAGGAAGTTTTTCCTAATGTCTACCCTAAACCTCCCTTGCTGCAATTTAAGCCCATTGCTTCTTGTCCTATCCTCAGAGGCCAAGGAGAACAATTTTTCTCCCTCCGCCTTGTGACACCCTTTTAGAGACCTGAAAACCGCCATCATGATACCCTCTCAGTCTTCTCCTTTCCAAACTAAACAAGCCCAATTCTTCCAGTCTTCCTTCATAGGTCATGTTCTCTAGACCATTAATCTTTCCTGTTTCTCTTCTCCGGACCTTCTCCAATTTCTCAGTCTTTCTTGAAATGTGGTGCCCAGCACTGGACACAAGACTCCAACTGAGGCCTAATCAGCGCAGAGCAGAATGAAAGAATGACTTCTCGTGTCTTGCTCACAATATTCCTGTGAATCATGTGACTAATCTGGCCTTCCACACTTGATCAGTACCAATTTACTATTGACTATGCACAGAGAAATGTTCTCCATCAGCACGGGGAGTTAAAAAGTTTCACAACGCTGAGTTCTCCGCATAATTTCAAACCACAAATACATGGGCCACCAATTAATATTTGGCAAGAAAGCTCAGGTCAAGTGGAACATTTAATTTTTATAGCTGAGAAATTTGGAGGGGAATTCTTTGGACGTGGAGTAGATCTCCAACCAGAAGGACAGACCTACACCCAGGACCATATTTTTAAAAGTATTTAGACACCCAAATCCTATTGAAACCAATGGGAGTTAGGTACCTAAATACCCTTAAAAACCTGACCTTAAATTCTTAACAGTGTTTCCTAAATATCATCCAGACACTTTTATGGATGGAACCCTTGCATTTTCTCTGTCTCGCCTTCCCCTATCCAATTAGCCTCACGAGTAGAAGTGTTCGTCTAGCATCTCACCTTAAAGTTATCTCCTTATTTCGTCTCAGGCCATTAACCCTTGTTATGCTCCCAGAACCTTTTAAAAAGTAATAACATAAAGGAGGATCAATTATTTAACATACTTGCAGAATAAAGCGCTGCTACATGTCTTCCCTTCTCAATTAAAATCCCTTCCTACAGCCACACGCTCTCACCTTTTCATTCCATTTCTTGCCCTCCTCTGGATGGTCTCCAATTCATAAATGTCTTTTTGATATCCTGGGAGCAGTTCTACACGGCCAATCGCCACGCATGCTCAAGAGCATGCACCCAGCCCCAGTGGGCTCACAGCACGGATTCTAGTACTTGAGAGTACAGATGGTAGAATACAGAGGTCCTAAATTCCTTCATGTGCCTCATTTCTGTGCTACCCCCAGAACAGGACAGAGTTAGAACACATCATGTGTATCCTCCATCTTTAGTGTATGTGGCGCAGGTCTGAGCCCAAACGGACAAGTGGAAGCCAGCATCTGCCAATTGGGCTGTAAGCAGGACATTAGAAAGACTGCAGGGAACAATTATTCTCTTCCTGCTTTTCTCTCTGTCCCCTCCACCTGCACACATTCTACTGTTATCACAGTATCATAGAACACTAGAACTGGAAGGGACCTCAAGAGTCATCAAGTCCAGGCCCCTGCCCTCATGGCAGAACCAAGCACCATCTAGATCATCCCTGAGGGTATGTCTACACTACCACCCTAGTTCGAACTAGGGTGGTAGTGTAGACATACCCTGATAGATGTGTGTCCAACTTGCTCCTAAATATCTCCAGGGATGGAGATTCCACAACCTCCTTAGGCAATTTATCCCAGTGTTTCACCACTCTGACAGTGAGGAAGTTTTTCCTAATGTCCAACTTAAACGTCCCTTGCTGCAATGTGAGCCCATTGCTTCCTGTCCTAGCCTCAGAGGCCAAGGAGAACAATTTTTCTCCCTCCGCCTTGTGACACCCTTTTAGAGACCTGAAAACCGCCATCACGTATTAGAGAGGAAACAGGAAACTTAGGAGCAGATGGGGTAAACGGAACCACACATGTTTTATTGTCCACATACGTTTACTTCGAATATTCAACACAATGTCCGAGTGGCAACAACCTGGCGCCAATCACACCCTTTTATCTATTTTAGTATGTTAATTCACACATCTATCACTACTTTTCCTAAAACTTTATTTAGTAATGTTAACTCCCATACAATGAATATTAATAAACAAAGAATGAATACAATTATAACCACCCCTAATTACTATTTACAGAATTTCTAATTGCATCAACACTTTTCTATGCTACCAACTTTCTAAATTAGCAGGTCACACAGATTACAAGAAATTTAACCCTGAAGATATTTTATACAGAACCAAGGAGGGTAAGCAAAAGACACAACACCAGAAGAGCAGCTGCATGCTTATCTATTTTTCTAGGCTGCAAAAACAAAGGGAAAGAGCATGTTCTACGGTAATGACTAGTGTGGCTGAACTCCTTACTACTATCCCAGACTCCTATTCATTTTACATAGCCCAATATCATGTCCCCTCTCAGTCTTCTCCTTTCCAAACTAAACACGCCCAATTCTTTCAGTCTTCCTTCATAGCTCACGTTTTCTAGACCTTTATAGTTACACTCTTTGCTTTAGTGTCATAGTCATGCCTAATTTGCTCTCCCTCCCTCCCAAAGCCTTCCCCCTCCTCGCTTATTGATGGGCGCTCATCTCTTAGGGTACGTCTACACTAGCCCTCTAGTTTGAACATATTACCGGGCGGTCGCCATTTTGGAAATTCACTAGCCCGGAAGAACTGCCCATGTCTACATGCGGCAGAGAAGATCGATTCTGAAATAAACCCCTTACTTCGAATTACCAGTTAAACCTCAGGTTTATTTCAGAATCGCCCTTCTCGGCCGCATGTAGATGCGGCTAGTCAATTTCCAAAACGGCGACCGCCTGGAAACATGCTAATGACACGCGGGATATTTAAATCCTGCGCTTCATTTACAATTTCGGTCGCCCTCATTAGCCTCCCTAGTTCAAACGAGGGGGCTAGTGTAGAGGTACCCTTACTGTTGCCTGTCATTGGTACTCCTTATCTACATTTTAATGTATTTTATTGATCTAAATGAAATCTCATCCCCTCGCAATTGGCACACATCTCTAAACGCCTTAGATCATTCTGTAATTCTTCTCCATCCTCCAGAGTGTTTGCAGAGACCTCCTGATTTGGGATTGTCCACGGGTTCGATTCCTGTGTGCTTTGCTTTCCCCTGCCGATGATCATTAAGATATTAACAAGAAGCCTAGGTCCCAAATCTGTACCCCCTTTCTATCATAGATGGGTTCTGTGGTACCCTGCTTCATACTACCTCCCCCCAGCATGGTGGGACCTTCCTGTTAGGTTGGCTGAGGCTACAAAGAAGCCAGCCCACATGCCCAGTGCGTCAGGGGCTGCGCTTGGATTAGAACCCAGCCTTCTTCCTGCGTCTTGGCTGATCGACACACAGCAATTGCACTGTCGGGGTTCTGGTGCAATGTCTCCTGATCCCTCACCATGACTCACCCCAGTGGAGTGCTGCAAGATGATGTGAGGAGAAAAGGAAATGATGGTTCTCAAAGCTGGGAATTTATACAGCGTGCTGTGCTTTACCAGATGCCTCGGAAAAACAACACTATTAATACTCAGCGGCTGTCCGACACTCAGCACTTTACCAAAAAAAAAAAAAAAAAGAATCTCTTCCCTGAAAACCACATCCTCAGGCAGCACAGAGGAGGCGGACCAGGGAACAGCCCTCCAGATAGGGGAAGCTGTGGAGAGAGCTGATTGGTATGAACAACACTGTACGAAGGATTCTTGGAAGAAGTGAGTGTAAATGAGTGATTTAAACGGGAGGAGGAATCTGAGCTGGGTGGCTAAGAAGAAGGAGATTGTGACAAGCCCAGCAACACCACGGATAAGGCAGAAAGCCAGGCATGGGAATCTGCAGGAAGGAGGAGAGAATTTGAATCCTCTTGATAGCTAGATAAAGCATTACAGCTATTGACCTTTCACCTGCGTGTTGTCTTTAAAACAGAGGGAAGTGCTTGCTTCGTGCCAAGGCTTGCTGGCACTAAGACCCTTTTGTCTCTGCTTAAAGCTCTGCAGAAGTTGTGTGTGTTACCACGCGGGTGCATTGATCAGACAGGGTGCTGGATATCACTGCTCTTGTGCCTTCCACAAGCCGAATTCTCACCCAAGATATTTTTTTTCCTGGAGTATTAATTGTTCTCCGTGACCTCTGAGGATGGGACAAGAAGCAATAGGCTTAAATTGCAGCCAGGGAGGTTGAGGTTGGACATTAGGAAAAACTTCCTGTCAGGGTGGTGAAACACTGGAATAAATTGCCGAGGGAGGGCGAGGAATCTCCTTCATTGGAGATATTTGAGAGCTGCTTGGATAGGTATCTCTCAGGGACGATCTAGATGGTGCTTAGACCTGCCATGAGGGCAGGGGACTGGATCTGATGACCTCACAATGCCCCTTCCAGTTCCAGTGTTCTACGATTCTATGATGTCACCAGTGTTCCACCGTAAAGTTCCGAATAATTTCCCCTGGTCACAGCTGTGATTATTTCATCTGCCAGTCCTTCTCCAGCACCACACAGTTATGCTCAGTCCTTGTGGCTGAGACTGACCTGCTCCCCCATGGGGATCCCGTTCGTGCTTGCAGTGCATGACCACAAAGGTAACACAGCAATTCTCAATCTATTCCTCGGGGTTACCGTTGTGCTCTTGATTTAGAGTAACAGCGAGTGCCGGAGCAAATGCTGGATCTGCTTGTGTGACTCCATTATATCCTGGCAGCTTGGTAATGCTATCCAGTGAGAAGATGGACTAGTGCAGATAATGAAAACCATTCGAGGTGGGCTTGTGCTTAGAGGAACCCATGTGGATGGGGGGTGGAAGTACCAGGTGAAGGAGGATGGGAATACACTAGAATTTTACCTCTGGAGACCGAGTTTTAGATTCTGTCTTAAGTGGGAAAAGGTTCAGAGGTTTCACATTAGTCTCCAGGAGATATTTACCCACCCACCAAACCATTGCCCACCATGGTATCCTTCCGCAGAACTGTCAGCAATTGCACAAGAAATGCTCAGCCGATTTGATCTCGGAGTGGGCCTTGCAGAGCAGAACGTCAAGAGCATTAGCAGATGTACGTAGGGGCCCCTGGAGTCGAATGGCAGGGTACGCTGCAGGTCAGGACAGAGCCGGGGAACAGGAATACGAAGGCTGCTGCAGGTTTCGTGTATCTGTGTATAGGCTTGGGGCTGGAAAGCAGGGATGCCTCATGTCAGAACTAATTAGCATGACATTAGATCCCAGCTGACTTTTCCCTCCTCCCGTGCTGCCTCCGTGTAACTAGACTGCGGCGACCTGGTTATGCAGCGGCATCTTCATCTCTTTTAAATTCTATCTCCCTTGACTTTTGGTCCCATTTACATGCATCCTCCCCCAGCTTTCTGCCGGCATGAGAGCTACTGCACCGAGCTCTGAAAAGTATTATCTCCCACCTGATTTACTTCTCCTCCGAAAGCATCCTGCAATACTGCCTCCGAAGGATGCTGCAGACAGCTGACCAGGGTGGTTTTTGTTCGGCTGGAAGAGATGTGCTCTGCCTACCTGGCCCCCACTTGGCTGTGTTTATGGTTTGATTCTCGCCTTCCCCCTCGCATGCTTCTAAGGACACAACATTCAAACCCAGAACATTTCAAATCAAATCAAAAGAAACACCATGGTTGGCACTTGCCAACGCTCCACCAGGTCTGGGCAGTTTGGCACAAATGCTCCATCTCAGAGGCTTTTCCCACCATGGTCTATCCAAAAGCCAGATGGCACCTAATTAACAGACGGACTATTCATGTGGATAGGACAGGAGTCAAACCCCTCCCCCGAATTTTCCTCAGCTCCTTTCTGGAAGAGCCATTCTGAGGCGTTGGCTCAAATGAAATGTGTAAACTCCTAAGATCATCTTTGCTGTCGCCAGCGGTCCTTTGTTGGGGTAAGTCAGTTTTCACTTTTCCCGGCTCGGGGGTGTGGTGCTGATTTGAATGATAATTGAAATAAATTGGTCATAAAAAGGAAGGAATGAGAGAGAGGTCCCTTCTTCTGCATTATGGCGGGAGCACAACTCCTGGGGGGCTAGTTTGCTGTAACGCCTTCCTGAGTCAGCATTTCATCTGCACGTGGTCGCAGGCAGGGTCGGACGTTATCCGACTGCCCCCTGCATACAGGATGTCACACCTACTCTTGTATACACAATGGGAGCATGGACTGCGTCGGCAAGCCAGTCACACCAATGTCACGTGGTGGGTGGAAAAACAAGCGGCCCATTGACCGTTTGTTTATTCCTCCAAATGGGTTTAGGCCAGAGACTGCCAATTTTGGGAAGGCTATCCCATAAGCATCTCCAGGGAGATATGCCAGTTGGAGATAAGTAGGGGTGTGGGCTAGGTTGGTCTTCACTGACCATGACGAGCCCAACTGATGGAATTGGGAAATGAGCTGCAGTCATCTTTTCTCAATAGGGCTGTACCCAGATCTCCTGTACATTGCAGGCCTGAATGCAGGGGGGATGCAAAGGGTGCGAATGCAGGCCCCCCCACCCAAGGTCCTTCATGGTCTACTATGGGGCTGATTCTGGCTGACCTAGGGAAGGCAGGGGCGGCGCATGGCCCCAGTCTCCCTCCCCCGTGCTCCAGCCAGCTGTGAGAAAGCAGGTAGGCCCGCTATCCCAACCTCTCTCTCCTGTGTTCCGGCCGACCAGGGAAGGCTGCAGCTGATTCCCCCTTCCTCACTCAGGAACAAGGCCAGGGGCAGGGCTGGGCTGCAGGGTGTGGGGCTGGCCTGTGAGAGGAGGGAGGGGAGGCAGCCAGCAGGCCCTCCCATAGCTTGTACTCCCCCACACAGAAATTCCTGTGTATGGGCCTGCATTGGTGTCAATCAGGTCACCGTGCAGTTCTTTTCGCCTACAAGGGATGGCAAACCGAAGCCTATACAAATCATGTCAGCCCCCAAATGGTTGACTTAAAATCCCATGACATTAAAAATACTACTACTACTAATAATAGTGGAGGTTGAAACTCTCTAGTCCAGAACTTTCTGGTCTGGAAAGCTCTGTGGTCCAGAATTATTATAGTTAGCTGGATGTCCTCTCTTCCTGGGTATGGCCAAGTTTCCCACAGTCCCATAAAGTTTGTTTACAGCCCCCAGTCCAGGAGCTCAGTATTCTGTGCTGTTACTTAGCTCTAATTTACCCCTCAATGTCTTCTAAGAGCCCAGGAACCCGTGGAAGCATTGGAAATGCTGCTAGACAATATTGACCTCCTGTGTTCCAGAAAATTCTCTGGGTCAGAACTAGTCATCTCCCGAGGGTGCCAGACTAGAGAGGTTTCGACATTGTGGGATCTTTTTATGTGCCTTCTGGCTTATGAGCTTTTAGCATCATATTCTGTCTACAACCACAAGAGAACATAAGAACATAAGAATGGCCAGACTGGGTCAGACCAATGGTCCATCCAGCCCAGTATCCTGTCTGCCGATAGTGGTCAATACCAGATGCCCCAGAGGGAGGGAACACAACAGGTAATCCTCGCGTGATCCCTCCCCTGTCACTTACCTCCGGAGAAACAGAGATTAGGGACACCATTTCTACCCATCCTGGCTAATAGCCATTGATGGACCTAACCTCCATGAATCTATCTAGCTCTTTTTTGAACCCTGTTAAAGTTCTAGCCTTCACCGCATCCTCTGGCAAGGAGTTCCACAGACTGATTATGTGCTGAGTGAAGAAAAACTTCCTTTTGTTTGTTTTAACCCTGCTGACTATTAATTTCATTTGGTGACCCCTAGGTCTTATATTGGGGGAATGTGTAAATAACTTTTCCTTATTCACTTTTTCCACACCAGCCTTGATTTTATAGACCTCTATCAAATCCCCTTAGTCTCCTCTTTTCTAAGCTGAAAAGTCCAAGTCTTTTTAATCTTTCTTCATATGGGACCCATTCCAAACCCCTCATCATTTTTGTTGCCCTTTTTTGAACCTTTCTTCTGAAAGAGGGAGAAACTTTCTGCTGATAATGCAAGCCCAGCATCTCACCAAAGAATAGCATGACTCTAGTTGGGAGGTTACAAAAAATATCCACTCTTGTGAGACTCACAATAAAATCACAAGAATTGGCTGCTTTGGGGTATGAATGTAAATGATATCAGCTTCCGACCCTCACCGCCTTCTCTGTTTAAAAGAAAGACTCTGGATCAATAGAAAAATGAATAATTGTTCCTCTTTCTTGTCTTCTCTCCATGCATAATGTTTCATCTCTCTCCTTACGGTGGGACATCCGTAGTGATGGTGTTTCCGCCATAAAAGACTCATCTCTGTGCCATGTGTGGGAAAGAGGCAGGTCATTCTAAACAAACCCTGACTTTGTTCCATTCAATTTTGATGCAGTTCTTACTGGATTATACCAGAGAACAGAAAAAGCCCAGGGGCAAAACAGCTCATCGTGCAGTGACTGAAAACACGCTCTTGACCCCAACTGGAGAATGTGGGATTTGAATGCAAATTGTTTGTTCCTGCCTGCCCACCCTTTCACATCAGCTTTCGGCCGCGATGCTTTTGGTCAGCCCTTCCGCTCGTGTCATTTTGCAGACAGACTTCCCCCAAAGAAGACAGCTGGACGTCAAATACTCTGCAATTTCATTTAGTAAATTGCTTTTCATGTGATGGAGTCATAAAATGTTTCACTGTGGGCTGTGGGCCAAATCCTGCCTCCCTATGGAAATGCTCCAACGGTGTCTCATTTCTACCCTGCAAATGCAATACTGTTGTGGGCCCATGTTCTGGCAATTAAAACCTCCTCCGTCCCACACACAGATTAATTCTCTTAGGACAAAGGATGGGACAACTTGGACAGGCTGCAAAAAAAAATGCAGAGAGTACAAGGATCCTTCACTCTATGCAAAGCCTCAGCACAAAGCTGCCTTTGGCATATGCAGAATAAGCCCTTGTGTTAGAATATATCCCAATCTCTGAGGGTGTGTCTAGACTACATGCCTCCGTCGACGGAGGCATGTAGATTAGACAGATCGGCAGAGGGAAATGAAGCCGCGATTAAAATAATCGCGGCTTCATTTAAATTTAAATGGCTGCCCCGCTCTGCCGATCAGCTGTTTGTCGGCAGATCGGGGCAGTCTGGACACGCCGCGGCGACAAAGAAGCCTTTCTTGATCGGCACAGGTAAACCTGGTTTCACGAGGCATACCTGTGCCAATCAAGAAAGGCTTCTTTGTCGACGCGGCGCGTCCAGACTGCCCCGATCTGCCGACAAACAGCTGATCAGCAGAGTGGGGCAGCCATTTAAATTTAAATGAAGCCGCGATTATTTTAATCGCGGCTTCATTTCCCTCTGCCGATCTGTCTAATCTACATGCCTCCGTCGACGGAGGCATGTAGTTTAGACGTACCCTGACTGTCTACGGAGAGAGATAGGTAGTGTCATCCTTCCCTAGGAAATGATTTTGGAAATGTGCAGTAAAATCTGCCATCTTAAAAAATCTCAGTCTGGATGGGGGTCACAAGCATGGCAACGTGGAAACTCACTGGGCCACGCTGAAGTTTCCAGGAAGGTCGAACTTTTGGGTGTGATGCTGACTGGAATCTCTTCTGGAACCTTCTGTCAGGACAATGACTGCCTGTTCTTTCACGCACTCCTTAAATGTATTTGTTCTCTCCAAAGCCCAAGATTTGGTGGTGATGGGGGACTTCAACTATCCAGACATATGTTGGGAAACTAACACAGCGAGGCACAGGCTATCCAATAAGTTTCTGGACTGCATTGGAGACAACTTTCTGTTTCAGAAGGTTGAAAAAGCTACCAGAGGAGAAGCTGTTCTGGATTTGGTTTTAACAAATAGGGAGGAACTAGTTGAGAACTTGAAAGTGGAAGACAGTATAGGGGACAGTGATCACGAAATAATAGAGTTCATGATCTTAAGGAAAGGTAGAAGGGAGACCAGCACAATTGAGGTAATGGATTTCAGGAAGGCAGATTTTGATAAGCTCAGAGAACTTGTAGGTAAGGTCCCATGGGAAGCAAGACTGAAGGGAAAAACAACTGAGGAGAGTTGGAAGTATTTCAAAGGGACGTTGTTAAGGGCCCAAAAGCAAACAATTCCGCTGTGTAGGAAAGATAGAAAATATGGCAAAAGACCAGCTTGGCTTAACAAGGAGATCTTGCATGATCTCAAAATAAAAAAGGAGTCATATAAAAAATGGAAACTAGGACAACTAACAAAGGATGAATATAGGCAAGCATCACGGGAATGCAGGGGCAAGATTAGAAAGGCAAAGGCACAAAATGAGATCAAACTAGCTACAGGCATAAAGGGAAACAAGAAGACCTTTTATAAATACATTAAAAGCAAGAGGAAGACCAAGGACAGGGTAGGCCCACTGCTTAGCGAGGAGGGAGAAGCAGTAACAGGGAACTTGGAAATGGCGGAGATGCTCAATGACTTCTTTGTTTCGGTCTTCACCGAGAAGTCTGGAGGTGTGCCTAACGTAGTGAATACAAGCAGAGAGAGGGTAAGTTTAGAAGATAGGATACACAAAGAACAAGTTAAAAATCACTTAGGAAAGTTAGATGTCAGCAAGTCACCAGGTCCTGATGAAATGCATCCCAGGATACTCAAGGAGCTGATAGAGGAGGTATCTGAGCCTTTAGCTATGATCTTTGAAAAATCATGGCAGACAGGGGAGATTCCAGAAGACTGGAAAAGGGCAAATATTGTGCCCATCTATAAAAAGGGGAATAAGAACAACCCAGGAAATTATAGACCGGTCAGTTTAACGTCTGTCCCAGGGAAGATAATGGAGCAGGTAATTAAGGAAATCGTATGCAAACACTTGGAAAGTAATAAAGTGATAGGGAATAGCCAGCATGGGTTTGTGAAGAACAAGTCATGCCAAACTAATCTGATAGCTTTCTTTGAAAAGATAACGAGCCTTGTGGATAAGGGAGAAGCGGTGGATGTCATATACCTAGACTTTAGTAAGGCATTTGATACGGTCTCGCATGATATTCTTATTGATAAACTAGGCAAATATAACTTAGATAGGGCCACGATAAGGTGGGTGCATAATTGGCTGGATAACCGTAGTCAGAGAGTTGTTGTTAACGGTTCTAAATCCTGCTGGAAAGGGATAACAAGTGGAGTTCCTCAAGGGTCTGTTTTGGGACCCGTACTATTCAATATCTTCATCAATGATGTAGATATTGGGATAGAGAGTACTCTTATTAAGTTTGCAGATGATACCAAACTGGGTGGGGTTGCAACTTCTTTGGAGGATAGGGACATAATTCAAAATGACCTTAGCAAGTTAGAGAAATGGTCAGAGGTAAACAGGATGAGGTTTAATAAGGAGAAATGCAGAGTGCTCCACTTAGGAAGGAACAATCAGTTCCATACATACAAGATGGGAAGCGACTGTCTAGGAAGGAGCATGGCGGAAAGGGATCTAGGGGTCATAGTGGACCACAAGTTGAATATGAGTCAACAGTGTGATGCTGTTGCAAAAAAGCAAATATGATTCTAGGTTGTATCAACAGGTGTGTTGTAAGCAAAACTCGTGAAGTCATTCTGCCGCTCTATTCTGCACTAGTTAGGCCTCAGCTGGAGTACTGTGTCCAGTTCTGGGCGCCACATTTCAAGAAAGATGTGGAGAAATTGGAAAGGGTACAGAGAAGAGCGACAAGAATGATTAAAGGTTTAGAGAACATGACCTATGAAGCCAGGCTTCATGAACTGGGCTTGTTTAGTTTGGAAAAAAGAAGATTAAGGGGGGACATGATAGCGGTTTTCAAATATCTAAAAGGGTGTCACAAGGAGGAAGGCGAAAATTTGTTCCTCTTGGTTTCTGAGGACAGGACAAGGAGTAATGGGCTTAAAGTGCAGCAGGGGAGGTTTAGATTGGACATTAGGAAAAAATTCCTAACTGTCAGGGTGGTCAAATATTGGAATAAATTGCCAAGGGAGGTGGTGGAATCTCCCTCTCTGGAGATATTTAAGAACAGGTTAGATAGACATCTGTCAGGGATGGTGTAGACGGAGCTTGATCCTGCCTTGAGGGCGGGGGGCTGGACTCGATGACCTCTCGAGGTCCCTTCCAGTCCTATTATTCTATTATTCTATGATTCTATGATGATTCTATGATTCTTTAAGAATACATTTTGGGCTCAGGGAAATTGCAGGCCAAGGAGAAACAGAGGCATTTATCCCCATGTTGCACCAGCCGTCTTTCATCTTTTATGTCATCATCTTGGTGCTCCTCAAGAGACAGCATGTGAGTTGCATGATTCTGCTAACATCCCCCAGTCCTGACCTACGACAACTCCTGATTTTTTCTAGATGTGGGGTCCTCGTCCACAGCTCTGCCATCAACCTTGTCTCCTGACCATTCCTTTCTTTCCAGTTCTGTGAAGCAGAGACGGCAAACGACGGAATTCAGAGGACATTCTGAGTTGCGGCCATGCCCTCATGATGGTTCAGGGTCGGCCCCTTGCCCCTTTTCACTTGTGACCAAACTCCACTCTCTAGAAATGGAAGCCTGACCCTCCCTCAGAGACTTCCCCTCACGTTGGTGGCTCACCCGTAAAGACTTCTAGTCACCAGCCAGCCAATTTTCTAAGTAGAATTTTTTATCCTTTCCATTAGAATTAGCTTTTCTGACACCTCACAGAAGAGATTAAAGAAACAGATGTTAAAATGCTCTAGTGAGGGTATATTTATAATCCACTCAGCTGGTTTTCCTCTCCGCCAATTTCAGCTATAATTTATGAATGCCCTCCGTTAACAGGCATAGAACCTCGGCCTTCCATTTTGCCTGCTTGTGCTTTTCATGCTTATACTTTCTGCTAAATCTCCACAATGCTACTCAATCCAGGGAGCTTCTGCCATCGCTGGAAAAATATTGAAGCAGCTAATTAGCAGCGCGGGATTTTTGGACGCCCTGTGGCAGCAGAGAGGAATCATATTCCCTGACCGATATTTTGGACATTGAAAAAGGATAACGCCCTCCATAGACCCCCTGATCCTTACACCCCGCTGTCCCAGCGTCAAGTGTTTTTCATTGAACTAGGGCATCCTGGGATTGGAAGGAAGCTTCCAAGCCCAGCTCTGAAAGGAGGCATTGTGGGAACTGTAGTTCTCAAAGAGCATGATAACTAAAGGCTTTACCAGCAAGACAAGATGGGAAAGGGAGGTTATTTAGCATCATCTCTTTCCCTTGTTAGGATGCAATTTCTATTACCCTAAGGGTACGTCTAGACTACAGGCTTTTGTCGACAGAGGTTTTGTCAACAGATAGGGTGTGTCTAGACTACAGGGTTTTGTCGACAAAAGTGGACTTTTGTCGACAAAACTATACCTGCGTCCACACTGCCTTTGAGTTATGTCAACATAATGTTGACAAAACTCAGCAGTTTTGTCGACGTATGTAAACCTCATTCTACGAGGAATAACGCCTTTTATTGACGGAGTTCTGTCGATAGAAGGCATTATTGCATCTATACTGTCCTTTACGTCCACACTGTTATGTCGACAAAGCAGTTTGCTTTGTCAACAGAACTGGATGTAGTCTAGACGCTCTTTGTCGACAGAAGCTTTGTCAACAGTATCTGTCGACAAACCTTCTGTCGACAAAACCCTGTAGTCTAGACATACCCATACTGTTGACAAAGCCTCTGTCGAAAAAGAGCATCTAGACAACAGCCAATTCTGTCGACAAAGTAAGCTGCTTTTTCGACAGAGAGTGTGGATGCAATAGCGCCTTTTGTCGACAGAACTCTGTTGACAAAAGTTGTTATTCCTTGTAGAATGAAGTTTACCGCCGTCGACAAAACCGCCGCGTTCTGTTGACTTACTGTCGACAGAATGCGGCGGTAGTGTAGACGCAGGTATAGTTGTGTCGAAAAAAGGCCACTTTTGTGGACAAAACGCTGTAGTCTAGACACACCTTAAGTTCCCATGCTCCATGGAAAGTGGCCTGAAATGTATAACAAAGCCATATTCAGCCTGCTTTAAGGGGTCGGTGTGCCCTACTCATGGGTGGCCCATGGCTATAGTCGGACTCGGCTGCCATCTAGGGTGCCGCTGCCCAGGGCACCCGATGATGACATCACGGGGGTGCCTGGGGCGCCCGCCGATGACGTCAGTCCATTGATGGCCCTGCAGGTGGGGTGCTGATTGTGCGTTCCGCCTGGGGTGCCAGCTGCCGCAGCCCGCCTCTGGCTGCTCCTGGCCCTACCCCTATCATTCTCTGCTCTCCTCCTGGGGTCTTTGCTTAAGGTTGAGTCAGACGGCAAGGCTAAATCCTGTTCTTGTGATCATTGGATGGACTCCCTTATCCTTGGCTACCTTCTCAGAAGAGGCAAAACTTCTAGTCCACTGGAGCTAGTCTGTGGGGCGGGGGCAGATAAATTGTGGGGAAGGAAGGTAAGATCAGTCAGAAGCAGAAAAAAAAATCCCACACTAATAAAAAGGGACCCAAGTTCTGGGAGGAAATAATAGGCTTGAAGTTATGACAATGTCTTATTTTTCATTCTGCAAAACACTGTGTACTTCTAAAGTACCATGGAAGTGCTCCATAATAATTGCAACTCCCAAGTGCTTAGATTTCTTTTCTCCCTGCCAAGCTCACATTTGAGAAATCCAGGTCCCATCTTAATCACTGCTACACAGTCATATCAAAAACCCACACACTTCTTCTAACCTCTGACTCCCACTGACGTCCCACCCAGCCTCCTACACAGCTCGGATAATGCACCACATGCGGGCCGGCAACATGCCTTCCAATTACAATCCCGAGCCTATTGTCAGCTCTCCGCGAGTCCTGCCTGCTCCCAACCCTGCTGCTGGGGTCAATGCCTTTGCAGGCGCTCTCTCTCTCTCTCTCTCTCCATTATGCGTGGGGTGCCGTGTGCTCAGGAAGCTGACAGTTTGCGGAAGCTCCGGCTTCAGTACCTCGGACGCGCTGGGAGAAGGAAGAGCTTTATTTTGCCTTCCGTCCTCTGTGAAGTCAGCCCTGATTTAGAGGCTGCACGAGTCACGGTGTGGGGATGGCATCTCCTAATTAGACTTGTCAAAATCACTTTCTGCATAGCACGGGTGCACCTGCCTCCCTAACGCTCCACTGATCCCGAAAGGCCACCCAGCTCAAAACAGAAATCATTCCGTCTCTTAGCACGGAGACGCGTCGCTTTCTGGGGCCTCGGTCCACACGCTGGCTTACTTTCCACTCCCCTCCCACTCCCCTAGGGGCCATTTCATGCGCCAGGCTCTTGTCCGCGAAGGGATGAGGCTGTTGCGATGCAGTGCAACAGGGCCGGGCAGAAGGCCTGCTCTTCGGAGGAGATCGATTTCTCCTTTTCTGTGAGGGGATTTCCATGTTTGTACGGACGGTTATTCTGCGCGTGCAGCCCGGCCAGACTCAGCCATTGCCCGGGCATCCTGAAAAAGGCCCCTGTAGGGAGGCTGGAAAGGAAGCCGGCAGAGAGGGTTGGAAGTTGCCCAGCACTCACCCACTCACTTTTCAACCCAGGAGAGCTGAGTGCGTGTGGCTCAGGCCACAAGTGAAATGAATTCTTGGGCCTCTCAGCTTTCTCCCTCATGGTAGCTTGTCTACGGCACCTCATTGCTCAGTGGAGTCTGGCATTGCCTTTGAACCCTACAAGAGCAAAAGGGGGGTGCTTGGCATGGTGGGGCTAAGGACATTTTATAGTCTTTTGATATAGCAGTGGGCAGCTTGCAGCCCATCGGGGTTCTACGTGGGGCCCACGAGACGTTTTGTTTCCCGCTGCCCACGCACAGGGCTGCCAGATTCCGCTGGGTTCCGTGCGCCTAGATGGCTTCCCTACCGGTATTACACCTGAAAGGAGGTGCGCACTGGTTGCACACAACACTGACAATGAGAGCCGGGCGTTCCCTCTGCAGCCAATCACAGCGCCACGACGGGCCCATCGGCTCATCCCGCCAGCTCTAGGCATGCAGGCGCAGGGAGCAAAGCCACCCTCCTCCGGGAAGTCATCGTGGTTCTGACAATCTTGCGGCCCACGGAGATGAAGGAGGGCCCCTCAGGCAGCCCGCTCACTAGCTCAGGGGGCCCCTCGCTGCTTTAACATCTGTGGATTCTATTCTATCCTCCCCACAAACCTGAATGAGGTCCACAATGTCTGCACTAGACCAGGCGGGCGCCTGCCTCTTGCGGACCTGGGCAGGCTCCCCGGAGCCGCCAGCCTGGTCCCGGGAAGAGGCGGAGGGCTGGATGGCAGCCGGTGGCTGGCTCGAGCCGTGCCAGGTGCAGGGTCTGCTGGCTGGGTGCTGGCAGACTTGCACCTGGCACGGGCACCGTAGCCAGCCCGTGCCCCTTTAAGGGCTCCGGGGCCGGGAGGGGGGCATAGAGTTTCCCTGGTGTTGGCCAGAGTGGCCACCAGGGAAAGCTGGGGAGGGCTAGCCTCCCACTAGTTCGAATTAAGTGGCTACACACCCCTTAATTCGAACTGCTTAATTCGAACTAGGCGTTAGTCCTCGTGGAATGAGGTTTATCTAGTTCAAAATAAGCGCTCCGCTAGTTCGAATTAAGTTCGAACTAGCAGTTTACATGTGTAGCGCCTATCAAAGTTAATTCGAACTAATGTCTGTTAGTTCAAATTAACTTTGTAGTGTAGACATACCCTGAGAGTGCAGTGTATGGCATCTTCTGACTCAATATAGGGCTGGATCCTGCACCTCACGAAGTCAACAGTACAGGATGAGGCATCTATAACACAGATTTTCTATATCACGCTTAGCACACAGAACCTTGGACTAATTCATGAGATTATATTGCAGGGAGAGTTGAAAATTCCAGCTAAACATGAAAGAAACACAGCTCCGGTGGTTCACAACCCCGATACTGTGAGGTTTGCCTGTCCCTGCTTCAGTGGTGTCGCTCAGTGACATGTTTTACCTGCTCTCCCATTGACCTCGGTGACAGATAAGTCCCTGGAATCATGTCTAGTACTATGAGAACCCAGCGCTTTCTTCTTCCCTCCGTGATAGTGACTGCAGGAAACGGGGTGAGCGCCTAGCTGATGACACCAAGCTAATGTCACTGCAGCTTTTCTCAGCTCACAGATCTCTGTATTCTGAGAGCAAACGTCCTCTTTACAGAATGGGGGTGCTATGCAGGTGTCACGGATCTGCCAAAGCCACTGCCCGACATTCTCACCGATATTTCGGAGAAAACAAAACCCACCTCCCGCAGCCCTGACTTCACGTAAAGCGGGAGGCTTCAAACTTTATTTCTCATGACCTTGCTGAAGAAAATTGTTGATGCCCTGACCCAACATCATTTGACTAGAATGTGGGCTCTGGGGTGGGGCTGAGGAGGAGCTTTGGGGCGTAAGAGGTGGCTCCAGCTTGGGGGGGGGCGGGCTGGGGCAGGAGGCGGTTACCTTAAGCGGCTTTTGGTCAGCGGTGCAGCGGGGGGGCTAAGGCAGCTTCCTGCCTCTCCTGGCACCGCAGACCAGGCTGCCTCCAGAAGCAGCCGCTGCAGGTTCCCAGCCAATAGGAGTGCAGAGTGAGTGCTCGGGGCAGGGGCAGTGCGCGGAGCCTTGGGCGCTCCCCCCACCCACCTAGGAGCCGGGCCTGCTGCCGGCTGCTTCTGGGGCGCAGCGCAGTCTGCGGTGCCAGGTTAGGCAGGGAGCTGCCTTAGCCCCCCGCTCACCTGCCCCCCCTGCAGCAACGAGACCCAGGGCCCGACATCCCACCACCCAGCGCTGGGTCACGCCCCCTAGTTTGAAAGCTGCTGGCCTACAGATTTTCCCACCATCGTGACCGTCTTCAGCTTTGCGGGAGAAAGTGTTCTACGTCATTGTGCGGCCTGCATTCCTCTGCGCATGCCCCAGGGCCCGGGCACACCTGTCCCATCCCGTTTGATTCAGCAAAAGGCTTTGAAGGGTGGGGTGAGGCTTCCTGCTGGAAGCACAAACTCTCCGCCAGCCCCGCGCGCGCTCTGAAAGAAAATTGTTTTCCCTGCCACGCAGCATCTTCCAGCACAATGGACGGTCGCAGCCCAGCGGAAGCTGTCTGCCGCCTGGTAATAAATGAGCTGTTCGCCGCGGTAGCGGCGCGCACAGTTCCATTTGCCATGTGACGGCCTCCCAGCTGCTTCTCATTTCCATACCACCAAAAAAGATGAGAGAAGAGGACAAAGGTGTGACAGGAAGCCACCCTCCAGTTGGTCTCATTTGTCCAGTCTCCGCTCTTCAGTAGGTAGAGAGACTGTCCAATGCCGCGTTTTGGTGATGGGACATTTGGAATGTAAAACGTAGCTGTTGCCGCAAGGGAAGGGCTAGTCAGTGCAGCTGCGGTCAGGGGAAAAAGCCACAGACCCAGCTTACTTCCCATTACAGATTGGTTGTTAAAGACATGGAACTTGTTCCACCTCCACTACAACCGCACCGCTCCTCAGACCTGGGCTACAGTCTCCCGCCCCACGGCATAACCAGTGCTCCTCCATCACTGGAGATTGTTAAGCCCAGGTTAGACAAACATCTGCCAAGGATGGTCCAGAGGGTGCTTGATCATGCTGAGAGTGTAGGGGACTGGATTTCATGATCCCTCGAGGTTCCTTCCAGTCCCCTTGACTCTATGATTCAATCCTGATGCTAATACACATCAACCATAAACTGCAGCATAACGGCCATACTGGGCAGATCAAAGGTCCATCTAGCCCAGTATCCTTCTACCGATAGCAACCAATATCAGATTCCCCAGAGGGAGTGAACAGAACAGGGAATCACCAAGTGATCCCTTCTTCATCATCCATTTCCAGCCTCTGACAAACAGAGGCTAGGGACACCATTCCTACCCATCCTGGCTAATAGCCCTCGAGGGACCATTGTATCCCCCATGGATTTATCTAGCTCTTTTTTGAACCCTGGTATAGTCTTGGACTTCACAACATCCTCTGGCAAGGAGTTCCACAGGTTGACAGCTCCTGCTATCCCATTGCTGCTCTTTCCATGCCCCACAGCAGGGCCAGTAGGTGTCAGTCCCACATGTGGGGCCACCTCCCCTGGGGCAACTCCCTCCCCTTTGCCCCAGGTCCTTCCCCATATCCCACCTCTTTCTGCCCCTTCCCACCCCCATTGCACCCTTCCCATAATCTCCCTCCCTTTGAACAACACAACCTGGGGGATTGCAGGGCAGGGCCTGGTATGGGGCAGCCGCAGGTGATGGGCACCCCTCCCTCAACACGGTGGTGGAGCAACCTGGCCCCATCCTGGCAGCCACTCTGGACTGCCCTATGAATGAGATGACATTGCCTCAAGCTCCAGTTTCTGGCCTCCGTGACCAGAAGGCAACCCTAGGAGCAGAGATTTTATCTAACTTGTATTCGCGATGCTTATTTTGTGGCTAGGGAGCATCACGCATTCCTCCCTGAGCTGGACTCCAGCCATGCAACATGGATCTCGATGGATTTCAAGGCCTCCCCCCCCCCACAATGTGTGGGTGTGTTTGGAGGCAGGTTAATGGCTCTGCCCATTAAAATTCAGATCCCACGTGGGTTGGAATTTGGGATATCCAAAATTGCCGGGCGTTTTTGGATGCGGCTTGGTTCCGACCCAAAACTTAGAATTTAAATTAAATTTCCCACTGGTCAGGCACTGACTGGGAAAGAAATCAAGATGCTTGGCCCTCCATAGTCAAAGCGGCACACAACGATTCAGATGTGCAACTCCCACGCAAGCCAGGGGGAATTACACAGACAAATCCCTAGCTTGTGTTTGAATACGTTACGGTGAACACCTGGAGGACTATCCTCCACAGACTAACATTTTTAGGCTCCCTCTGAGCCCAGCCCACAAAATCCCAGGGAAATACGGGGACAGCCTGGGCGCAAGAGAAGAGAGAGATCTGTATGAAATAATGACAGCAGAAGCAAACTGGTGCATCTTTATTATACGGCGGCGAACGCAATTACCGCAGTGAGCGTGTAAAAATGAAAAACGTGAGAGAAGCCAAGAGAAGGGAAACACATCACAAAGCAAGAGCACAGCCCGTTCGTGTGCTGGAGAGACCGACACAAGCCGTTAATATTCCAGGAGCATATGGATTCTTCGCTGCCTAATAGAAATGTTAACAGCTCACATTGGTGAATCATGCAGGCCTGCGTCTGCTTTCTACAGGGTTTTGCTGCTCTGCCAAGAAAGAAAGGACATGTTCGGTGCCTGGGCGCTTTATTCCCTTTAATGAAGCATTACGAAATTTAAAAAGTGTCCTATCCAATTTAAGGCTCGGGCAGAATGTTGTGCCTTAAGCTCTGAAAAGAAGGAGCCTTTAGTTGATGGAGCATGTAGATGGGAGTCTAGAGACGGATTCCCTCCTTCCTTTCTGCCCCCAACCATCCAGGACCCTCCTTAGAGTTTATGGGGTCCTACACAGTACTATTCAATTGTTGGGGTATGTCTAGACTACAGGGTTTTGTCGACAAAAGTGGACTTTTGTCGACAAAACTATACCTGCGTCCACACTGCCTTTGAGTTATGTCGACATAACGTCAACAGAACTCAGCAGTTTTGTTGACGTATGTAAACCTCATTCTACGAGGAATAACGCCATTTGTTGACAGAGTTCTGTCGATAGAAGGCATTATTGCATCTGCACTGTCCTTTGCGTCCACACTGTTATGTCGACAAAACGGCTTGCTTTGTTGACAGAACTGGTTGTAGTCTAGATGCTCTTTGTCGACAGAAGCTTTGTCGACAGTATCTGTCGACAAAACTTCTGTTGACAAAACCCTGTAGTCTAGACATACCCTTGGGCTGTGTCCAGACTCAGGGGTTTTTTCGGGAAAAGTAGCCTTTTCCCGAAAAAACTTCCCCTGTGTCCAGACTCAAGCCGCGTTCTTTTGAAATAATTTCGAAAGAACGCGGCTTTTCTTTCGATGGCGGTAAACCTCGTTTCACGAGGAAGAACGCCTTCTTTCGAAAGTTCCTCTTTCGAAAGAAGGCGTTCTTCAATGTAAATAGGGCTTCCTCGAAAGAGAGCATCCAGACTCGCTGGGTGCTCTTTTTCGAAAAAGCAGATTGCGCTTTCGAAAGAGCCGCCTGCAGTCTAGACGCGATCTTTCGAAAGAGGCTCTTTCGATAGATGCTTTCGAAAGAGCCTCTTTCGAAAGAAGCCTGCAGTCTAGACATAGCCTTGGTGCTCTATACCCGAAGGCAGCCACATGGCAGGGAGAGACACGATGTTTTAGATTTGAGACTTTATAGTCTTCAGCAGCACATTCATGAAATGTTTTCATGTAAGTTTTAAAATTGTGTTGACTCCCAGTCCGTTCAGAAACTGGCAGTATGGACCCGAGGCTGGGAAATGCCTCCAAAATGGCTTCGCTACCTCTCGAATGGCTCTTTCCCCGGTTCCATGTTCTACTAATCACTCTGGCAAGCTTTGTCACTCTGGATTCTCTCTGGAGGAAACAGAGCCACAGACCAGGGATGGGTAGAGGTGGGTGGGTGGATATTAAGCCCCACATTTTCAGGCGCCCTACACAGCTGTGTATTCTGCGTATAAGTATGGACGACGGGGCATCCATCTATCTCTTTCTTCTGCAACAAATCCCCCAATAGAAGCTATTCGTCCTGCAAAGAGGATTCCCTGTTTCTGCTCAGTCATCACACCTGTCCCAGAACGCTCCAGGCTCAATGCAGCTGCACTTTGTCAAACAGCGTGGAAAGATACAGGGCAACATCTGGGAATTTACCCGTCTAGCAGGCCAGCGGCAGTCTTGCAACAGGGAGAACTGCCCATCCCAGCAGAGGGGGCTTGCACTCCTGGTGCAACGTCAGTCGATGCATGGCAGATGGGCAGGGAAGCTCAGGTAATCCCAGATTCTCACGAGTGAGCAAGTGACCTGCACACGGAGAAGGGTATTTTTGTAACAATGCAATTAAGCGCTGGCTTGCTAGCCCCTGGATGCTGCAGTCCTGTTTATTCACAGAACAGATACAGCACGGGAAGCATCCATCGAGGCTTCCAATCTAGGAGGGACCGGTGGGATTAATGAAGATAGAACAGGCTCTTCCACCCATTTGCTTCTAGCATCACATTGTGATAATATCTCAAGCTATGAACCACTCACTACAGGCAATTAGACCAAGTCCACCAGCATGTGACCCGTGGGCTCCCAAACCGATACCAGATGGCAGTGTTGTCTTCAAGTCGTCATTGTCAAGTCCAAGTCGAGTCTCAAGTCGCTACAGTTCAAGTCTCAAGTCGAGTCTCGAGTCCCTAAAGTCACTTTCAAGTCAAGTTGCAAGTCGAGTCTCAAGTCTTAATTTCAAAAATGTCAGGTCACTTTTGTACAAGCCATCCATATCGGCATTTTCAGACAATTTTTTCACCAAGACGATGTAACCAAATTAGCGAGTCTCAAGTCGAGTCTCAAGTCACAAACAATGAACCCGAGTTGAGTCTCAAGTCGAGTCACCTAGGCAACTCGACTCAAGTTCAAGTCGTGGGACTCGAGTCAACAACTCTGCCAGATGGTAACCGCTTTTGTCCACGGTCAGTCTTGGCGGGTGAGGAAAGTCTGCATCCTCGATGGCAATCTCTGTTCGCCCCGTCTCTCAGTGGCTCTGTCTTTTTTTCTATAGACTCCATTGATGCTTGAGCAGGAAATGAGCGAGGCGTGGCCAGCCCTGCCCTTGGACAACAGCCACCCCCCTCCCTATCCCTCTGCAGTGGGTTTTGACTGGCATCGCTGGCAACGTCTACTCAGTAGCAGCACCGAGAGTGGGAGAGCCTGAGGACGAAGGGCACTCAAAAATGAAGTCCTCTAAATGCACTGAAGGATGCCTTTAATTGAAATGTGGCAGGGTAGCGGGGTCCGGCCTCGTAATGTGTCAGGACGGTGACATGGGGACGTCTGAGTAACCCATTCCTAGTCTGCTGACCTGCAGAGATCTCACTCCTGAGCTTTCTGTCTGAAATCACTGGTTCCCCCGCCTTCCGGACAGTCGTCTCAGCAGCACTGTGGTTTAAGCATCCATGACTTCCTTTGGTAGTTCATTAAATACATTAATCATCCTCTGTACAAAGAAATTTCTTCTGAACTCCCTACAGGCCAGGCCTCATTGGCTGCAGCATATCTCAGCAGCCCAGCCCTTGTTCCGTGACAACAATACCTCCTCATACGTGCTCACCTTTCCTCTGCTGATTCTGTTTGCTTTCCCCGCATCCCGGGGTGACATGTACCGGGCCGACGGGTTGAACCCTCTGTCTCTGAGCCCTCTCCCTCGCTGCACGCTCCTGCCTAAGGGCAATGTTATCTGTGAACCAAATCTTCAGTACGTGATGTTCTTGCGACCTCCAGCTCCTCGTTTTCATGGAGTCCCTGTGCACGCAGCGGTAGGCGTTTCACTACCTGCCTCGTGTGTGGTGACTAGGTGTGGGGACTCCATGAGGAACGGAGCTGTTGGATCCGTTGCATTGCTTGTGGGACGGTGTTTCTAGATTAGGTGACTCCCCTTTTCACTTGCAGGTGGGGGAGAGGGAGGCCTCGAAATAAAGGACCGAGAGGAGGGGAAGGGGCAGGCGGCCATGCTCCTGGGACGGGAGGAGGTGGGGTCCTTTACAGCCAAATTGATTCTCAGGGCTTGCTGAGGACGACACTGAGCAGGTGAAACGAGGCTGGGGAGCAAGTCGTCAAGCCCGGAGTTCCCTGACGGTCACGGGGCTGAAACTCCAGGGTAGGGTGGTAACCCTGGCTGAGGTGTGGGGGAGCAAGTCTGGCCTTCCCTGGGATGTATTCTAAGATGGGTTCTGAGCCCAGCCCCAGGCTTGGTAGGTGCCATTTCCTCCCCCTAGAGATCGCTGGAGGCCTCTTGCTGATGTTTAGCTCCCATGGTGCCTGCTGCTTGCCCAAGCCAGCAGTCCGAACACGGGGGGAGGAAGCTAGAGGCAGCAGGAAGCCACGCTCGTTTGCTCTGGAGGGGAGGATCTGGCAGAACCTGGCTGACACCTCAGGTCTTCCCATCCTCTCCAAATCCAGCAGCCCAGTGGGAAGGGAGAAGAGGAGGAACCGAGCAGGGAGCAGCTGCCCGGGTTTCTCTCTGGGTATGGAGGCGGAGCAGAGGATTGGGATGATGGACCTGATGCAGGAGCCTGTTTACGTCCATTCTTGCCATGTGCTGCAGCGGGCTGTGGATCAGGCCCTGTAAGAATCACTGTCAAAAAATTCCCATCTCAGCTGTAACCCCGGCAACCAGTCCCTCCATGTTTTCTGCCCTTCCTCCTTGCTTAGCACACTGCCTCATCTCCCTTCGCATTTCTTCCTCGCTTTGCATCAGCCATAAAACCCCACGGTCCTCCATGAATCACTGCCCCCCGGATCTCTTCCGAATGCTCGTCGTCCACCAATCCCACCTGGTGTTTGCCGTGGCCCTGGCACGGCCTAGAAGAGCTCCCCTCACACCGACTCCTGCGAGCAAAGCCTTCTACAGCATGTCAGTGCAAACCAACCTGGCTCAGAAGCTCTGGGGACATTGGCTTTGCTGGCAGGTAGTGGGAAAAACAGAACTAAATACTACGTTTATTTATACAGGTTGGACCTCTCCAGTCCAGCACCCTGGGGATCTGATTGGCGCTGAACCAGAGAATTTGCTGGACGACGTGAGGTCAATATTGTCTAGCAGCATCACCAACACTTCCACTGCCTCCTGGGCTCTTAGAAGACATGTAGGGCTAAATAAATAAATTAGAGCTAAATAACAGCACAGAACAATAAGAGTCAGGACTGGGGGCTGTAAACGAACTTTAGGGGGTTGCGGGAAACTTGGCCACACCCATGCTAAACAGACTCAAATCATGCCAGAGCACGGATATTGTTGGAGCAGAGAGTGTCGGACTAGAGAGGTTCAACTTGTATTGCTCCACGAAACTTTACCCACGTAAAAAAGGGAAAACTAACTTTGGGAGTGGAGGAATAGCCCTCAACCTTTGCAAGCAAGTTCCCTGCATACTGTACCAAATCACCAGAAGGGGCTTAGAGTCCTTACACCAGTCTCTTGACCTCTTATCTTTCTACTCTGTTTCCCCAGTTCCAGGACCTCCGCTCTTTACTCAAAGCCAATAATTTTTTTAGCCACATCAGTGCTTTGCCATCAACTGGCTATTACCTACAACCTCAGACATCAGTCTTGTTGGCACTGCCCTACTTTGTCCGTATAAAGTCCCTGCAGGTGGAATCGAACCTGGGACCTCTGGAACTTATAGTCTCTGCCGCATGAGCTAAAATCCAGCTGCTCATTAGCTAAGGCTGTAGAGATGACTCGCTAGTCTCCCTGTCAGTGGTCCCCAGGGGCAGATGACAGTTTTTCGGGGCCCCGGGCAGCGTAATTCCGCGGGGCCCCCCCTTTGCCACGGCGCATGCATCGTGACGCCATGTGCATGCGTCATGACGCCATGCGCATGCGCAGCGGCGCCACGGCGCATGCGCGGGTCTTTCTGAAGCACGGGACCCAGGGCGGCCGCCCCGTTCACCCTGCCCTATATCCGCCCCTAGTGGTCCAATGCTGCTGGATGGGACAGTGCCCCACCTCTCCCAGTAGCTGGGCGGGTTACACCTGCACAAATACCAAAAGTCCCTCTTGCTGAAGCCTGAGCACAGTAACTTGCGTCCGAGAAAGTGACAGCGAAAGGCAGAAAGTAACAAAGAGATCAATCAGGTTTATGAGGCATCAGTACATCTCTTTTTTGTAGCCCTGGAGCCGGGTTATGCAGGGGTTGAAAAGAATAAATAGCATTTGTGGTGGGGAGAAAGAGTACTGGAAAAAAACCAAGACACAATCAATCACCGGAGGGATTGATCGGGTAAGACTATTACAGAGAAGTAAGAGAAGATCAACTAGAGCGATAATTTTTGCTCGGGGGGGGGGGGGGACACTTAATGAATTTTGATACATGCTCACGGGCCGGCTCCACCCCTAAGGGGCGGCGCCCGAGCTGGAAAGGGTAGGGTTGAGGAGAGTGGTCTGAGCCAGAGGCTTTGACTTAAAAACACAGCAAAGGGCTCCAAGCCCCACTGCTACCGCGTCACCTGTCAGCTGCCCGGGGTTGCTGAGGCTATTTAAAGGGCTCACAGCAGTGGGAACTGTGAGCTGTTTGAATAGGATCCTGCTTCCTGAGTCACCACCTGAAAATTCAGTAGCCTGGGCAGCAGGATATAAATAAGAAGTGGCCGGATGCAGTCCACGGGCCAGATACAAGTGTTATGTGGGCCGGATCTGGCCTTTGGGGTGAATCTTTCCCAACCCTGAACTAGAGAGGCTTATTGTGCAGTCTAACGACTGATTGGCTCAGCGTATGAACCGGGGCCAGCCGCAGAATACATGTATTATCACCAGGAATCTAGATTATTTGGGCATATGGGGTACGTCTAGACTACAGGGTTTTGTCGACAGAAGTTTTGTCAACAGATACTGTCGACAAAGCTTCTGTCGACAAAGAGTGTCTAGACTACCTCCAATTCTGTCGACAAAGCAAGCCGCTTTGTCGACATAACAGCGTGGACGCAAAGGACAGTGTAGATGCAATAATGCCTTCTATCGACAGAACTCTGTCGATAAAAGGCGTTATTCCTCATAGAATGAGGTTTACATACGTCAACAAAACTGCTGAGTTTTGTCGACGTTATGTCGACATAACTCAAAGGCAGTGTGGACGCAGGTATAGTTTTGTCGACAAAAGTCCACTTTTGTCGACAAAACCCTGTAGTCTAGACACACCCATGCAGTGCAGAGAAGATGCTGGGTTGCCAGGAGCCAGATTTTCAGATCCCCTTCTTCACGCAGGGAAGAACCTTAAAGGAACATTTGCTCTCCTTGCCTCTTTACTGTGTGGGAAGGCACGACTCACTGCCAACAATTCTGGCTCTAAGTCCATATGGGTATATTTCTGAGATGAGACGTCAAAGCCATCTCTGCGCAAACGGATGATGTTAAAATAAAATAATGATCAGTGATCCTAAAGTAACAACTCGGAGAAATTCTAGCTGGGAGGATTTTAAGATTCTCATTCACTTTCTACACAGACGATGCTCACTTTCTTTTGTTTTGGGGCACAGGACTCCAAGAGTATGTCTACCCTAGGAAACTATTTCGAAAGAACTAAAATCGATTGAATCACTCCTGAAATAACAACATCAAAATAGCATGTCCACACAAGGGGGAAGCCTCAAAATTAGTCCGAAGCAGGCTCTGTTAGGGTACGTCTAGACTACAGGCTTCTGTCGACAGTTTTGTCGACAGATACTGTCGACAAAACTTCTGTCGACAAAGAGCGTCTAGACTACATTGAGTTCTGTCGACAAAGCAAGCTGCTTTGTCGACATGGTAGTGTGGACGCAAAGGACAGTTTACAGGCAATAACACCTTCTGTCGACAGAAACTCTGTCGACAGAAGGCGCTATGCCTCGTAGAATGAGGTTTACCAGCGTCGACAAAACTGCTGAGTTCTGTCGACGTTATGTCGACAGAACTCAGCGGTAGTGTGGACGCAGGTATAGTTTTGTCGACAAAACCCTGTAGTCTAGACACACCCTTAATGTGGACGTGATACCTCAACTTAGAGCACCAGGAGGTACTGGGGAGTAATTTTTTCAAATGACTCTGGGGAGTAGTTATTTCAAAATAGTGGCACCAGAGTGACCACACTACCACTGTTCTGAAATAACTGTTTCAGAATTCGAGTTATTCCTCAAGGAAAGCAGGAGTACAGGTTTCAAATTAAGCGGCCCATTACTTCAGAATAATGGATGTGGTAGTATGGACACACCACTTATTAATTCGACCTAAGGGATTATTTTGAAATAAAGCTCTAGTGTAAACCAGGGCTAAGTGGATAATGAAACTAGTCTCAGCCTAACATCATTTTTTTGGTCTGATATCTTGATTCAAGTAAACTTTTTGACATAGTCCCCACATGATATTTGCAGAGGCAAACTAAGGATATGGGGGAAAAGTCCCAGATGGGTCACCGTGGGTATGTCTAGACTACAAAGTTTTTATGGAAAAAGGTACACAAAATGTGCTCTGCATTTTGCGTACCTTTTTCCACTTTTTTTTCAGAAGAGGCTTTTCTGAAATTTGGCCCGTCTACACTGGGCCAAATTTTGGATCCCTCCTTCCCCCGCCTCTTTCAGAAGAGCTCTTCTTCCTTGTGGAAGGAGGAAGGCAGGGCTTCTGAAAGCGCACGTCTGATCTCTGCAAAAAAAAGCGGAAGAGCAGACATTGTCCCTAGACGTAGCAGAGTTTTTCCCAGAAAAACCCTGTCGTGTAGACATAGCCTGTGTTAGTCTGTAACTTGAAAAACAATAAGCAGTCCTGTGGCACCATAGAGGCTAACAAAAATATAGAGACTCAAACTTTCTTGGGGAAAACCCACTTCATCAGATGAAAAGGAGTGGAAATAGCAGAAAACAAGAATGATACCCACAGAAGCTCATGATTCTCTATATTTTTGTCAGACTCTAAGGTACGGCAGACTACTCATTGTTGCTTAAGGATGTGGAGTCTAGATGGAATGATTATAATGTGGGTGCACAACAGGCGGGAAGACCATCCTCAAAGACAAGCTACCGAGAAGGCGGTGAGTCTTTCACGGTGGTCACGCAAATCAGAGCTTCCATGACATTCCGAGACCGCTGCATGTGACTCCTGCAGCAGCTGGTGTGGGCTGCCTGAGCAGTTGGGTACCGGCTGCATTGTGGGTAGTACCAGGACTAGCCGCACTGACCATTGCTTGGGCAGTCGTGGGCAGCTGGTCCCAGGCTGATGTGGAGCAGAGATCTGGAAGCAACAGCGGCATGCTGGGCTGCTCCCCCTCCAGCGGCAGAAGTGGGGTTCCAGGTCGCTCCCCTCTTAGAGTAACAGTAGTGGTGAGATTCCAAGAAGTCACCCCCCTGCACCTGGAGCAGCAGCGAGACCCCAGGCTACCCTCTATCACAGCAGAGGCAACAAGGCCTTAGGCCACCCTTACCCAAAGCAGAAGCAGCATCTATGGGACCAACCCCTGCCCAGCACCTAAGAGTTAGTTAGGGGTATTTTAGTACAAGGCATAGGCAGGTCATGGACTGTGATTTTCGATGATTGCCCATGACCTATCCTTGATTTTTACTAAAAGTGCCCTTGACTAACTCCTACCCTGAGTTATCAAGAGTTCTCTGTAAAACTGAGATGGTAAATCTGGTGGGGGTCACTCAGGAGTCAGGCCCGGGTCTGGTACCAGTCAATGTTTTCATTAATGACTTGGGTAATGGAATGGAGAAGATGCATGTGAACTGTGATGATACAAAGAATCACGGGTTCATAGAACTGCAAGAGACATCAGGAGGCCATCGAGTGCAGCCCCCTGCCCAAAGCAGGACCAACCCCAACTCAATCATTCCAGCTAGGGCTTGGGCAAGCCAGGGTAGTCAAACACTGGAATAAATTGCCCAGGGAGGTTGTGGAATCTCCATCTCTGGAGATATTTACGAGCAGGTTAGATAAATGTCTATCAAGGATGGTCTAGACGGTACTGGGTCCTGCCATGAGGGCAGGAGACTGGACTCGATGACCTCTCAAGGTCCCTTCCAGTCCTAGTATTCTATGATTCCCCAGTCTGCTGGCGCTCAGACCCTTGTAGTGACCAAGGCCAGCAAAGCGTATAGATAGACTAGACAAGAGACTACACTAAACATGTCAAATGTCTGCCCCCTACTGGCGGTAGCAATCATAAAAGTAAATTTCTCCATGCTTGTCTTGTTCCTCTCCTTTTGGAGCTGCACAACAATCTGGGTGCTAATTGCTGGCTGACATCAGAACAGGCTCCGTCCGCTAGCAGTTATCCAGCTGGTAGGCATATCCTGCATGTTATTTCAGCTGAGGTTCCATCTTGAAATTTTCTGGGCAGAAGCAATATGACAGTATCATTCCCATGGGAGCTGGAAGGCAGCTGCCCACTGGTTGATCTAGAAGGAGCATAAGCTGTCTATTCTGGAAATTATTTTTTGCAGATCTTTGGCAAAATTCACCCACGTCAGGCCCTACTTACATAAGAACATAAGAACATAAGAACGGCCGTACTGCGTCAGACCAAAGGTCCTTCTAGCCCAGTAGCCTGTCTGCCGACAGTGGCCAGCACCAGGTGCCCCAGAGAGGGTGGACCGAAGACAATGATCAAGTGATTTGTCTCTTGCCATCCCTTTCCAGCCTCTGACAAACAGAGGCCAAGGACACCATTTTATCCCCTGGCTAATAGCCTTTTATGGACCTAACCTCCATGAATTTATCCAGCTTCTCTTTAAACTCTATTATAGTCCTAGCCTTCACAGCCTCCTCTGGCAAGGAGTTCCACAGGTTGACTACACGCTGTGTGAAGAAGAACTTTCTTTTATTAGTTTTAAACCTGCTACCCATTAATTTTATTACTTAGCCTGTTTATGTATGGATTTTAGTGCATGATAGTACAACCAATGGTTTTTGATCAATATAAAACTGATCCCATAAGGTGTCAAATACCCTCAGCACCCACGGACAAATGTAAGCCGGCAATGCTCCACTGTTCACAAAAGGCACCTGCCTACATCATATTATAAAATCTAAAGAGATGCATTCACTCGCAGCAAACATTGTATTAAGTAGATGCTATTTGATCATTGAAGACGGTATTTCTGCTGGTGTAGATTGTGTTAAGCAAGCAGAAGTGTGCTGTTTACATATTTGTGTAGCATTCCTGGCAGAATCTCCCCCTTCTCCTCCTCCCCCTGCACTCAACACCACCACAACATTTGCATTGTATCCTAGGACAGGGCTCACCGGAATTGGAGCAGTTTAATTACAAAACTGCATTTTAATTGATTGCGACCAAAATAATTACCAGCAGCACCATTCCAAGCAATGGCGACTTCTCTGTTTGTCAACAAAAAGGGATATTTAATTCAACAAACAATAATTGTTTTAATTAAATCAAATTTAGATCCTCATTTGAGAACATTAAAATGTGTGTCTGTTACTCCTTGCCTCTAAAAGGTAATTTGAGAGAGGAAGAGCAAGGTACAGAAGGGCTGTATGCACATGAGTGTCGGAAGCAAACAAACAAAATCATTCGTGTTTAGCCGGTCTTTTATATTATGACTGCCATCAAATGATCTTAGCAGTGTAGGTAGGAACCTAATAAAAAAATGAAGCGATCAAGACAAAGCTCTTCTTAAGTGGTTCAGTTGTTTCACCACGCAAACCTATTCCCTCCTTTCCTTTTGCACTGATTTTATTAATAGTATTATTAGTCCGATTGCAGTACCCATTCAAGATCAGCCATTCAGTGATGGGCACTGTTCTTGCACAGATGGAGTATGATATCCCAAAGTTTTATGATCTGGATTTTCAGCCTTTCGCTGAAAATTCATGCCCCATGCCTGTGCAAACACATGCAAGCCCTGTGACGAATGCTGATACTTATATCCATCTTTTAAATTGCCCAGTATCCCCAGGTATACACAAAGTTATCCTGCACACTAACCCGCCCCATTGGAGCTAGTGGGTTATGTGGGGGCAAATGCTAATATTTTTTACAGTAGACTTCCGATAATCCGGAACCTATGGGACCTAGGTGGTGCCGGATTATCTGATATGCCGGACTATCAGGAGGTACTATAAGATGGTTATATATATACTGTATACATTATATACTGTATATAAAGTGTTCTTAACCCTTTTTATTGTACATACCGTATACAGTATACTGTAATGTTTTAGTTTTTTTAAGCCTTTTTTACACTTTTTGCTCAGTTTAGCTGCTGCCGCTGTTACCTTGTGACTCATTTTTTGCTGAAGCTCACTCACTGGGCTCTTGCCATCTTGATGCCAGACTATCAGAAGTGCCGGACTATTGGATGCCGGACTATTGGAGTTTTACTGTAGTAGGTGGTTTTACTTGCTAGTAGTAGCATGGATGAGTGATGGTTGATGGACACTTTAAGAATTGAACCATGGTCCTCCTGAGCAAAAAGCAAGAGGTAAAAGCCAACTCATATCCTCCGCTGATTACCAGAGGGGAGATCTCTAACTCACACTCACTCACTAGTAGACCTAGTAGAAGCCTAGATGACCTAGTAGAAGCCTAGATGAAAACTGACTTTCAGTAGGGCATGCAAATTTCTCGTACACAACTCCATCGGTGCACTTTGATCCCTGACCACAATAGTTTTGTTCAGCGTGGTCCTCCCTTTGGCTATGCAATAGCAGCTCAGACCTATATTTGCATTTCCAGGAGCTGGCATTTCACACAGTGCTACCAATACCTCTCCATTCGGAGCTGCAGCATCTCCAGCTGAGCTGACACGGACACTAAGTCCCAACACAAAGTACGTGGGGGATTTTGTGATGCTGACAAAGCTCACTGGAGACCGCAAAAATCATGTTCAGTAATGACCAAAGCCGGCATCTGTGCTCAGGTCTCTGAGGGTGACTGGAAAGTTCTATATTAACCTTTTGGGTCATGCAATCCCATACAAACCTCACTGTTATATGATGTAACAGTTTTCCTCTCTATACCAACCTCTCACTGGAATATACTTTTGTTGTGGGGTGGGATGAAACCTTAGGACTCCCCCAAAATAACTATATGGTGTCACAGTCAACCTGTGGAACTCCTTGCCAGAGGATGTTGTGAAGGCCAGATCTTTAACAGAGTTTAAAAAAAAAAAAGAACTAGATACATTCATGGAAGATAGGTCTATTGATGGCAATTAGTCAGGATGGTCAGGAATAATGTCCCTAACCTCCGTTTTTCAGAAGCTGGGAATGGGCACTAAGGGAGGGATCATTTGATGATTCCCTGTTCTGCTCTTTCCCTTTGGGGCTCCTGGCATTGGCCTCTGTTGGAAGATAGGAGACTGGGCTAGATGGACATTTGATCTGACCCAGTAGAGTTGTTCTTATATTCTTATAAAATATACACAAATACAGCTGCTGCCATCTGATCTGTAGGAGATCTCCTTTAACTAATGACAGTAGTTGGTCCCACATTTTCCCTGCAAACCAACCATGTGGGGGCTATGTAACCCACAATGACACAAACACAAAGCCAATACATTATCCTACCTCTTGTGGGTCAGAGTTAAGGTGATTATTAGAATGTGCCCAGTGAGTTTTTACATGTCAGTATGGTCATTAACCACATGCATGAAATGAGAGGTTATTGGATACAAACTGAAGTAACAGTCACTAGTTATTTTCATACTTCCATAAGTCTTAGAGGATTTTTTAAACATGTAATGTTCTTCTTACCACTTTAGGATAAGAGCTTTAAAGTTCTTACAGTCCATATTTTTAAGTTAACCAGTGTTTGTCAGTTGGAATATTCAATATTCCTGTGTAACAGCATGTCACGTTATTGAATTTTAAAGATCATTGCTGCACCCATGGGGGGAGGGGGGGGGGGGAGGGAGTTCGCCCCAAAAGTCTGTACAAAGGCGGCCATGTGACTTGCTCCAGCTTGGAAGAGACCAGGCATAGATATAAAATGCCATGAATTTTGGATATAAAATTCCATTTCAATTTTGCTACTGATTCCAGATGCAGCCTTGCGAGGAACAGCGAGCCGGGAAGAATTGTGGGCCCATCTTGACATAGGATGTACACCAGAGACTTTTAAGATAACAGTTTATAACATCTCTGCTAAGCGCCTGCACTGAGAACTTGGAGATTCGATGCATGTAATGTATTTTCCTTAACAACCTTACTCTCATGCTTTTCCTTCTTTTATGAATAAACCTTTAGATTGTAGATTCTAAAGGATTGGCTCAGCATGATCTTGTGGGTAAGATCCAAAGTGTAAATTGACCTGGGAATTGTGGCTGAGCTTTTGAGACCAAGAGAACCCATTTCGGGGTAGGTGAGATTGGGTTCTATAACCCCTCACCTGTGTGTTAGGCCTGGGGCTGATTGTGGCACAGGGAGAGCTGCGGAGTCTGAGTGGTTTTGCTTGGTGTGACTGGTTTGTGGCCTATTTGGGAAGGTCTCTAGTCAGGGGCTGTAAGGGGCCCTGAGTTTGAGCAATTCATCCTGAGCGGACGCCTTCAGCGGTGCCCAGACTCGGCCCGGTCCATCACACAGCATACATGGCCAGCTCAGATGCATCTGAAATCACAAGATTATTGCTGTGCTGTAGCACTGCTGATGGCATGGCAACCAGTTGTAAGAGTCTGATATTCCACCTGGTGTATTGCCTTCAGGGACACCAGATCATAACTGTCAATCCAACATCATCTCTGATGTGCAGGCTTTGTGCATCAGTATTGTTTTCATATCTCAGTTACCTGCCACATAGCTGGAGGGGGAAGGGAAGCTACTTATGGCTTGTGGAGCAAATTCACCAATCAGGACAACAAAGCTCATTCATCGTTATTGGGTAAACATCGATACGGCAGGGAGAAGCAGACAGATAAAATGCATGTTGCAAGCTGTCCTCATGCACCAGGCACGGTTGTTTCACTGCAGTGCATGCTGCTACCTTGTCACTGCCTTGCAAATTATCTAACACGGCTTCCGACTTCCACCACAACCCCTGATACTTGTTTTGCATTTGGAATTCTCATGAGAGCTTTGATGGCCGTGGCAGACTGAATTCTAGCAGGAGGCTGTGCTTGATGCAGGGGACTGATCAAACTGTTAGTTTACTCAGGCAGAGTATTTAGTGTAGGAAGCACCTTGGGGGACTCAGGCAATTCAAGTTGAAGAAACAGAGGCATGTTCTGCATCTCCACGGGAACAAACTCTGTCTGTAGTCGGTCACATATTCTCTTCTAACAAGTGAAAGGCCCGCCCAGTAGTTACGGGCTTCATTCACCACAAATAAAGGGATCTTTCCTCTTCCACCCTGCAGATAACTCCATTTGGCACGCAGGAGAGGAGTTCATTAGGAAATCATGGTCGGATCCAGGAGGAGGTAACCCCCGGTAGAACTTTAAATCCAATTTTAGCCAATCAAAACTGGGCCTCTACAGCTTGCTTTCAGGTGAGGTGGCTGGATTCACTCCTTTTTTTGTGCCTTCAAAACAAATGTGGCTTGCCATAGCCCCAGAGAAAAGACTTTGGGAGGCTTTTAATTAAAAACACCCAATTGCGAATAAATGAAGTTGGATTGCGTGGAGCGCTTTGTCTGTCTGATCTAGGACAACGTGCCCTACATAAAACTTAAATATAACACCCAGCCAGTTCAGCATTCCAGCTCTTTTGGAGGGAGGGGGCAGCTCACTTTCATTTAGCCTTCGTCAGCCCTCACGTCTCTGGCCTGATGATATAGAGCTCCCTAAACGTGAGGTGTCTCGTGGTTTTGCCGTCATTTCTAGTGGCTGTGGAGTAAACAGTGACTAGGGACAGATTTACAGAGGGAAGCCCAGGCACAATATTCTCTGAGCAGGCCTGCTGTCGGTGGAGGGGAGGGGAGGGGAAAGGAAACAGTTGTCCCACGGCCAAGTGATTCAAAGGGGCCCTGAACTCCAGCTCCGCCGTGTTGGCTGGGGCCCTGAGACCTTTAAATCCAGGCAGCACTAGGGCCTGGGGGTGCGTGCCATGCTCTGGTTAGCTCTAAGGGCTAGGGGGCGCTGTGCCACACTCTGGGCAGCGCTGAGGGTTGGCTTCCTTTGGCCCCGCCCCTTCCACCATTAGCCCCGCCCCCATCCACCTTGCCCAGGGACCCACAGAGACTGATGGTGCCACTGTCTATGAGACAGGCTTGCATCTTCAATCACATTCCACAGGCCCTTAGCTACCTGCTACCAGCTCAGGAAATGGACCGTCTCTCAGTGCAATTCCACAGCCCTCTCCAGAAGAGGTTGCAGCCTCCTTGGACAAGTACCAGAGGGATCTGCCTTTTTCTTCTGCACTGGCAACGCTTGTTTAGCTTGTTCTGCCAATACAGTCTCATTGAATCGACCTGAAATAGTTTTTTTCCCCCACGGCTTGATGGAAGCCTACTACAGTAGTTGGCTCAGAGAGGCCTATTAAGGAAAATTAAAAAATCTTTACGGGAGTCATTCGCTCCTAGAGTGAAAAAAAATGGCCAAAATTTTACCCTCCCCTTCTTTTTTTTTTTTTTAAGCGCTGCCTGACGAATTCTTGGATTGCAAACCCCTCTGTTCGCAGACCTCAGAAGAGAAACACAAAACCCTTCTCCCTCCGAGGAAACCCTTTGTGAAGTCTTCCGCTGGTACATATTGGGTTCTTTTCCCAAGAGAACATTCCTCCCCCACCTCCCTGTCCATTTCTTAGCAGCGAGAACAGTTTGTATCCAGATCAGTCTGGCGAGCCACATGACTCCACTGCAAGAAGAGGGTGTTTCAGTGAATCAAAAGGATACTACAAATGTTAGCCAATAACAATGCACCAGGCATCACAAAAAGAGAAGGATTTCTTGTATCCCTCCGGTCCCTACTGCCAGTCCTTAAACACACATACACGGATTGAAAGCAACGAGTATGACACTGGATCAAACGAAAGAATTCTTTGTGCTCCGAGTCACAACCGGCACCAGCTGCTCTCACAAAGCAGTAGGCTGCACAATACAAAGAGGTGAGCTCTGCAGTATTCCCATTTTGAACTGTGGGGCTTTTTTCTCTCCCCTTCCTTTTATGCTTTTCTGTTCCCGCTAATCCTGACATTACCTGGCAATACATTCCTGTGCTTCCCACTCACCCCGCATAACGAGAAGCCGTCCAATCGGCTGCTTTAGGAACTTGGAGCTAACCCGAATGAATGGCTCTCCCGTGGCCGTTCTTGTTCAGAAACACTTTAATGGCGCTGATAATTCCAGCAGAACTTGAAACCAGACCTCTCCCCTTTCTCTCCTTATTGGACAGGCCCTTTATTTTAAAGCCATCCTCTAGCGCGCTTTTTCGAGCTGCCTGTTACTTCTACCAGAAATGCAGCCTGGCTAAAACTGAGGCCCGAGAAAGAGGTGTTCATCTGAAGTAATCCATTCGGGCATGTCTACACTAAGAAACCATTTCAAAATGACTACAATCAACTTAATAACTCCTTAAATAACAGAATCGAAATAGCTATGGGGAAGCCTCGAAATTAGTCTGAGGCAGGTTCCGTTAAATGTGGACGTGCTATCTCAAGTTAGAATGCCAGGAAGCACTGGGGAGTAATTAATTCAAATTACTCTGGGGAGTAGTTATTTCGAAAGAGCGGCACCAGAGTGTTTGCATGACCGCTATTTCGAAATAACTGGTTGGAAATTAGCATTACTCCCTAAGGAAAGCAGGAGTACAGATTTAAGTGTGGACGCTCTGCTCATTAATTTAGCTTAATGAAGATTATTTTGAAGTAAAGCCCTCGACCAGAGCTCATGTCGACCAGTGGGGTCTGTCACATCGGGGCTATGACACACAGGGGAGCAAGGGCTGAAATGAAATCTCAACAAGTGGGAGAGGGGCTAAGAACAGAAAGAGTAACTGAAAGGTTTTCCTATAACACTTTGCAATCATCGAAAGAGAAAACAGAAGACAGTGCGTGAACAACTGCAGTGCTACCCAATACCCAGATCCCAGAACAAACCAAACAGAGTCAGAGCTCTCTCTTACAGGCTTTCTTTGCAGGGAGTGGATGGAGGGGTTTCGGGTAGGGAGAAAGAACCACCCCTCCATACATCCCTCACTTCAGAAGAACAGCCGGCCAGGGTAAAAGCCACACAAAAGAGAGTGCAGAAAGCTGTTACTTACAGGTGTATGTCATTTCAAAGCTGTCGCTGATATTCACAATGTCAATCTGAGGAAGCAGTTTTGGGGATTCTGTGAGCTGAGACAATGCAAACCTAAAAGCCGCATGTTCCTGGGACTGCTGATTAGGAAATAATCCCCCTGGGGAGAAAAAAAAAATGAAGAAAGCAAAGGTCTGAAATACATCCACACTGTAACGAGCCTAGGAAACATTCTATGGATGGGAACCTGCCCGGCTCAACAAATGCTGCTCGCATTCTGCTAGACTCCATAATGTCCCGGTACCATGAGACACAAGAGGGTAGGTGCTTAGGCATCTTGTGTAGTATATGTCTTATGTAAGGGGTGTATCAAAATATGCCAGCTTGCACCTTTCCCTCAGACTAGCAGCGGGTAGGACGGGCATGAATTTGGGGTAAGTCTCTTCCTGCACAATGGGAAAGGACAAGAACAGAAGTGTTCCCAGGATAGCTGGATGTGGGAGAACAGCACCTTTGCACCTCTGTGACCCACGGAGAACGGCGCCTCATTCAGCTCACCTGCTGTAGGCCCACAGGCAATTTTGCCCCCCTGACTCACCACCCAATCGATTCAAACGCACTGTTCTGCTCAAGGAGTGATGGGGGTTACTTGGCAGGGGTCAGGCTGTCCAATCTGGCCTGGAATGAAGAATCATTGGTGGCTGGGGACCGAGGGGAGAGGAACTCTTAAGATGGTTGTAATAAAAGAGGAGAATTCACCCTTCCTGACCGGCCACATGCTGCTGGAAGGGATGGGGAACGCGGCCTGGAGAAGACCCACAATTTGTTTTATGGGTGACAACAGACAAAGCCAGCAGGACCAGTCAAAAATCTGACCATGAAAGGGGTTTGCCCACTGAGATGGCTGCTAGGATTCAGGCAAGCTCTGGAATGATAGCACCAGGTAGCACATCAGGACTGGCCAGACAGCATCAGAGCCATGGACCTTCTAGCTCAGCGTCCTGTCTCTGACGGTGGCCAGGATCAGATGCATATGGGGAAGTTGGAAGAAACCTTGCAATGGGTATTCATGGGATCACCTGACCCCAGGGAAAGTTTGCTCTCGTCCCCCCTCGCTTAGAGGTCAGTTTATGCCCTGGGGCATGAAGGTTTAGATTCCTTCCAAACTTTTATTTATTTATTTTTAAGAGTCCCTGTTATACAGCCGGGTTTTCTGACTGTCCTGGCAAAAGGTAAAAGCGGGGAACAGTTATCCTGATTTACAAGCCAGGAAAGGAAGCCCAGAGAAATGTAGTGATTAATGGAATGAAAATAAAAAGGTATATTGGTTCATTACAACTTTCCTGAGCAGATTGCTTGGAAAATCAGCCAGGGACTGGAGGCGCAGAGAGTGGCCCATTGGCAGGAAAGAGACTTTGCATATTTTCAACACAGATTGCATCTCCTGCTAGAGTGGAGGGGACATTTGCACCCTCTCTTTCAAAAAAAAATCACGTCTAAGTGTTGCTACCAAAAGAAAACCAACCTGGCAGTATCCCTCCCTCCATCCATCTTTTTTTATTAAAATGGGGAAAAAGCTTGAGATGGTGAACAAATTCTGAATTGGGAGAGGGGTGCCGGGAGGGCTGGTGAAGGGAAAAGCAAAGTAGCATCAACAGTAATAAATGCACCAATTGTGCAGTTGGACTAACCCAGGAGTTGATTAAACTCACTGGCTTAGCAGACGGTTGGCATGACAAAGAGAGGGGTGATGGAAAGGGATGTATTCACAAGGGAAAGAGACGAGCAAAGATGCAGTTCCCAATGGCATTTAAGCAAATGATCAATCATAATAACGTGGGGGAAGGCTGTGAGCAGCTCCCGGAATGTGGAATTGGGGAGAGCAAAAGACAAAGACATGGGGAATTGCTGATGCAAAAAGGAAAGCCGGGGAATGAAATGAAAACAGACTAGAATGCAACATCTTCCTAGCTCTGGCCTTATTCTTTCACAACAAACAACAACAACAACAACAGAGATGCTCTAGTGCTGTTTCCTCTGCCAGGTACTCCAGACACGAGAAACCCTGCCAAAAATAAAATGCAATAAGTGCTTTCTTAACTACACCCACACCCCGATGCAGAGCACCAGCCCTGGTATTTTTCTTAGCAAACAAACAAACAGGATTTTTGGCTTCCTCCATTTCGGAGGCACTTTTCTGTGCCAGCATCGATTTCCCTCCCGTAAGAATTGATACATCCCTGCTCGTCGGAGCCCATCGGCAGCCTCCGCGGCTCTAGCCACATCAAAATCCACCCCGCACATCACTCCGGCACACGTTCCTTCTCTGCAAGCGGAGGGAGCGAATGGGTCAGATCCCCCCGCTGCTTTGCCAGGGAAAGTCACTCCCAAATAGAACCGCCGCTCCGGAGCATCTCAAACTCACCTATCTGGATATTGTTGGGGAAATTGGCCCCTAACACCGTCCCTAGGAAACTGGTGCAGAAGAAGGCAAAAATGTGCTGCATATTCCCTTTTGCATTGGCGAAAAAGAACCTCAGATCCAAGCATGGATTTGTTTTTTTTCCCCGCTTGTCTCTCTCTCTCGCCTCCCTTCTGCTATGCCTTCTGTATTGTGCAGCTCCTTCTCTTGGAATCCAGCGTTTAGACTGCTGCCTTAACACCAACTGACAGCAGGATTAACTGAGCACTGAGAGAAAGAAAGAGAAACCCTTCCTCACCCCCCCGCCTTCTCCCACACACTGTGCCCTTCCCTCATGCTAATTTTCCTCTCCTAGTTGGAGCTCAACAGCTGGGCTAAAAGCCCACTTCCACCCCCCATTTCTATCTCTTCCTTTGGGGTCCCCTTCCTTATCCGTGGAGGGCATCTCGTGAACACACACAGGCTACGCCTAGACTGCACGCCTTTTTCGACAGAGAAAGCCTCCATCGAAAAAGAGCGTCTAGACGACGATCCGTACTGTCGACAAAGCAAGCCACTTTTTTGAAAGCGAGTCTAGACGCTCTCTGTCGAAAAAAGCAGTTTGCATGCAATAGCGCCTTTTTTCGAAAGAGTACTTTCAAAAAAAGGCATCGCTCCTCGTAAAATGAGGTTTACCGCTGTCCACAAAACAGCTGCATCCTGTCGACTTACTGTCGACAGAACGCGGCAGTAGTGTAGACGCAGGTATAGTTTTGTCGACAAAAGCCAACTTTTGTCAGCAAAACCCTGTAGTCTAGACACACCCACAACGTAGCCCTAAATTAACCTTTCTCCTCCCCCTGTTTTAGCTCTGGGTATAAAGAATGTGCAAATCAGTCAGTGGTACAAGGCTCCACTCTACAGTCTTGGATTGATACCTTCTTGAGCTAGGTGACATGGTTCTAGGATTCAGGATCTAATTGCTACACACCGGTCACTACAGTCCAGAACCTTCACACAACGGAGGGGGATGTGCCATGGGAAATCTCCCACGAGGGAAAAAATAATAATTTCAGCGTGACAGGCAGAAAAACATGTCTGAGGATGAAAAGAAGGATTTCTTCGTCTTTCCTGCTGAGTTTCCAATACCCTTTCCATACCCACACTTAACTTTTTCTTTCCATTTCATTGTGTGCCACTGCATTTTACTCCTGTGCTCTTTGTGAAGGAATTCATACTCACAGAAAGATGGGTGTGCTTTAATAGCTAGGAGGACACTGAGTTATTATAGGAGCCATTGTGTGGGATTTGATGGAAGGGTTCAGCTATTTTTCCATGAACAGCTTTGCTTTTTAAAGTTTGGGCTAGTTTGGAATTTGGAAACATTTAGGGCAGGAGCATTTATTTCCTCAGCACAAATCCACGCAGTGTCCAAAGGATCCAGCTAGGATCAGGTCCCTTTGAGCCAGGGGCTGCACATACACTTGGTAAAAAGAGGATGCCTGCTTTGAGGAGTTAAGGCTCTGTCTAGAATGCAACACTTTTCTGAGATACCAGAGGTATCCCAGAAAATCAATGCCACATCCAAGGAACACATCTGCTTTTCCGAAAAAACATCCGGAAAAGCGGACATGCTCTTTTGCCATCCCTGCAAACCTTGTTCTACGATGATGAAGGGATGTGTCAAAAGAGGACTTTTTCCGAAATTTGGCGCCATGTAGACTTCTTCACTGCTTCACATCTGGGCATGAACAAGAGGAAAATAAATCCCCAAAAGACAGCTGGCTTCCCTTCCAGGTGAAGGTCACCAATGAAATGAGTTTGACCTTTTCTTCCATAGGGATGGATGAGATTACAGTGGGGAACATGTACATTGAATATCAGAGCTTCCAGAGAGTGGGATGTAGTAGGGATAGTCTGCATTGAAAAGTTGCATTGACACAGTTATGTCTTGCCAAGGTGTGAAAAATCCACATCCCCTGACAGACATAAGCCAAGCTGCCAGATCTAGTGTAGTCCTGGCCTAAGGTACACAACTCCAGCTATGTAAATAGTGTAGCTGGAGTTAGCTTACCTTAAGATGAGTTTGGCACCATCCCCACAGCGGGAGGCTGACAGGAGCAAACAGGCTCGTCGGCTTCCCTTACTCTTCACAAAACCAGGAGTACCAGATGCTGATAGGGGCACCCTCGGAATGCGATTTAACAAGTCTTAACTAGACTCACTAAATCAAACTCAGGAAGATCGATCCTGGCAGTGCTGATCGTCCACAGCGAGAAGGCAAGGCCACAGTGAAGCCAACCTAATCCACGGTGTAGACTCGGCAAGGAAGAATACTTACTTCGATGAAGCTACTACCTATAGTGATGGAAGAAACTCTCCCGTCGCTGTAATGCGTGTCAACACTGACATACTCCAGCGCTGCACCTGACGGTGTGCTGCTATAGGGTTATAAATGAAGACATGGCCTTGGATTGTGGAGCTGATGGGAGACCCTTCATTTGGGACATAACACTAGGAAGGGAGCAGTGGTGCACTCCTATGGAGAGATAGACTGGATGATCTAATAGGCCTCCTCTAGCTTCTGTAATAGGCCTTGTCTTGGAGTTTGGTAAGGAATTAGCCTGAGCTATAACCTCCTGTAAATATTGTCTTGAGACAAAGGAAGCTCACTGTAATGGGGTGCACAACCAACCCCCCTTCCTGGGCACAGCTTCCCCTCCCGGATCAGGCTCAGTGACTGCAGTGCTGTGCAACACCCGTGTCTTTTTTCATCTTAGCTTGTCCCACCACCAGTGCCAAACTCTACACCAGGGTGCGTAACCTAAGGCCTGGGGGCCAGAGACGGCCCCCAACTTGCCTGGATCCAGCCCCTGAGCCTTGGGGCTCCCCCTTCCAGCGTTGGGGAGCCTATGCTGGCACACCAGTCCCCCTGCCATCCCCATGCAGGGCTGAAGCACACAAAATCTACTAGCCTGGGCCCCTGCTAGGCTCTGGTGTGCGAAGGGAATGTGGGGAGCGTCTTTCTCGCCCCTGACTGATTTGTGTGCGGCCCCTGACCCGAAAAAGGTCCCCCAGCTCTGCTCTAGACCATCTTTACAGAGCTTTCTCCTCTTACAGGCAGAGTCAGTCTTCAGCTAGGAGGTCGCCAGCTCACTCCCTGACTGACCTCTCCCGTTCTGCCAGCCCCGGCCTCTAGGTCCTGTCCAGCTGTTGTAGCCCTTGGCTCCTCAGACGGGTAGATGCTGCCGATCCATAAACCAGCATCTGGCCTTTTCATCAGCCCCAATCTGGTCCCCTTGATGGGAGCTGACAGAGCTGGGTCTCATTAGGTGCCCATGCTCCACTCCCACACCAACAGCAAAGATGAGAGCCTTCTCCCTCCCCTTCAGGATATTATCAGTTAATGCTCTTTGGGGGCAGAGCCTCTTCAAAGGCAAGGCAACTGAAAAGAACCCATCTCCAACTTGCAGGTAGGGCAGTTCCACAGACCCTGTCACTGCTACCTCAGCTAACAGGCTCTTTATAGCCCCGTAGGGGTAGATTCCTGTCACCTCAGGCCCAGGGCCCTCCCTCTGAGACTTCCCCAGCAGAGCCCCTAGGGTCGTGGTAGCTCCACACTTCTGCTGCCAGACGGATCTCTGCAGGCCCTACTCTAACAGGCGCATTTCCTTCTACAAGAACTGAATGCAGCTTCAGTTCTCTACCAAGCAGCCCACATGCTCCAAGCATGCTCCAGCACATTACACAGTAATTGGTCCACACACTGGCTGGGCAGTCGCTCCATAGGCAAACACGGGGCAGCCGCAAAATAGAATCGTAGATGCTTAGGGGTTGGCAGAGACCTCAGGAGATCAGAGTCCAACCCCTTGCCCAAAGCAGGACCGACCCCAACAAAATCATCTTGACCGAGGCTTTGTCAAGCTAGGACTTAAATTCCTATTGGGATGGAGATTCCACCTCCTCCCTAGGGAACCCATCTCAATTCTTCCCCACCCTCCGAGGGAAATCATTTTTCTGAATATCCAACCTAGATCTCCCCCGCTGCAACCTGAGACCATTGCTCCTCGTTCTGTCATCTGCCTCCACTGAGAACAGCCTCTCTCCTTCCTCTTTGGAACCCCTCTTCAGGAAGTTGAAGGCTGCTCTCAAATCTCCCCTCACTCTTCTCTTCTGTAGAGTGAATGATCCCAAATCCCTCAGCCTCTCCTCGTACATCACACATCCAGCCCCCGCGTCGTTTTCATTGTCCTTCACTGGACTTGCTCCAATATTCAGCAAGATCTCACGCTGGGGCGTGGACACCGGATCCTGTGTGAATGAGAAAGGGAATTTTGTTCGGGGCACCACGGATCGCTCGGTGCAAAGAGTCCTGGGATCTTCAATGTCTTCCAAGGGGGGAAGGACAGTGGAATCGAAAGGAACAGACTGGTAATGGGTCGCTAAGAGCACGGTCCTGTTATAGGCTAAGCACTCTGGGCCCAGGCCAGCAAAGCAACTCCACACAGGGGGACGAAAGGATTGGGGAGGGGGTAGCTTCGTGCCCCCGGAAGGGGCAAGGCTGAGGCAGCCAGCCCTCAGAGCCAGTCAGAGTGTGCAGTGCGGGGCTCTTGAGCATGCCGCTTGGTGATTCTAAAGGGCCCGGGGCTCAAGCTGCTGCCATGGTAACAGCGGCCACAGTTGGGCGCCCTCAGGCCTTTTGAATTGCCAGGCCCCGGGGCAACTGCCCCCCACCGTCGGCAGGCCTGCACATCCTGCTGTTTAACTGGAGCCAGGGGGCCGATTTCAGGGGGAGTGCCCCACTGCGTTAACCCTTAAGAACCTGCTGAGTAAATGCTTTCCTGAATTAAGGCCAGGGCGCTTTGCTCGAGCAAGCCTCATCCCGCCTCAGAATAGGGTGGCATTGCTCCTCCGCCCATGCAGCATGCCACTGATCTCTGCAGGACTCTGTATGTGTTTATAGGGGGACTGGATTCAAGGTCGGGGCCTAAAAAGGCAGCTCATACCTCAGTGCAAATGAGAAAACCTAAGTCCTGCTGTATTCTCCCCCCCGACACACACACTACCCCCAATCCTTTCTTCCCTGAGGAAACATCTGTTTATTCGAGTGAAGTCTCATTTATAGTGATCACTCAACTGTTTGGTGATGAGAGGCCGATGGACAAGAGGTGTTCCTACCCTCTCGGTCGCTGTTTGTCGGAACCATGTGTAACAAATTTACATCGGCAGCCTTTCATCAGATTTCCATCTTTTTTTTTTCTGTACACTTTAAGCATGGCTGCTTAGAAGCTGAACTAAAATCCTGAAAGGTTTCATGGCTTTCTGCTTCCCACCCAAATCTTAATCGAAAATACCGTGGTTATAATCCGAGGCAAGGCACTGAGGGATAGCCAAATGCTGAGAATGCTAGAGGAGGCATGCTGCATGCTTTCAAAATGTCCTCGCACATGTTGCAGTAACAGCAAGAGGAGTAGTGGTAACCATAAGAATATACAAGAATCATTTGCATTTATTAATAATATTGTGCTTGTCCACAAAGCTGGAGAAGTCCTTTACAGGCTAGATATACAAGCTGCATGACACCTACTTGAATGTCAAAATTTGGCCAGTGATTTTAATATTGTATTGTTATTATTTTCCCATGAAGATAGCAGGATTTTATTCAGGGTTCAGCATTACCAGGTTTGGAAGGGTTAGATTTTTGTCAGTAGATGCTGACAAATGTTGATTATGCCATATCCGCAAGCCAACAAAAAAAAAATATTTCCATCGGAGTAGAATGAAATTTAGAGATAGACAAAACAAGAACAATGCTGCTTGTGAATTTATTAGGGTTTGATTTAGAGATAGATACTTCCTACATTTTGACATAGGCTGTTGACAATTTGTGTCTGAACAATTACAAAGCTTTAACTTTTTGAATCTCAGTCTCTACGGTCATTAAATAATTATCTGATCCATCCGTTGTCTGTCTGACACAATTTCCCACAACTGTGGAAATTTAAATTGATGCAAATAAATAATCCTTACAATAAACATTGATATTATCCATTGAATCACTATTACACAAAATCAAATTCTGCCCAGCCTAATCATTACCCAGCAGTGAGGAAACAACTCTGGTTATAATGAAGACAATTTAAATGAACATCTCAGAGCAGTGGTATTCAACAGCTGTTGGCTAAAGGCCAGATTCCAGTCCTGGAAAACTGCTGAAGTGCTTAGGTATACAGTGATGGGCATGATAGACAGAAATGGAGGTAGACAGAGCTAGATCCCCAGTGAAATTTCACATGCCAGGAAAAGAGAGGTTTATATATTTAAATAATTATTTAGATTTGTACAAACAAATAAGATGTGCTTATCCCTGCCTCAAGGCATCAGTGGAAAAAATGTTCAGTACAACTCTTATTTATTTCAAGATTCTGCCTTGGCCGTGACAACTCCAAAAAATCCGTGAATGGCATCATAGGGAAATAGCATTTTATTTTAAAACGTCTAAGGCTAGAGAAGACACGGGCGGAACTGTAAATGGTCTACATTTATCATATGACGAATCACATGGTCTTGAGGAGACAAGACTCAATGGGCATGTCTAGGCAGTGGCGCTATTTCGGGACGAAATAGTGTTTTCCACATCTTAGTAACAAGCCCGGTATTTTGAAATATAGGCAGTCCCCGGGTTACGTACAAGATAGGGACTGTAGGTTTGTTCTTAAGTTGAATTTGTATGTAAGTCGGAACTGGTACATATTGTAAGGGAAACTCTAGCCAAACATTTCTCCAGAGCTCAGTTTTATTCTCCCACACCTCACTTCCCTCAGTCCTTTATTCTCAAGCTGAAGTGTCTGCTGAGAAAAGCCGCTCCGCGTCTCCCTGGTCTGCTGGGGGGGGGGGGAGGAGCTAGCTTCACGTCTCCCTGGTCTGCTGGGGGGAAGCAGCTAGTGCGGGGTTGCCTCACCCCGGTTGTAAGTCGGATCCATGTAACCTGGGGACTGCCTGTATACTCAAAATAACGAGCGTGCTATTCCAACACCCCAGTAAACCTCATTCCATGAGGATTAAGAAACTTGTTGCTGGAATTGTGGTCTATTTTGTAGCTTGTACTTTGTGTAGCTCAAATTGCATAGCTTATTTCAAGCTATCCAGCGCTGTATAGATGTACCCTATGAGAGAAGGTAGCATCTTAATGGACTATTGGGAAGTACATTAATATAAGAACTGAGCTTCTAAATAAAGGCAAACTTTTGGAAGCTATTGAGAAGTGTAAAAAGAACGTAACCTATTCAGTAAAGACACTTGTGGGATATAAACGTAAAGAACACTTCCATCCTTACTCGAAACCATGCTGTGTTGCTCCTAACTCTTCCGAACATTCAAGATCTGGATTTGGTCTCATGATGCTTGACAAGGATCTTTGTTCTTTTTTCAGAAAGGAACTGGTCAACACACAAGAAACACACTCTGTTTCCAGGATTGCAGGCTGGGAAAGTTCTGCTTTCATTCAACTCCTAACAGAGAGGGAGAAAACATGCACCATCTATCAGACTGGGGGGAGAGCATGCACTGAACAGGAGATAAAGAATGGATGGAGCTGTGACATCAACCCAAAATGCACGGGATAACACAGTTAACTGCTTGATAAATACTTTACTCAAGTTCCCATTGTTTGTATCTAGGCTTGGCAGAGTTCGATTTTTATTTGATTACCATTTTGATGGATAGCACCAAAGTTTAATTCTTAAACATTTTTTTCTGATTTTTATCTATTTAAAATTTTTATAGTTGCAGGCTGTGTGTGCGCCAGACAGTAATTATTGACAATACAGGTTGAAACTCTCTACTCCAGCACCCTCGGAATCTGACCTGTGCCGAACCACGGGAGGTCCATATTGTCCAGCAGCATTACCAACACTTCCACTGCTTCCTGGGCTCTTAGAAGACATTTAAGGGTACGTTCGAACTACATAACAGCACAGAACACTGAGAGCCAGGACGGAGGGCTGCAAACAAACTTTATGGGACTGCGGGAAACTTGGCCACACCCATGAAAAGTGGGCATCTGGCTAACTCAAATTCTGCTGGACCATGGATGTTGCCAGACCAGAGAGTGCAGAACGGAGGAGGTTTAACCTGTAGATGCAGAATCAAAACATTAGAGCTTTATAACTGTTAAAATGCAAATTTTCAATTTGCAAGGAAATATGTTTCAACTAAACTCTAGTGGCTGCGTCTAGACTGGCATGATTTTGCAGAAATACGTTTAACGGAAAAGTTTTTCCGTTAAAAGCATTTTCGGAAAAGAGCGTCTAGATTGGCACGGACGCTTTTCCGCAAAAGCACTTTTTGTGGAAAAGCGTCTGTGGCCAATCTAGACACGCTTTTGCGCAAAAAAGCCCCGATGGCCATTTTCGCGATTGAGGCTTTTTTGCGCAAGACAAATCTCAGCTGTCTACACTGGCCCTTTTGCGCAAAATTTTTGCGCAAAAGGGACTTTTGCCCGAACGGGAGCAGCATAGTATTTCTGCAAAAAGCACTGATTTCTTACAGTAGGAAGTCAGTGCTTTTGCGGAAATTCAAGTGGCCAGTGTAGACAGCTGGCAAGTTTTTCCGGAAAAGCGGCTGATTTTCTGGAAAAACTGGCCAGTCTAGACACAGCCTAGTAAGTTCCAGGGCAGCATTTTTCTTACCTTGCCTATTTTGATTATAATCAAAGGAAATATTTTTTTGTCAGTTTTCATGAGTAGAGTGAAATTGGCACATACCAATAAAAGTCGAATCCTTCCTAGCCTAATCATATCACGAAGGATGGGATGTGCCACAGACTGTCATCCCAAATAGAATCATTCCTGGGTTTTCTGTCACACTTGTCACCTTTGGCCTGTTTTGTCTGTCACCCATCCCCTTTCCCTCTGAACCTCCATTATCTGATCCTATGATTCCAAGTCAATGAGCTAAGCGGTAGTAGCACCAGATACTTTGCTAACAAGGCTAGTAAGTCTAGTTTCCATGCAAATGTCACAAGTTATGATAAATGAAGGAAGAAGAAACCTCTTAGCAGATATTTTTTTAATGCCTGGATGGTTTTTGATGTGTTATATCACGCATCCATTTGTCTTTTAAGAGGCTAATTCTATGATTTCTATGAAATATTTTCAAAACCCCTTTTATTTTCTGATTGGACGTATTCCATGGGGGATTTTTGATAAAAGGCAGAATGTAATTACAATGATTAATTTAAATTAAAAAGGACTCGGACGCGGCTTTCTGCCGAGCCTTGACATAAACGAATGCTTGAGGAGTTGCTTCATTCAGCGCACGGCCATTACTCCACATTTAGCTGCTCCCCTCGCTTTTGTGACTCTGGATTGTTCAGCTCTACGAGGATAGTACGGGAGTGAAGGAGGGATAGTCACACCATTCCAAAGGAGAAAAGTTTGGATGGAGGAAAAAGACAATAAAAGAAAAGGTGACTGGATGTTTAACTGCTGAGGTGCAGATGGATAACCCCTGGTGCTGCACACAAGTTTGGCTCAGAGATGATTTCCAGTGTGTGAAGTTACTAGACCGTAAAGAACAGCATGTGGTCCATGGGAGAGGCCTCTATTTACACAGCACCATCTTACAGAAAAGTGCATGTCCTGGTAACTCCAGCTAACTCTCCACCTGTATAACACCGGTGTACAGGCATCCAAGGGTGTTTGTACAGCCAACAGCAACATCAATGCACTAATCTACACGTGCATCATGTGCAAATGCACACACACTTTTACATGTGCACATCCTGACAGGCAGGTGTGCAGCCCTGCACATGTAACTCACACACACACTAGGGGATGGGGCTCTGGCCCATCTGGTGGCACTGACCCCAATTAGAGAGAATAATAAGGCAGCTCTACAGCCTTAGCCAGGAGCCAGCTGGCGTCTCGTTCAGGTAGTAGAGGCTCACACATTAAGCTCCAGAGGCCCCAGGTTTGATTCTGCCTGCCGGCGTCACATACACACACATGCATGCAATGCAGAAAGGCAACTGCCTGCCCCAACGTGTGCACATGCACCTGCAAATACAGGGCACGTCGTGCTAATGCCATAGTCTCCCACATTAATGGCAGAGGTAAATGGATGGCTTTTGAACTGTAGGGACAGCAGAGCCAAATCTTCAACCCCCTGATTTGTTACTTTACACAGGAAAACTCCAGCTGAAGAGGAAGCAGAACAAGGAACTCAGGATCTGGCCCAGCATTCCCACCCAATTTCATTATTCCTCTTGTGCACCATTCCACACCCTTTCTCTCCATCCCCCACTTTTCAACATTAGGACATGTTTAGAAACAGGAGGCAGAGACTGGGATGTAAAGAGACATATATTCTGAGACCCTTTGAAATGCTCCCCTCCCAACGCCTGGCCTTGCCAATACCACCTGTTAACCGCATTGCCAGAGCTGCAGAAGGGGCATTTGGCATGACAGAGGTTCCTGAAACCAGAGGGAAGTATTTCAGGGCTTGCATTGGACTGTGGGCTTTTGAAACACAGGGCTCTTCCTTTCGCTTGTGTCTATTGCTTGCCCGGAATGTGTAGTTTGATCCCTGTGCAGATACAAAATTGGTATCCGCATCCACATCTGCAAACGGATATGGAGTCTGCATCTGCACCCACATATGGCCGTGGATATGGATTCCTGCAAATTTGCAGGATTCTAGACACAAAATTGGTATCTGCATCGGCAAACAGTGAGCCACAGATACCTGCAGATATAAGGCGGCCATCCGCAAGTTTTGCAGGGCTCTATGGCTACGTCTACACTGGCATGATTTTCCGGAAATGCTTTTAACGGAAAAGTTTTCCGTTAAAAGCATTTTCGGAAAAGCGCGTCTAGATTGGCAGGACGCTTTTCTGGAAAAGCACTTTTTGCAGAAAAGCGTCCATGGCCAACGTAGATGCGCTTTTCCGCAAAAAAGCCCCGATCGCCATTTTCGCGATCGGGGCTTTTTTGCGGAAAACAGAGCTATGCTGTCTACACTGGCCCTTTCGGGCAAAAGTCTTTTGAGAAAAGACTTTTGCCCGAACGGGAGCAGCATAGTTTTTCCCAGAAAAGCACTGATGATTTTACATTAGATCATCAGTGCTTTTCCGGAAATTCAAGCAGCCAGTGTAGATAGCTGGCAAGTTTTTCCGGAAAATCACATGATTTTCTGGAAAAACTTGCCAGTGTAGACACAGCCTATGTGTACTCAACAGAATTTCCTCCCTGTTTAAGGGGGATCCTGTTGCCACTGAAATTAGCAAAAGACTCCCATGAACTGCAATGAGCATGAGATGGGGGTCTCTTCTCCCTGAACCTGGGCTCTTTACCCATGGGCCAAAGAGTCTCTTCTTTAACCGATCATTGTGGAACAAACCCCACGGGGAAAGAAAATAGAAAAACAAAGAGCTTTTGCTATTCTGGGAACGATGCAAGCCCAAGAAAGGAAGTCCACAGCCAACTACTTTCCTGAACATACTCCAGCCCGGCGATGGGCAACCTAGGCTAGTGAATGGGCTGCATGATTGGCCTCCTTCATCTCAATGGGCCACAAGATTGTAGTTGCTGAGACGGTCTCCCAGGATGGGGTGGTTCTGCTCCCTGCGCGTGCATACCTCGTATTCGCAGGGGGTGCCGACGGAACCATAGCAGCGCTTTGACAGGATGCAGAGGGCGTGCACGGCTCTCGCAATGTTGTGTGCCATCAGCCCCCACCTCACGTCACGTGCCCTTGCCGTACGTGTGTGTCCCTTCAGTAACACTAGTAGGAAAAACCCTCCGCAGACGGAAACCAGCAGAATCTAGCAACCCTGAACATGGGCAACAGTAACAGAATGTCTCCCAGGTCACACATAGAACCCTGATAGGCCGCAGGCTGGCCACTACTGCTCCAGCACCTCCAGCTTATGGTGAAGACCTTGCTTCCCAGCTGCAGATCAAACTGGTGCCCTGAAGCCAATCTCTTCTGAAGATTATCTTGGTAGTATTAGCTCCCTAAAACATGGAGCTACGGAACTGGGGAACCCTTTACCTGACAATGCCGATTGGAGCCTAATTTACTCTTCATCTCCCGCTCAGCACCAAAGATCAGGGCAGCTGGGTTTGAACTGGTGCCTAGCAGCATCCCTGGCATGACCGCAGCCCCCTCTCGGTGCTACTGACTTGGATCAGCAGGATGTTACTCTAAACACATTGTACGTGCTGCTTGGCCGATGCCAAGCAAACACCGGAAGAGTCTGGCTTTCTGCATGTGCTGCATAAAAATGCTCCTGTCCTCATTATGAGCCACTTATTACCATATTTATAAGATCTACTGTCTTGCTTTCCATGGGATAATTAAGTAAATAAAGAGACTGAAAGATGCACATGTCAATCAAACTGGCACTCTTGCTGCTATGTCAATCTGCAGCTGGAAGCTCGTGAAAAGAGCAGCTAATAAACACCCATGGAGCTAGGGAGCCAAGGCCAGATGAGCATAAAGGTTAGGGAGTGAAGAGCTTTCACTGCCATGCAAGCAGCCGGAAAGGTCAGACTGACAAGGAGCCATCAGTAAACTAGGAACTGAGGTTTGCCTGGACTCCGCCAAAGGTACAGCATGTGCGTGTATCTCCAGTGCAGCGTGGGATCAGAAAGGTGCTGTTATGCATTCCTCTCACGGGCAGACTCACCATGGCGCCTCCCATCGGCAGTGCTGGGAATTAGCTCACCGGACAACTGGACGCCTCTCTCTAGCTGGGGTCTCCCCGTGTTCTCGCTCTTCCCTCTAGCGCAGACCCGTGTCTCTCTTTGGCCGTGGCGTCTGCCCTCCGGCAGTGCCCACTCCAGTCTCTCTGTGCCCCCTTGGGGGGAGGGGGAAGATGTTGTTTACCCAACTATGCACTCCAGGGTCCTCCCCTCCCAGAGAACACCCAGTTCCCCCCATACCCACCTTGCCTCAGGGACCCACTGCCAGTCTCCATCTAGCCCCTGTCTCGGGGGCCAACTGCAGCTGAAATGGCTACTCGTCACTGGCAAAGGGGGGTGGACCTGCTGCCTTTGCTTACCATGGCTCCCCCTCGCAGCCTCAGTAGCTTCAGGCCTTGCAGCCTGGGGGCTTGCTTGGCCACAGCTTCCCCAGCCCTGCCTGCCTTCCCCAGTCCTGCTCCACCTCCAGGAAGCCTCCTGCTTCCCCGACAGACAGGTCCCTCCTGCTCTCTAGCCAGAACCAGAGTGAATTTCCCCCTCTCCCTCCAGGAGCCCTTCTTTATACAGCCCCCAGCTGGGCCCTCCTTAGCCAGAACTGCCTCAGATGAGGCTTCACTCTCAGCCCTCATGCAAGGTTTTTTCCCTTAAAGGGCCAGTGAAGGGCAAGCGCCCTGTCACAATTCCCTTTGGACTGGTACGGATGACACGATATTTCTGTCCCTGGTCACACCTCCTCCATACTATCCCACCCTGATGGCCGGATAAGCAGAACCGACTGTCTTCGGGTATTCTGGCAATTTTGGCCGGGAGCCACCATTGGGAAGAGGCAGACAGGGATGCAGGATATCATCCCGTAAAAAAATGAACCAAACTTGGAGATCTCGAAGCTCAAAAATAGCTGCCGTTCCTCCTCCGCGAGGATGTCGTGGCTAGTTTGCATACATTATATTGGCTTTATCCCTACAGGATGGCCCATGCATTAATTTACTATGGTTTAATTTGACAGATATTCTAGTACCAGCAGAGGTGACTAGTGCCAGGGCCCTTGAAATCACCACCGGAGCGCCAGCTGGCATGTGCCAGGCAGCTCTGAGGGCTGGAGGGATGCGCTGCACTCCAGCTGGCGCTGAGAGGCTGGCTGCCCTGACTCCGCCCTTTCTGCCCATGGCCCCGCCCCTTCAGGGAGTGCATTGCTGCACCCCTATTGGCCCACGACCCCAGCAAGGCTGTCCGCTCTCCTGCTCAAGTGAAATCCTTCCACAGATTCTCCCTCAATTGCCCAGCCTCTCACAAATGTCTGGCTCATAAAATTCAGCACTGAAAAACTCTTTTGCACCAAAGCTGAGGTGCCAGTTTCAAAGGCCAGCGGCTTGATCTTATTAGAAAGATGTTAGAGTCGCAGTGAGTCCATTAACACCTGACTACATAATACCCTGTAGATTATTGCTACAGATTGCATTGCCTTGTTATTTTCTGGCTGAATGGAAAAACAAATAAAGTATAAAACATTGCTGAAGATGGTGTGGTAAGAGGATTAAATATTTACTGTGAAAATGCCAGGGCCGGAGTGTGTCACATAACCAGAAATCCTTGTTATCCCTGGTTCTGTCAAATGTTCGTATAAACTAGAAAGTTTCCAGCACCACAAAGTTCCCAAAACGTTGTGAATGTGACATCAAATAATGATCAGGGTGGGACAGTTGTTTAATATGGATATAGGAATCAACCTTTGTTTCTAATTCAGAGCATTAGTACCAAGCTGAGCAGAAAACCAACGTGAAATGAGAAAGATAAAAGGATGCTGATTGGGGTGAGGAAGCGGTGTTAGCAATTCCTGCTTTTCAAACAGCCTTACACAGGTACCACCATTATCCTCTGGCTGAGAGTTTCCCATGTTGCTTTGCAAACAGGCACAATAAACAAACACTTGGGCTGCACATGGGGGTAACTGATCTTGGCTCTTCTAATAGTCAAAAGAATCAAAGCTTTGAACTAGAGTAACCAAGGCAAGATAACTTGGCACTGGAAAAAGTTCAGAAAAGAGCAACACAAATGATGATGGTTTTGGAGCGGCTGCCATATGAAGAGAGATTAGAAAGATGGATTTTTCATCTTAGAAAAGAAGAGCCTAAGGGGGGGTATGATGGAGGTCTATAAGATCATGACAGGTAGGGAGAAAGTGAATAAGGAACAGTAATTCACTTGCTCCCATAACATAAATTAATATTGGGGCTGCCAAATGAAATTAATAGGGAGCAGGTTTAAAAACAAACAAAAGGAAGCTTTTCTTCACATAGTGCAGTCAACCTGTGGAACTCCTTGCCAGAGGATGTTGTGAAGACCAGGACTTTAACAGGGTTCTAAAAAGAACTAGATAAATGCGTGGAGGTTAGGACCATCAATACTTATTAGCCAAAATGGCTAATCTCTGTTTGTCAGAGACTAGAAATGGATGACAGAGGAGGGATCACTTGATGATTCCCTGTTCTGTTCACTCCCTTTGGGGCACCTGGCATTGGCCACTGTTAGAAGACAGGACACTGGGCTAGATGGACCTTTGGTCTGACCTAGTCTGGCTGTTCTTATGTTCTTAAACAAGAAAAAGAAATATCCATTCCCAGTCCACGTGGTGTACTGGAATCCTTCTTGGAAGCTGGGGTGGATGGAGGAGAGGGAAAACTGGCAAGCAAGAGAGACAAATCCGTCTGAATACTCTGTGTGTTTCTGTCACTGTTTGCCACAATCAATACAGATGTTTATATCCTTTTCCTCTGTCTGCTTAATTACTATTCGCTCTCTCATAGGAGCCTCAGAATTGGCTTATTCGATCAGACCAGATTCTCTCTCTCTTGTAACCGAGACAAATAAAGTGCCTTTTAAATCAATGGAGCTGAGTTGATTTACATGAGCGGGGCATCTGGCCCGCTGTATGGGGTGCGCTGATGGATCTACAGTATGAATCTCTATCAACATTTTCTGAGTCGGATTTGTTTTGACATGTGCTCAGCCTCATCCTCGCAGAATGCCTGTGAACATCCCAGCCAGGGGGAGATACGTGTTTATTTTGATTCATAAAATGGGCCTCTTGCTGCACACACGTGTGAAAAGGAGAACAGAACATTGACCTTGCCCCAAAGAAATTACCCACCCTGCTTCTCCCACTAATGGAAGGCAAGCCCGCACACCGTGCACCAAAATCCACACCAGCATTGCCGTGTAGAGGTCCCACAGAAGGTCCTCAGGATTTTGGGCAAGACTACAATGAGGCATGGGGCATATTAGCACCATGTGGTGCAGAAAGCACTTGACACGGCAAGATAAAGCCACCAAAGTCAACAGGCACAAAAGGACAGACTGGAACCCAACCGCAGTGTGACCAGATATACGGGAAAGGTCGCAAACCAAGAGTGCTGCTCGTAGTTACATGGCTCTGAACCCGAACCCCAGTGATGGCAGAGGACTTGGACAAAGGGCCTGCACACACAGTGCCAGACATGCGGAGTGATAGTCAGAACAAAGGATGAATGAGAGATTTTCAGGTATGTCTAGATGCTACCAGTGCTTGGCAGACTGTATACAACGAAGTGTTCTTACTACAGATTGCTAGCTGGTGAAAGCAGAATTCACTTCCCTTACTTACTTTACCGCCAGGGTGGGTAACCTGGTGCCTGAGGGCAGCATGCGGCTCATCAGGGTTCTAAGCTGGCCTGCAAGATATTTCGTTTAAAGCTGCCCACGCTCAGAGGTGCCAGATTCTGCTGCTTTCCATGCACGTCGTTTTTTTTCCTACCGGAGTTACTAATATGACCCACGCGTAATACATAGGCACGTGAAGCGAGGTGCATGCGGATTGCAGACAACATTGATGGTGAGAGCTGTGCGCTCCCTCTGCGTCCCATCAAAGCGCCGCTACAGTTCAATCAGTTCCCTCCACAAATCCTACGTACGCAAGCGCAATCAGCCAAACTACCATATGCCAAGAGATTGTCTTGGTTACAACAATCTTGTGGCCCAGGGAGATGGAGGGCCACTCCTGCGGCCTGCTCTACTCACTCAGTTGGTTGCCCATGGCCGCTTTATAGTAACTGTTATTTCTCTTAGGCTTCTGAGAACTAACCACACAGCTACCACAGCATTAAAAATCAGCAGTAGAAATCTGTGACCCAGCTACCAGTTTGCACAGCAAAAACAATAACATCAATCCAACCAGGGTTAGTGAGATCGGAAAAGGTGGTTATCCCCATTATACAGAAGGGCTACGTCTACACTGGCCCCTTTTCCGGAAGGGGCATGTAAATTTCACTAGTCGTCGTAGGGAAATCCGCGGGGGATTTAAATATCCCCCGCGGCATTTAAATAAAAATGTCCGCCGCTTTTTTCCGGCTTTTAAAAAAGCCGGAAAAGAGCATCTAGACTGGCCCCGATCCTCCGGAAAAAGTGCCCTTTTCCGGAGGCTCTTATTCCTACTTTGAAGTAGGAATAAGAGCCTCCGGAAAAGGGCACTTTGAAGTAGGAATAAGAGCCTCCGGAAAAGGGCACTTTTTCCGGAGGATCGGGGCCAGTCTAGACGCTCTTTTCCGGCTTTTTTAAAAGCCGGAAAAAAGCGGCGGACATTTTTATTTAAATGCCGCGGGGGATATTTAAATCCCCCGCGGATTTCCCTACGACGACTAGTGAAATTTACATGCCCCTTCCGGAAAAGGGGCCAGTGTAGACGTAGCCAAGGGGAACTGAGGTACAACAGAAGAAATGACTTCCACCAGGCTGCACTTTCTTGTGGCCAAGCCAAGAATTAAATCCAAGTTAATTTAGGGACGTGAGTCCCTGTCTCCTGCCCTTCCCCCAAGCCGAATGGTGAGGAATTCAACTGTGTATGAAGAGATCATGTATTACTCAGTGGCCTGGACATCAGCCCTTCCTATAAAAAGAGTTATTTGTGTCCTTAACAGAATTACTGTACACCCCCTAAAAGCAAAGCTCAGAACCACAGTCACTTGGAAGGGATCCATCCCTAATATGCCAGGGTATGTCTACTCCTTGTGCAATGAGGAGTAACAGTTAATTCAAGGGAAAGGTTTTGGATCAGACTACCGTGTCTACATGCGGTGAGTTAATTTGGGCTACCGGCTTTTTAAAATGGCAACCAGCCGCAAATATGCTAATCAAGCGTGGGATATTTAAATCCCATGCTGCATTAGAAACTTCAGTATGCTTCATTTGCCTCCCTAGTTCAAACTAGGGGGCAAGTGTAGACATGCCCCTACTGTTCATAAAAATGAACAATGAATTTGCCACCAGCTGTGGCTTTAGAGAGTTCTCCTAAGTCCCACAAAGGTAACCCAGCCCCTGTTCCTTCTAGGTCTTATAATACCACCCCTTGGAGATGTAAAAGCTGGTTATATGTTACTATTTGCCAGGGATTCACCTTCAGATGATAATTCCTGTGCTGGGGAAATAAAAATGACATGAAAAACATGTGTGCTCAGAGCTGGAGACTTGCTTGTCAGTTCCCTAGAACCCGCCTATCTTCTCTCCATCTACCCCGAGTGCAAATACAGGTTCCACATGTCTCCTTCCCTTCTAAGAGAAGGAAGAAATTAAAACTGCATAGCTAGCATGCTGAAGGCCTCATTTATTTATCAAAATAGTCCTTCAGGTGAAGGGCAAGAGAAGTCTGATTGTGGCACCTATTAAATCCTTCCCTTATAGCCATACGTTGTTAGTTGGCCCTCATTTCACGTCACCACGCTGATTTCTTCTTCCTCGGAGTGGCTGCCCCACTGGCGCTGGGTTGTAAACTCTCTAAAGATGTATCTGGGAATCTGTCCCTTCTGCTCCAGCTTTTTCACTGCTGAAGCATGTTTCCCAAGAGCTGCGATTATGAAATGTCACCGTGGTAACAGTTTGAATACTCGCCCTCCCCCCACCCATGCCAGCCTCTTTGTTTCCCGAGCCGTGTTTTCTACATTGGAACGGAAACCACAAAGGAAGTTTGTTTGTGGCATTCATCATATGATGATAAGAGCAGATACCTCAACCCCCCGTAATTATTAATTACTCCTTGGGTATTTGCTGTGCCACAACATTAACCCTTCAGAACTCTTCTGGATATTACTGTGGCACTCTGAAACCCTCCTTGTCTTCAGCAGCCAAGGAAGCCGTGTGAGGCGCAATGGTGGTATAAAGAGGTTTTGATGCAGGGAGCAACCAAGGCTACTCATGGTGCAGCTGTGCACAAAAGAGAGCTACGGAACCAAAGTATAAGTCTCAGGCCATGTCTCCATTTGCCATGCCAGAGTTCGATCTTCTTGCATTTGATTTAGCGGGTCTAGTTAAGACCCGCTAAATCGCATGCTGAGGGCGGCTCTGGTCCATGCCGTGGCAGTCATGAGGAGTAAGGGAAGCTGACAAGGAGAATTTCCTCCCATCGGCTTGCCACTATGAAGACGGCACCAAACTCAGCTTAAGGTAAGTCAACTCCCGCTGTGTATTTTACGTAGCTGGAGTTGCGTACCTTAAGCCGACCTTCCAGCCTCAGGCTCAATGCAGTGCAATCGTAACCACTGATCTCCCATTAGTGCTCAAATGAAAGCGTAATGGCTACATGTCTTGGCTTTCCTTCTTCTATTACACCAGACAGAGCTGTTGTTTTTTTCAGAGGAAGATTTCTTTTTTTTTAAGGATGTGTTAATAAGAGATTGCTTCTCCCTTATTGTGATTTCTGCAACACATTGCAAAAGGTCAGAGCTGTCCACCCAAGAGCAGAAAGGCATCTTGCAGTTCTCAAAATTTACAATGCTCCTGAAAGAGCCATTTCTTATTTATTTTGAGTTCAGCAATGCAGGCAACAGCTGAGCCATTTCAGACAAGGACTGCTTTGCAGTCACCGTCTCTTTTTGGAAAGATGCAAGCAAACTCAAGGGAATTGGGAACCGTGTTCCCTATAAGCTATAAACTTGTGCAGCTGAGAGATTCAAATGCCTCCCAGCTGATTAGCAAAGCACCCATAGCTAGGTTTGGTTTCTACTGGTGGTGCACATTCACATGTGTCTCAGGGCACATAAAAATTTATTCTGCACAGGTTGGAAAAGATTAGAGGGAACACAGGAGGAGTGATATTGAGTGGACATCTCCTCTTTGATGGAGAGTGTCACTGAGGTTTCAGAATCACTTAGGGGGTTTAAACACCCGTTTCTCATTTTTTACCCAGATCCCATAGGTAGCTTTGACAATATCAGGCAGAAAGCTTTGGGGGCTGTACAAATGAGCCAGAGCCGGGAAGAATCTTGCTTACCCAGTGGATTTCAACAGGGGGTCAAAACTGATGAGAAATGTTTGAGGAACACGTGTCAGCTCCAAAGACATTTCCATTTTTTGAAAAATGTCGACCCATTCTACTGAGCACCTCCCTTCCTTCCCCGATCATCCTTCTGCACATTGCTGAGACTTACAGGACACAGGGCACACCAAGAAGCCAGCTGCTTCTCCTCAGGATGACAGTCAAATCTGTAGCTGGCTCTAGCAGACCCTGCCGAGTGGCCTGGCCTTGTGACTGTATTACTTTGAACAAGCCCTTTAAGGTAACTGGAAGAAAGGCTTGTCCTGAGAGGCCTCTTAAGCACAGAAGCTCGAGGCTGGTGCTTTGTAATACATGGGTCAATTTCTAGTTCAGCTGTTTATTTTCCTGGGCCACATGTTTGTGAGTTGCAAGGAGCAGAGAATACAGGTCGTGACTCAGGGCTGGGCGGCTGCTTGCCGGGACTCAAAACGCAAATCCCATCGTCTCTGTTCGGCAGCCTCGTACACTCCGAAATGTCGTCTAGTGCTGCTGTAATTCTAGGTTGCAGAATCAACTCAGGAAAGAGACAATTCCTCTTTTAGTCCACTCAGCTCCATGGATATATACACACATTAGTCTCCCAGTCCCTTTGTTCCTTCAATTTCGACCCACCATCAGGCTTCGGTGATTTACAAACCCGAAGACAGCCGGACAAATGTTTCTGAGCATCCTCCAATATGCCATAAGCAATAGAAATTGCCAGTCTTCCTTATCAGGATTGTTAATGTCTTGGTCATGCTAGAGCGTTCTCTCATCCCCAGGCTTCATAACAGCACAGCAGAGATGCTTCTATTTAAATAGCTTCTCTGTTTCGGATTTCCTTTCCGTTCTGCGGAGAGGCGGCAGCATTTGAGCCAACTTGCCCCTTAGTTATGTGGAAAGGTAACTCAGCCTTCAATCCTGCTAGCCCCTTTTCCTGAATCCCAGCAGAATTAGAGGAAAGGCACCATGGAGAATAAGAAAGTATTTCATGCAAGGATCTCGAATGATTCATCGAGACGGGCAAATATCGTCATCTAAGTTCGGCAGATGGAAAGCCGGAGGCTTGCAGAGATGGAGTGACTGGCTCAAAGTCATGGAGGAAGGCAGTGGAAAAGCTTGGAGCAGAACCTAGGCCACCGCCCTCCAAAGGGGCCGGCCTGCCACCGGTCTTACGTGGCCACAAAGGCATGCTTTACTCCCTCTTGCCTTTCTCCTGGGTTTGGCACCACAGTGTGTGGCTGAAGGCACCGTGGGAAGAGAAGGGGCTAGTCCTCCAGTTCTCTGCTGCGAGGAAGTGGAGAGGGCCTGGAAATAGCTGGAGGGGGTCTTCTCATAGCTCACTGCCTGGCAGGGGTGGGTGAATAGGGCTGTGTGAGCATCCTGGGAACCAGTGCCACGGGATTGCTCTGCCAGTGTATGCTCCACTCTGATTGGCCAGCCTTTTAATTTTAGATTCAGGGAGTGACTGCACCCAACACACCCTGCCGTCTCCCAACACTCCAGCCTTCTCCTGGGCGTGTCCGCCTTTCCCCAGTGGCCCTCACTGCTTCCAATGTCCTGTATTTAGATGCCCTACTCAGCTCTTTCCTCCATAGCTGGGCTCCCTGCCCCACTCAGAGGATGCCTGCCGGGTTAATTTGCCTCCTTTTGGCCTTCATTAACCTGCACTTCCCCTTCATTTGCATTTATTTCCCATGCTAACCTCATGTATTATGTATTATGGATGTGCATTTCAGAGGGGCCAGTTGAGTTTGGGACCAGCCCCCAGCTCTCTCACCCCTATCCCAGCTAGGCTGTTCACCCAGCTGCTGTGGGCTCCGGCTCCCACCCTGCTGCGGTGGGCTGCTGGGGATTGCAGGACTCTGGCCCCAGCACCATGCTGCTGCAGGCTCTAGTTCTGGTCCCTGGCCAAGCTGCTGGCCCTCAACCAGCCCACCTGCCATTAGGCTCTGAGATTCTCTGGTCCAGGAGCTTCCATGGTCTTGCTGGATCACAGATGTTGCCAGATCACAGGGTGTCGGTTTTCAGAGGTGCAACCTGTGATAAGAGACAGTCCATGCCCTGAAGATCTTACAATCTAAATAGACAAGACAGACAACAGGAGTGCAGAGAGTGACTTGTCCAAAGCCACACAGGCAGAACTAGGAATATTCTTCTGCTTCCTCAAGAATCTTGTGCAATGGACCATCGTGCCTCTCCCCAAACAAAGTTAATCTCAGTCTCCTTTCTTGCTGGCTCTTTGCTATACTCTCATGAACTTCAGATGGAGGCAGATGCAAGTGCCTGAGAACACTCACAAATATTGTCTAGGCCTGACCGGTAGTTTCTGTCCAAATAGTAATTTGTCAGAAAACAAGACTTCTGACTAAAGATGCCTTTGGCAAAAAATTTCAACATGTGGTTTTAAAAAAAAAATAGAAAGTCTATTTTCTCCCCGTGGGACACAGATACTTTTTTATGAAAAATGATAAAAATGGAGAAACGTTTGGCTCTTCAGTCTCTCTCTTTTTTTTAATAGAAACTCCAAATTTGCTGCAGAAAACCCCATTTTCTAACCAGTTGCCATCTTTTCTATCAGTTGCTAGGAGAGAGCAGCCCTTTTGGAGATGTGTATTTTTTTCTCCTATACCTGGATACCCCCATTAGTATACTCCTCTGCTAAAGGTATCACAGCTCTACACCCCTGCTTAAAGGACCATCTTTCCCAGGATCCTCAATGACCTTTTCCTTCATTTTCTAGGATAAAAATGTTTAAAGCAGAAATGTGTATTTCCCTAGGAGGATGGTGAAGCACTGGAATGGGAGACCTAAGGAGGGGGTGGAATCTCCATCCCTAGATGTTTTGAAGTTCTGGCTTGACAAAGCCCTGGCTGGGTTGATTTAGTTGGGTTGGTCCTGCTTTGGGCAGGGGGTTGGACTCGATGACCTTCTGAGGTCTCTGCCAACCCTAGGATTCTCTGGTTTTAAGTCAATAAAATCTATGAAATTGAGATCCAAACCAAACAGATTTTTTTAAATGCAGGCAGCCCACCTAGACACACACAACAAACTGCACACATCTCTCCATGCAGGCATTGCCCTGCAAGTGGCAGGTTGCCAAACTAACAAGTTCTAAACAATTTTGTAACCACAACAGCAGGCAGCCTTAAGCATGCCCACATTTCAATGCCTTGTACAACCAGCATTGGTAGGAAGAACCGAAGGTAAACCTTTGCTCCATGTTCCCAAAAAAAGGGGAATCCCAAGGGAACAGAATCACCACTCTTTATCCCATGAAGATGAAGCGGTAGCTTCTAAGTCCAGCACTGTATGGTATCCGAGGGGGTTATTCTCCTGCACTTGTTATATATTCTTCAGATGAAATACCTGATTTTTTTCTGGAGGCTTTTTTAATTTTAACATTCACCTGAACAGCTCAAAGAGGTTGGGCTTTTTCTTTTAATACACCCCCACTCTGTCCTTTAAAGGAACAATCGTGTTTGAGGAACAACAGTCATTTTCCCGGGCACAAAACAAAGCCTTCTGATTTGAATGTCAACCCTGTGAGCACGATTAAATGAGGGATTCACTTTTACATTCCCCAGCTGCAAAAGAAGTTGTACCGTTCAATTACTTTGCCATGCTGCTGCTAATAGAATCCCCTCCCCCACAGAAGGTTGCTATGGCAATGAGGCTAATTAGAACTGGAAGGATGCTGGGGTTGGTCCTTTCAAATGCCTCTCACTGAAGGCTGCCAGTGAGGCAGAAACAGCATGAAGACTCAGGCGCAAGAGGGTTCAGTAGTTAAAGGGAGCAGAACTTCTGCAAGTTCACCTGTAAATGGGGTTGTGGGTAGATGGTTCAGGGCTACATCTAGACTGGCATGATTTTCCGCAAATGCTTTTAACGGAGAAGTTTTCCATTAAAAGCATTTGCGGAAAAGAGCGTCTAGATTGGCACGGACGCTCTTCCACAAAAGCACTATTTGCGGAAAAGCGTCTGTGCCAATCTAGACGCGCTTTTGCGCAAAAAAGCCCCAATCACCATTTTAGCCATCAGGGCTTTTTTGCGCAAAACAGTACTATGCTGTCTACACTGGCCCTTTTGCGCAAATCATTTGCACAAAAGGGCTTTTGCCCGAACGGGAGCAGCATAGTATTTCCACAAGAAGCACTGATTTCTTACAATAGGAAGTCAGTGCTCTTGCGGAAATTCAAGCGGCCAGTGTAGACAGCTGGCAAGTTTTTCTGCAAAAGCAGCTGATTTTGCGGAAAAACTTGCCAGTCTAGACACAGCTCTAGGGAAACTGGGACTGAGTGCTTTGGCTTTTTCATGTAGCTGGAATTTGATGGACTGGTCTTTTTGCATACACCTTGTTCCCATTATGCATGGTAAATATGTCCTTGGTTCCATGTGCTAGGAACCAAGGAGGGGGGAAATCTACTGGGCATGCTCTGTGTTGTGTTTCTTAAAGGGTTAATATTTGTTTACATCTAACCCAGTTTGCTCCAAAACACACAAAGCAGCCATAGTGGTGTAATGCTGGCAGGCAGAACCGAACCTTGACCTCTGGAGCTCAGTGCAGGAGCCTTTATTGCTTAAAGCTAAAAGCCAGCTCACAGCTAAGGCTGTAAAGCAGACTCACTCTTCTCTTGGTAAGTGGTCTGAGTGGTGCATCAGTACAGGGGTCTCTCTCACTGTGTTTGAACAGTGTCTAGAAAGTTGGTGCCTCTAGTTGCAATAAAGATTGAATTTCTTGGTGACAAGGGAGGTTCTCACCATAACACAGGCAGATCACTTGCTAGATGGGTTTCCACCTATCAACTAGTCTCTCTCTTCAAAAACTGTTGTCTGTGAAGTTTGTAGATAGGAAAAAAGCAATGCACAACAGAGAGACTTCTCCAGAGGGCCGCATTTCCATTTGTGAACGCTGAGGCTGCATCTACACTGGCACGATTTTGCACAAATACTTTTAACGGAAAAGTTTTCCCGTTAAAAGTATTTGCACAAGAGAGCATCTATATTGGCATGTGCCTTTGCGCAAAAGCAAATCTTTTGCGCAAAAGCATCCATGCCAGTGTAGATGCTCACTTGTGCAAGAAAGTGCCAATGGCCATTTTAGCCATCAGGCTTTCTTGCGCAAGAAATTAACGTTGCTGTCTACACTGGCCCTCTTGCACAAGAAACCACCAATAACAGCCCCCACCAATAACAGCAAAATGTGTTGAGGAAAAAAAAGCAACTGACCAGGGCAGAAAAACAAAAATAGCAGCAAAACTTGGGGGGGAGGGGTATTTTAAGGGGGGGCTGGGTTGCCTCGTGCCCCCCTGGAAATTCTTCACGTTCCCCAGTTTGGGAACCCATGATCTAGATGGTGCCTGGCCTGCCGTGAGGGCAGGGGACTGGAGTTGTGACCTCCTGAGGTCCCGTCAGTTCTATGATTCTATGAATCATTCCGATGCTTGGCTCTGATAGGATGGTGTGGTGTCACTGCCTGTTCCAAAGGATGATGGGAGCATGGAGAATTCCACAGCAAAGCCTGAAAGAGAGCCCCAAATGCCTACATCTTAGTGTGGTGTCTTAGCCCTAACACCACTCTCTTTTCTAAGTTGTGCTGTACCGCTGTGGGTTGAGACACACAGAAAACCTGCCTCTGCATAAGACTGCTTTGAGTGATCACACAGCAAAGAGCCAGGCTGCAGAGAGAGAGAGAGAAATGCCTACATGAGTTTATGTTTTATACTTTCCTAGGGATCTGGAATCTCTCCCTCAGAGAAAAATCTATCCCTGCGCCACTCTGTGCCTCAGTGTCTCCTTCAATAAGATGGGGACAATGATACTTCTATCTGGCAGTGTGTTTTGATTGACTCATGAAGAGCCACAGAGAAAAGAGCTAGGTGTTATTACTTCTCCCTCCAGCTCATGTTTTCTTTTTTTCCATTTAGCTGTTGGATAACTATTTGCCAAGACTATATTTTATCCGGTTCTTCTCTGAGAGTCTGTGTGATTAGGAAACACATTATGGGCACGGCTGGCTTCCTCTGAATGTGGTCTGGAAAGAAAAATCTAAGCTGGATACAATATCCAGTAGTTCTGAAACTTCTGAGTACATTTGGGGAGAGGGAGCTTCGCGATAAGAAAGCCTGTGCACTAATGATGTGGGGTAACTATCAGCAGAAAAGATAAATAAATAGAGAGAGAGAGAGAAAGAATGGCCTTACAAAGCCCTAAACTCACCCCAACCCCTGGACCGTCTCCTGAAGGTCCTTCCCAAAGCTCGTGTCCAATTGCCACTCTCAGGTCCCCCTGAGACTCTGTCCCATCCCAAGCAACGCCTCAGGTTGTGCCCCACAAATTCATGCCTATAGCTGTGTCTCCAGGTCTCTCTTTAAGAGCAGAAGAAGGGCCAGGCTGGGTGAGACCAAAGCTCCCTCTAGCCCAGGATCCTGTCGGCTGACAGTGGTCAATGTTAGGAGTCCCAGAGGGAGGGAACAGAACAAGGAATCATCAAAGGATCCATCTCCTGTCACTCATTCTCAGTTTCTGGCAATCAGACGCTAGGGACACCAGCCCTACCCATCCTGGCTAATAAGTATGGATGGACCTAACCTCCATGAATGTACCTAGTTCTCTTTTGAACCCTGTTAGAGTCCTGGTCTTCACAACCTCTCTCTTTCCCAAGAGCCAATTAGGTCTCCTCTTCCTCCCCCTCCTTTACCTTCTGGGGGGTAAGAGCCACTTCAGCCTCTTACCAGCCTGGCTGGGCTCCTCCTCCTCTGCCCAGAGCATGAGTGGACAAGGCAAAGGGGAGCTCTGACTCCAGGCAGCAACCTCCCGTCTTCCCATGGGGACAGCACAGCTGCCAGCTGAGAGGTTGCAGCCCACCAGCCTTCCCCCTCCCGGCATGAGCAGCGCCACAGGCAAGACCCACTAAGCAGCAGCAGCGTGCTCCTTGAGGCGTGGGGAGGGCCTGAAAACCGGAGAGCAGCAGAGCGAGCGTGCCGTGCCATCGCCAAGCTGAGGGCTGTTGGGCAGCATCATAGGGGGTGCTACTCAACACCATGGCGCCTCCTGCTGGTTCCTTGGGAATTAGCTCTTCAGCCCTGGTGCGCCCCCTTCTGGCTGGTATCATGCCTGTTCTTCCCTGTTTGAGAGTCAGTGGGTCTGCCACCTGACTTTAGCAGCCACGTTCCCCCCAGCCCACAGCACCCTCGTCTCTGAGTACTGCCCTACCACAGGGCCCCCACACTCTGGGGTCCCCCCCTCAGAGAACCCCCAGCCTTCTATGCCTCAGTGAGGCTACTGCCAGTCATCAGCTAGCCCCTTCCTCAGGGGCAAACTGCAGTCTGAAATGGTCACTCATCATCGGCAAGAGGTGCAGACCTGCTGCCCTGGCTGCCTCCATGCAGGCCTTGAGAGCAAGGCCTCAGCCTGGGAGTTTGCCTGGCCAGCTTCCCAGCCCTGCCTGCCCTTCCCCAGCCCTGCTCTGTGTCAGGAAGCCTCTAGCTTCCCTGGCAGCCAGGTCTCTCCTCCACAGCTGGAGCAAGAGTGTGTGAATCTTTCCTTGTCTTCAGGGGCCTTTATTTATACAGGCCCAGCTGGGCCCTAATTGGCTGCTATTTGCCACAGCTGCTTGCTCCACGGCCCCAGCCCTCTCCCAGAGCTGGATTTAACCCTTCTTAGGCCGGTGCATGGCAGAAACCCATCACAGGCAGATTTCCCTCCCCCTTAAACTAAGGCCTATGGATAGAGCATTTCCAGTGCAAGCATAGATGCTGGGGCTTATAATTAGTCTCAACAAAATGTGATTGTTTTTTCAACCGTTGCTAATACAGATGTTTGGTTTTAAGCCTCTCCCCCTCTTTTGATCGAGTTCAATTTTCCAACTTTTGGGAGGGCTGTCAGAAAATAATTATTTAATGACAGCAGATGTGGAGATTCAAAAAAGGGAATGCATTATCACCCTTAAAATACAATCTGTCACCCCCACGTGGCCAAATGTACTAAGAAAATATCCTTACATCCTACTAGTAAGTTCTCAAGTAATTTGCCTTAAATGTCTGTTATTATTAACAGAAGTATTCTGTAATAAATGTGTGTGCAGTGAAATCAATATGTACCAGCATTTACCAGGAAATATCTAGTCCTTCAAAGCCCAGTTCTAATCCTTCCAGTCTAGGTCTAGTCACAAGTGCATGTAGAGTAAATCTCCCACCAATCTTAGCATTGCCCCAATGTTACCTCTAATTTTTTTCGTCCATGTGCAGAATAATTTTTTTTCATGTGCACCAAGGCATATGCCCATGTGTACCACCCATAGAAACACATGCTGCCAGGTGTGGGCACTCTGCTGATAAGCTGGGCGCCATCTGAATCTCTCCTGGGTGGCTGCCCGAGCACTCAGCTTACAAGAATAAATGTTGTTTCAGATATAATTTAGCTGCCATAGCTCAAGGCTTCAGAAAGTCTTTAGAGCAAACACACTTAAAACAGCCCTTCATTTTCTGCTACTTTCAACCCGCCCATTCCTTTGTTTCCCTAGGAGAACAAAAAAAAATCAGCATCCAGAAAACCCAGCTCCCTGCCTATTTGAGAACAGCATGGTCTTGCCAGACTACCAGGGAATCTTTTTATTCTAATATGCCGCACCTGATAAATGTGAGAAAAACAAACACACATGAGATCAATGTACACCTCCCTGAGACAGATTGCTAGCACAGAGAAGCCTTCTTTGGCTGTTTGCCTTTTTGCATTCTACAGTCTTGTCCTTTTTCTTTTTTTTTTCTCTAACTTAACGAGACCAATACTGACAGGATTCAGGCTGGACTAAGAGGAAATGGAGCAGATGGACAGGAGTGAGTTACAGTGCTGTGATCCTTGGTTCTAAGCCACATCAAGCTGTAGCGTAATTTAGTACACGGGCAGGGCTGCACTCAGTTGTGCCCAGTCACTCAAGCTGGTCCAGGTCTGGGGCAGTGAACAGAGATGGATCTCTTGGCTCTTGGCTGGATGAGAATGCATGCGAGGAGAAACGCCAGGTGCTTGGATCCACTAGCTTTCTGGCAGCTCAGTGCTAGCACAATGCTGCGAAAAACATCCAAGGGTCTTGGCTGACACATCTAGAAAAAAAAAGGAAGGTGGGTAGCTGTGCTGTATTCACAGATCATCTATCTCAGTAAAGCAGTCTCCTCTCCGTTTGCTTCTAGTCAAATAGGAGAGCAGTGTTAACATTCACAGTGACAGTCCCCTGGAACTGGAACAAGCAGAAGTCTAGCTAGACTCCTGAGTGCTACGGTAGCTCAGCCATTGGTGCCGGATTATGGTAGTTATTTAGAGACCCCAAAGCAGTGACATAGTAGGGTTTTTTCCTTAGTGCCTATGACATCCTGTCCCCCCCACAAAATGCCTCTTTAAGAGACCCATTTGGGGCGGTAGGAGTGAGTTGGGTCTGGGTCATTGTTGCAAGGCAGATTCAACACGCCACACTCAGAAGCTTCTGAAGTAGGGGTGGTAGTTTGAGGTCTTCTCCAATAGGATTCGTCTCTGTTGCTGGGCTCAGACTCCATGAGCCAGCAGGCAGGGCAGCTGCTTTGCTAAGGTCTTGTGCCCTGGGTGAGTTGGGAGAGGCTGAGCCAGGAGCAGAGAGTTAAGTCACAAGTATAGAGAGGCCCTCCCTCTGCAGCAGGTAGTGGTGATGTTAGCCCTCTGCCAGGGATCATGGGCCATGCTAGTTATAGCACAGGGAAATTGGGAGGGAAAAATAACTTCTTCTTTTCTAATTGTATGCTGTTTGGATTTTAGCCACGCTGTCCTAGTTCACTTTCCCAATGGTGTGATTCATCCACTCTTCTTTACACATAGCCATGGGGAAAGAGCCATTTCTGTTTTGTTGGTCTCAGTTTTTGTATTTTCTTATAACAGGATTTACTTTAAATGTATATACTTGTGACTTAACTGAGGGACTGGTTAATCAGTGAGCTGGCTGACTAGAAGTAATCCACAGCAGAGAAAGAGTTTGCCTGGATTCCAACTGAGGATTCCTACAAGGGAAGATGTTTCAGACTCAGCATATTGTGCAGATCTGGTGATCAAAGACAGTCACCGAGACTTACGTGAACTAAATCCAAGCTTTTGGGGTCTCTCAGGCCATGTCTATTCCTACCACACTGAAGATTGATCTTCTGGTGTTTGATTTAGCAGGTCTTGTAAGGACCCGCTAAATCAAATGCTGAGGCCACTCCGTTTGACACTGGTACTCCTCAATTCACAAGGAGTAAGGGAAGTTGACAGGAGCATTTGCTTCCATAGACCTCCCTGTATGGAGATGGTGCTAAGTTTGGCTTAAGGTAAATCTACTCCAGCTACAGTAGCTGTAGTTGGGTATCTTAAGCTGACCTTCCTGGTATAGCATAGACAGTGGCAGATTTAGCACAGGGCGAGTGGGGCGGCTGCCCCAGGCCCCGTGCTTCCCGAGGCCCCGTGCATGCGCCGTGGTGCCATGGCGCATGCGCCGTGTCAAAGAGGGAGCCCCACGAAATTTCGCTTCCTGAGGCCCCGCAACGCTGCCCTGGGCCCCGCGGCACTCTCATCCGCCCCTGAACATAGATCTGGCCTCAGTTTTTTCTTGATGTGTTTTGTGTGGAGTCGACTGTTCAAATGTTACTGTTGGTTTTTTTCTTTATGGTTATTGTAATGGTGAAAATAATATCTAGGTTATAAAATAGCTGTGTTATGCTGTAAAATAGATTATTATTTGTTTCCTCATCACAAGGTTATATAAAGTTATTTAATTAAACTCATTTCTTTAGCTGCCTTTAGGAACTGAAGGTGGGGAAGGGTTGTCCCGTGGCAATCCTTGCTGCAAATCTTTAGAGACTGAACTCTGTAGGCTCCAGCTACTTTTCTGTGGGAGTTGTGTTTTTTTTCTGGAGGTGGAGAACAGCAGTGAATTCTATCCCACTCCAGGTTAAAATTGCATCAGCTGCAGCAAAGAAATATGTATGAGAAACACAGCCAGACTCTGCTGTATGCACAGGGAAATTACTGTTTTGCAAGAAAGCAGATTTCAGTGGAAAGTTCACAAAGGGTTGCTCTCAATAATAGTCAGAAAACAAATAACTGGAAGAGGCCTTGACACTTTGTTCTCTTCATTTCCTTGGTTTTGTGTCTTTCAAAAGGGCTCCAGAGTGCACTGAGTTCCACTGTTATAAATCCAGAGCAAGACCATTGAAATCAACAATTATTGTTTCTCGGGAGTTCTATGGTGCTGCTACTAATTGAAAAAGAGATTTGGAAGTGGATGACGTTACTAATGGAACTGAGAACAGAATGTGGAGCACAGCATAAGGTTCCACCCACTTCTTCATTATCCCCATAGCCTCCTTCAAATAAAACTCTTTTTATTCAAGGGTGTTGCCATTATAGACAACCATCAAAGGTCTTCTTTTGGAACTGGAGGATTGCTTTGGAATAGCACCAGCTTCCAATGAGCACACCAAAATCTCCTGATGGCAATGCTTCCAAACCCTAAGCTACTCACGTGGGAACACAATGCCCTTCCCAAACTCCAAATCTATCATCTATAATCCTTCACTCTTGCAATTATAATCACACTAGGATAGTGCAATGCCGTGCCTTGAACAATGGCTGTCAGAATGATAAAATTTCATTATTGGCATTTATATAGACCATCAGTGTGTTTCCATGGGTCTTGCATTCTAATTTAGCCTGAAAAAATTAACTTACATAATCTTCTATTAAACAAAGTGAGACAAAAAATTCATTGAAATTCCCTTTTTGCCGAAGAAAACAGCCCATCTTCCTTAATGTGTCTGGCATTCCGTTGCAAGAAGCATGGAGCCTAATGAATCTATTTGGTATCATGTACAATTAATTTATGATCTCTTATGTTGACATGTTACCTGTTAATCTCCAGGTGAAACTTGTACCGGGTATGAAGCTCAATATGAAACATCCACCCTCAGCCTAATGAATTGTGCTTTCCCCATGCCCTTTTGCAATTTGACTTTGTGGACGACCTTGCGTTGCCTTCCCATACCCATCAACACATGCAGAAAAAGACACAACGCCTTGCACCTTTGGATGCCAGGTTGGACTAAGAGTTAGCCAGAAGAAAACAGAGATTATGATTTTCAATATAGATTCACCAGCACCAATCAAGATAGATGATGCAGACTTATCCAGCACAGAGAGCTTTAAGTACTTAGGCAGCAGCATCCACCACAATGGAGGCACCAAGAACGACATCCAGAGCAGACTAAGTAAGGCCAGAAATGTCCTCAGGAGTATGAACAATGTATGGAAATCTACACAGTTCCGTGTACACATCAAGCTTAAGCTATACCAGAGCTGTGTCATATCAACACTACTATATGGCTCAGAGTGCTGGCAGATGACAGAATGTGACCGTGACAAGCTCTCATCCTCTCTCACTACCAGCCTTTGGCATCTTTTGGCCAAAAACAATCTCCAACCACGACCTGCTCCTGAGATGCCACCAGGAGGACATGACCACTATCATGATGAGAAGACGCTGGGGATGGATAGGACACATGATGAGAAGGGAAGCAGACGCTATTGTAAAGATAGCACTTCTCTGGATGCCTGAAGGATGACGGAAACGTGGGAGGCCCAAGACAACATGGTGGCGTACTGTTGAGGCAGACATGAAGAGAATGAGTTACAGCTGGGACACATTGGAGAAAATGGCCAAAGACAAACAAAAATGCAGAACCTTTGTTGCTGCCCTACACACCAACGGGAGTAATAGGCATTAGCTAACTAATTTTTGCAATTTGGTTATACATGAAATAGAAGAGAGAGGGAGAAACCTCTAGCATGTCTGAGTGCATTTGTTCCTTCTCTAGTGTAGACAATGCCTAAGGGCACATCTATATAGCTGGGCTAAAGCCGAAATAAGCTACACAACTTGAGCTACTTCAACTGTGTATCTTAAGTCGAAATAGCTGTCTACACAGCAGGAAGTCTGGGGAAGAGCGCTCTTCCTCTGACTTCCCTTAATCCTCATAAAATGAGGGTTATGGGAGTCGAAGTAAGAAGTCCACCAACTTGACATTATGTCAAAATAACTGCTTGTAGTGTAGCCGTGGACTATGTTATTTCGGAGTAATGTCAGTTATTCCAAAATAACACTGCTGTGTAGACGTACCCTAAGTGAATATGGTTTACGTACCCTAAATGAATATGGTTGTTCTTTTCCTCTGTCCATCACTGGTATTTAGACACCATCTCTTGAGCTATCCATCACTGATATTTAGCCCCATTCAGAACCACATGAGGTCAGCAGGAGCCTTTCCATTGATTTGAGTGGGAACTGGTTCAGTACCTATAAATTGAAATTAAAAAGCATAAATTGCACCTACATTTTGCCATTATTTACCCTGTCTCTGATGGGGCTTGTCTTGCTGCTTGGCCTGCAGTCCTTGTCAGAGCTGGGTATTTTAGGAAGGATTAAGGAGAGATTGTCATGCCAAGTAGCCAGCCAGCCCTCATCATGTCCACCCGCATCCTCCTACGCCTCCGCCTTGAAATCCGGTCACCATGGTGCCACCCCAAAGCGGGACTCATCAAGGCTGAAGGAAAATGGAGACTACACACAAGTACGCCAGCCCTGTGGTGCCCCCTGCTGACCAAAGTGTAGCTCTGCTGAGGCCTGCTTGTTTCTCCTTCAGTCAATTTCCCTTAAAAAGTCCTCACGGGCCAGACATTCAAATCATTCCTCCTCATGGGGTCCAATTTCTGACATCCAGCTCAATGTCTTCCAGAAGAAAACTCAAACCTTCAACTTCATCAACCCAGTTTCAGCTGGGCCTGGGTTTCTCCACAGGCCTTCCCAGCAGGTTCCTTTCCTGACTCAAGGCCCTGCAGGAGCCTCCCACTCCTTGCAGGATCTGCGGATAATTCAGCCATCTCCCCTTTTTCCATAACCCATAGCAACTGATCAGTCACCTCATGGCCTGGAATCAGCATTTCCCATTCCGTGCCCACAGCCCAAGGCCATTCATCTCAAGTTCACTCTCGGAAGCAGAGTCGATCCAGCCCAAGGCCTACAGGCTCCGAATGTAAACCTCACCCGGAGGGATTGTAAAGCTTTGAGAGAACATTGTGTACATTCTCTATGGAAATCCACGGCCATCATTTTTGTGTACCACCCCAATACTATCATAGCAGCGCCCCCTGGTGGCTCTGCCTCAGGAATGAGCAGCTTAGACAACATTTCAGGACAACACAGAGTCTGATAACATCAAAGGCGCTAGTTAAATCTGAGGGAACAAAAAATGGAGGATGTTCGTTTGTATCCCTCAAAGGCAGGGGGAAGAGAAATGACAGGTATGCGAAATGACGAAGCATGGGAAGTGGGAAATCACATCTTAGCTTCTTGGTTACCTAGCACAAGGTAAACACAACAAACTGAAGCGTTATTGCAAGAGTGGTTCGTTTTGTCCTTTAAAGTGGCCTCTTGTTCCATGCTTTGAGCTTGCAAAAGAATAAAGAAGCTGAAGCAAAATATTAGCTAACATGTGTATAAAGGGTTTTTTATATATGACACCCGCTGTTACAGAAGTAATTGTGCTTTAAGAGCAAAAGGCTGTTGTTCTGTCAGCAGGGAATATCTGCAACAAACCGTGCATTTTCAACTATGGATAAAGGTGTAATATGTGTGGGAGGGAGGGGGAAGATACAGAGGAAAGACCCACTTCCATACCAGATGTTTGCTTTGCCTTGAGGGCGGGGGGCTGGACTCGATGACCTCTTGAGGTCCCTTCCAGTCCTATTATTCTATGATTTTATGAAATCTAAAGGAGATCTTCCAGTTGTCCCATTTCCATCAGTGATATTGCAGAGGACTAGCATGCTCCCTGCTGGAGGTTTTGCAGGAGTTACTCTTGCACCATATTTATTTGCACAAATAAAGCCTTTTTCGGTAATGTCCCGGTTATTTAATCACTGTGATATTTGCATGCCTTTCGGCAAGGCATTAAGTAACATGGCTACAAAGGCTGTTGGTTAGTACAAAAGTTATCCAGTCAGGCAAACAGAAATGTAACCATGTGACTTATGTAATGGAAGCCCAAATCCGAGACATAGACCTATAGGGGTGTACCTTTGAACTTGTATGGAGCCCTGTGGAAGTCACTGCAAAACTGGGATATAAGAATAATTTTGTATTGGACTGGTCCCCACCCACATGACTAAATGTGAGACTTTTACCAGCTGAGCATGAAGAATTTGCAGATGGAGAAAAAGTCAAAATGGAGGGCAAAATGTGTAGCGGCTGGTCAGCAAGGGGAAACTTGCACTGTTATGTATGGCAATACTATGGCAACAAGCTGAAAATAAGAACCTATGCTGAATAGAATAGCCACTTTCCCAGCTTGTTCTGTGAAGGAACAGAGTTTCATTGTCTAGAGCTCTCCCTGTGACTCCTTGGCTCACTCTAAAGTCACTTGGAAAAGAAACAAAACAGCAGGGGAGAAGCAGAGTTTCTTGGGCTTACCCAAGGCCAAAAAGGAATGTAAATGCATCTTCATAGGATTTCTCTTATTTTTATCGATTCCCAATGGAAAACTCTGTTCTACAGTAAAAACCTTTCAGAGGCAGGGTTTCACTGCAAACGGGTCTATTCCTGCAGTAGATAGCCATGAAGAAAGCGAGCCATGCTGCTGGGAAATGCTGTTTGGATCCCTGCGCGGGAAGTTTACTTAACAACAGCTCCTTTTTCTTCAACAGATCAATGCGTTGCTGCTTTTATTTTATTTTGCCATCAGGGATTGCTGGGATTTCGACTGCGTTTGGTAGACTTTTGTCTCCATGTGGTGGTATGTTTCTCAGCAGCTAGGAAGGCTGCTTATTCGCCAGTTTACCCTGAATGGCCAGTCCCTCTCCTGCTGTAGGGGAAAGAGAGACCAGATGGAAGTACTGCACAAAACTCAGGCTTGCACCTGCCAACCTGTGCTGCATTGGTGGCGGAACATCCTTTGCAGGCAACAAGGTCAGGCCGGGTGGTCAAGGCCATGTTTTCAGCCCTACCTGGCTGTGTCTAGACTACATGCCTCTGTCGGCAGAGGCATGTAAATTAGACAGATCAGCAAAGGCAAATGAAGCCGCGATTTAAATGATCGCGGCTTCATTTACATTTACATGGCTGCCGCGCTGAGCCGACAAACAGCTGATCAGCTGTTTGTCGGCTCGCCGCTAGTCTGGACGTTCCCCCTGTCGACATCAAAGCCCTTTGTTGGCAGCCCCGTTATTCCTCGTGGAATGAGGTTTACCGGGGCTGCCGACAAAGGGCTTTTTTGTCGACAGGGGGAACGTCCAGACTAGCGGCAAGCCGACAAACAGCTGATCAGCTGTTTGTCGGCTTAGCGCGGCAGCCATGTAAATGAAGCCACGATCATTTAAATCGCGGCTTCATTTACCTTTGCTGAACAAACAAATCTACATGCCTCTGCCGACAGAGGCATGTAGTTTAGACGTACCCTCAGAGACCCGAAGTTTTGTTTTAGTCTCCTGTCTAATTCTGATTATTGACAGATATTCAGGCAGTGCCTTTCATCCAACTATTAAAGAGAGATCTGCAAGATGATTGGACAAGCAACAATAAATGGCTTTTTTCTCCACTCAGGTTCATCTGGGGGAAGTGGGTTTTGCTCATGAAAGCTCATGATACTATGTGTATTTTTGTTAGTCTCTAAGGGTACGTCTAGACTACAGGCTTTTGTCGACAGAAGCTTTGTCGACAGATACTGTCGACAAAGCTTCTGTCAACAAAGAGCGTCTAGACTACAGCCAGTTCTGTCGACAAAGCAAGCCGCTTTGTTGACATGAGAGTGTAGACGCAAAGGACCGTGTAGATGCAATAATGCCTTCTGTCAACAGAACTCTGTTGACAAAAAGGCGTTATTCCTCGTAGAATGAACCTGGTTTACTGCCGTCGACAAAACTGCCGAGTTCTGTCGACATTATGCCGATAGAACTCGGCGGTAGTGTAGATGCAGGTATAGTTTTGTCGACAAAAGTCCACTTTTGTTGACAAAACCCTGTAGTCTAGACACACCCTAAGGTGCCACAGGACTCCTTGTTGTTTTTAAAGTTACAGACTAACACAGCGATTCCTCTGGGTCTAGTAAAGACCTGTAAAATCAACTGATGATGGCCCCCCGCAGCCTCCCCCATCAACCCTGATGCTCCTTGGGGTCGAGAGCAGTAAGGGAAGTTGACAGGAGAGTTTCTCCTGTCGACCTCCCACAATGGGGACGCTGCAGAAATTTGATTTAAGGTCCGTCGACTCCAGCTAGGCTATTCTCATAGCCAAAGTTGTGTGTTTTACGTTGATTTTCTTGCATGATGTAGACCTAGCCTTATTTTAGCGAGGGTGCAGCTGGAAGTGTGATTTCAACAGAGGACTGAGATGGCTCCATTTTCTATTGTGTTCCGAATCAGAGAAATGAAGGAAAAATTGAAAAAGAGGTGAGAGGCCAGAGGATGGGAAAATCTGGTACAAAATGAAAAATCAGGTTTCCAATTGGGCGAATTAGTCTTGAGTGCCAGCTGTCATTGGCAATTGAGTTAGGAGTCATAGAAACCTGACACAAAGTGGGAATTAATTCTTTTGTACATTTCCTGAGAACCTGCACTTGCCAACAAAAAGGCTGGCAAAGAACATTTGACCTGTGAGTGCTCTTGGCAACTTGAGTCAGAAAACCAAACCAACCAAGAAAGGAAACGACCCCCTTTTAAGACGTCCACCGGCTTTCGAACCAGGAGAGCACATGGGAGAAGGGCTTGCCAGTCTAGAACCAAGCACAGGTTTATAATCAGCTTGCACAATCAGCGTTCCATCCAGTTTCTTTTAGGCTGTGTCTAGACTGGCCAGTTTTTCCGGAAAATTAGCCACTTTTCCAGAAAAACTTGCCAGCTGTCTACACTGGCCGCTTGAATTTCCACAAAAGCACTGACGATCTCGTGTAAGATTGTCAGTGTTCTTGAGGAAATACTATGCTGCTCCTGCTCGGGCAAAAGTCCTTTTGCACAAAACTTTTGCGCAAAAGGGCCAGTGTAGACAGCCCAGATTGGTTTTCTGCAAAAAAGCCCCGATCACGAAAATGGCGATCGGGGCTTTTTTGCGGAAAAGTGCGTCTAGATTGGCACGGATGCTTTTCCGCAAAAAGTGCTTTTGCGGAAAAGCGTCCGTGCCAATCTAGATGCTTTGTTCCGAAAATGCTTTTAACAGAAAACTTTTCCATTAAAAGCATTTCCGGAAAATCATGCCAGTGTAGACGTAGCCTTAGTGTCTGATTTCACAATGTTGTTATCTCTCTCACTGTGCAGGCAGGGAACCCACCTTCACACCAGGTCTCATCCACGTAGGGGAACCTGTGACTTTTGTGAACAAATGCCAAGGTCTAGAGGACAACAATCATATCCCCACTTCAGGCTAGAACAATTTCTCCCTTCCCCATCTCCTGAAAGTCCAGACATAACTGGAGAGAGAGAAAAAAAAGACACAAGAGGGACAGAAAAATGACTCACTAACTGTTATAACTTCCCTCATTATTTCATTTTATTTTTTAGGTTTGATTTTTTTAAAGTCATTATGCTTTGGGGATGAATTAATTCCAGAATTTACAGAAGCCAAGGAGAAGAATGGGGAGGGGGCATGTAATTAAAGACTTATCCTTTCCCAAGGATCGCTTTAGAAAACAGCCCAGCGACATGCTTTGCCAGAGGGCTGTTCTAGACAAAGCCGCTGCATGAAAGCTCGCTAAACGAAGCCCATTGCGCCAAGGCTGCTGGTCCAACAGCACGGAAAAAGGCTAGATTAAAGGGAAAGCTTAAGAGCGGGTGACCCAGCCGTGCTGCTCTCGAATCCTGAAATGCTGATTAGAGTTTGGGGAAATTGAAATTGCATAAGTGGGTGGCATTTTGGGTAAGTGGTCAAACTACCATGTTTTTGCTAAGAGCTGCATTAGCACAGCCTTTGGTCTGCTGTGCAGGGGAAGAAAGGGGAGGAGGCATTCCCTCAATCTCTCCACACCAGTTCCCCTGTTTAGATATTGTCTCGTCTTTGGTAAAGGGGTGAGCTGGGGCTGCAAGAATTCAGAGAAGAATGGGATTGGATAGAGCTGTTTACTTACACCCCCATCCCCGCACACTATCCATCTATCTATCCTTGGCCGAAATAACTCGGAGTGGAGGGGGAAATCAGCTGGTCTGCAGAATGGGGTGAAAACTTAGATCTGAGCCTTCTTGGCTCCCTAGAATGAATGGGGCGGGAGGGAACAAATGGCAACTCTGACTCACTGTTCAATCTCTAGCCTCCTCCTACAAGCGGAGCTCACATTCAACGTGTTCCTTTCCTTTTGGAAATCCCAGGCCCGGCTGTGAGTCATCCGGGCTGTCATGCTCAGAATCCACTGGAAGAATCACACCTGGGAGATTCCAAGATCCATTTGTCAGCACTGTCATGGGGGCATTTTCAACGTGACAAGTCAGCTCTGGTAGTAACATCTCACAACTAGCCCGAGAGCACGGCACCGTCTCACGGGATGTATGGTAAACAGTGTGTAGAGACAGCACACCGAACATTCTGTTTGGTGGTCACAATGGGATTAAGTCTGATTTAAGAGTAAGAATGTTCCATAAGAATGATATTTCACAAGCTGTGCCTACCTGGGGCCTGATTCTTCTCCCTTACCCTGACATAAAACGGGTAACTCCATTAAAGTCAATGCACATATGTGGTGTAAAAACAAGAGAAGGATCAGCCTTTAGTTGCTCCGGCTAATGAATATGCATATTTCTAGAGCATATGGGCCTAAAGTCTGTGTTCAGTTAAACCCATGTAATTAGGTGGCACGTATCTAGTGATGAGCCAATTAAGCTTAGGAAAAGTTCGTTGTTCTGTAGTTTCCAGTTTCAGTTTTACTCATTATGTCGTAGGTAGAAACAAGATGTTGTTCTGAATAGTCACTAGAAGTTGTGCGTACAATCCTAAGGTTGGAAGAGACCTCAGGAGGTCATCAAGTCCGACCACCCCAACTAAATCATCCCAGCCAGGGCTTTGTCAAGCTGGGACTTGAAAACCTTTAGGCTGTGTCTAGACTGCATCCCTTTTCCGTAAAAGCGGAAAAAAGCGCCAGTCTGGATGTGGATCTTTCAGAAAATAAAGCCTTTTCTGAAAGATCCCTTATTCCTCTTTAAAAAAGGAATAAGGGATCTTTCAGAAAAGGCTTTATTTTCCGAAAGATCCCCGTCTAGACTGGCACTTTTGAGCTGGAAAAAAGCGGCAGCCATGTTTATGCAAATTAAGCGGGGGGGGATTTAAATCCCCGCTTCTTTTGCAATTGCGATGTGTCTAATTTGCATCCCTTTTACGGAAAAGGGATGCAGTCTAGAAACAGCCTTAGGGACGAAGATTCCACCCCCTCCCTAGGGAACCCATGCCAGCTTCCCCACCCTACTAGGGAAATAGTTTCTCCTAATATCCAACTAATATCCAACCTAGACCTCCCCCACTGCAACCAAATTCCTTTCCCATCTTTAGCTAAGTACTTATCAAACTTTTTTAAGGCCTTGTCTCCAGGAGGAAGTTGCACGGGTTTAATCTAAAGCAGTTTTTAAACTCATGTAATTAAATTGGTGTAAACCCCACTGTGGATAGTCTTATTTCAGTGTAGCGTCAACTTGTTCCCAAATGATCTGAAATAGGCCTGGTTTAAACAGCCCAGCATACCAGGAATCAGTAGTCTCATGCTTCTACCTTGTTCTCAGTTAGGATCAGGAAGCAAAGTTCCTTTCCTAACCTCATCCAGTATTCCCCCTGGACGGAAGCAGGCACGCTTTCTTATATTGCATGGTGGGTCCCGATTAGGCCCTTCTAGCTGCTGGAGGACTAAGTCTTGTTGGATCCACCAGTACCATTGCCTGAGTAGCTTCTTAAGGCAGTGATTGACGATCTAAACTTGCTGGCTTGCTTTCCCCGTCCATACTCTTCCTAACGGTGGGTGTTCAGGTCATGTCTACACTAGGAAACTATTTCAAAATTAGTAAATTCGACTTCATAACTCCCAATTTAGCAAATTCAGACTAGCACTATAGGAAAGCCTCGAAATTACTCTGAAGCAGGCTCCATTACTGTGGATGAGCTACCGAGGATTTAGAGCTGCCAGAAACACTGGTGAGTAATTAGTTCAAATGACTCTGGGGAGTAGTTATTTGAAATAATGGCACCAGAGCATCCATGTTATTGTTATTTTGAAATAGCTGTTTCAGAATTAGCCTTGCTTTTAATGAAAAGCAGGACAGATTTCTTATTCCACAGCCCATTATTTCAAAATAACAGGCTTGGTAGTGTGCTTTTGTGCAAAAAGGCGTCTGTGGATGGACAACAGGGCTTTCTTGCGCAAGACACCCCAATCAGAAAAAGCACCGGTGCAAGAGCGTCCATGGCTATGCACATGGCACTGTGGATGCAAAAGCTTTTTATGGAAGATCTCTTCCACAAAAAGTTCTTGTGCAAGAAGCCTGTAGTGTAACGTAGCCCCCGAATTCAAATTGAAGCAAAGCATGGCTGATGTCATGAAGACAATCATCGTCTACCATTTGGCGTCAAGGAAACCCTGCGGGATTCCCAGGGGAGCGACAGCCATGGTGAGCTCCTGAGTAAGGTGTGTGTGGGGCCAGGCTCCACCCTCCTGGAAGGGGCGGGGCCTTGGGTAGAAGGGGAGGAGCATTGGGTGGAAGGGGTGGGGCCTTGGGTGGAAGGGGCGGGGCCTTGGGTGGAAGGGGCGGGGCTGGGGCTGCCAGTTCTCAGTGCCGCCCAGACCACAATGCACCCCTCAGCCCTCAGAGCTGCCCAGAGCATGCAGCAGAGCAATTTAAAGGGCCTCGGCATCATAGAATCCTAGAATCCTAGGGCTGGAAGAGACCTTAGGAGATCACTGAGTCTAGCCCCCTGCCCAAAGCAGGACCAATCCAACTCAATCATCGCACCCAGGGCTTTGTCAAGCCAGGAATTTAAAACCTCTAGGGATGGAGATTCCACCACTTCCCTAGGCGACCCATTCCTTGAATTGCCACAGTAGCAGCCTTGGTGGCTGGGAACTCTCTGGGCCCCAGGGCAACTGCCCACCCCATTCCCCTTTCTATGGGCCTGGTGATTACATTAAGGCAGTGAGCAGAGCAATAAACGTGATCCCAGAAATCCTGAGGGTTTTGTCTGCAGCAGAGAAGCAATGAAGGAAACCTTCCACAGTGTTGCACCCTTAAACCAGACTTTCCAGGGCCACTGGGTCCCAGTCCCGTGTCTGGAGGCCTCCAGATGCTGCTGTCACATCGATATAAAATAATAACCATCATCAGCGCCTGGAGCTCAGCCATTTTCAATATTGCATTTTGCTGCCAGCATCAGCGACTGGGATAGCATTTATGGCTGATAGCCCCAAAGCTGTGTTAGAAATACAGATGCCCACCCCTGAAAGCTAGCGCGACATACCTTAAGAAAAAGATAGACAATTGCTCAGCTGCTTATTCACACGTCGGTGGTGAAACTGATTGCTTTTCTCTCTGAGTGTATGCCTCTGTGGCTGAGTAAGCGATCGTTCTACAAAGCACAGTAAAAATGGAGGATTTTCTGCTTGGGAGAGAATAAACTGATGCAGGATGTTCCAGGAACCTGAGAAGCCAAAATTCTCAACAATAGAGAATAGCAACAGATACAAAGCTCTTGTGTCTGCTACTTTCTGGTTGGGAGATTAGACTGTCGGCTGACTTTTAATTTGTTTTTCTTTCAAAAGGCAGGCCCAAAATGATGCTGATAACAGTGTGAATAGCAAACATATCTATGTGTATTGAAACACAAGTATAATTCTGTAAATGCCCATTTACAAAGATTCATCTGTTTGATTTTCATATTCATCCAATACATTCGTCACTCCAATAACAAGTATTTTCTCTAAGTCCAATTCATGCAGCCCAGGACACCCACCCTACAATATTGAAGCATCTTGTTGATTTCCATTTTTTGCAGTATCATCCTTTTAACACCAGCTATTGCACATAAAAGAATTAGTTTTGTGGCCACTGTCGGCAGACAGGCTACTGGGCTAGATGGACCTTTGGTCTGACCCAGTACGGCCATTCTTATTTCCTTATGTACATTCCCAAATGCACCAGCTAGTATCTGGAATGTCTCTAGGGATGGCTGCAATGTAACTCAAACAAGACAACATTTAGGACCAGGTTTTCAACTTAATCTTCCATTGATGCACCTACAAGTGTGAAAACATCCCATGTGTCCCGACTTTCAGTCTTGAGTTATAATCACAAGATTATCATAACTGGCTAGATAACCATTCTCAGAGAGTAGTTATTAATGAGTCACAGTCATGCTGGAAGGGCATAACAAGTGGGGCTCCACAGGGATCAATTTTGGGACTGGTTCTGTTCAATATCGTCATCAATACTTCAAATACGGGCATAGAGAATACGCTTATTAAGTTTGCGGATGATACTATGCTGGGAAGGGTTGCAAGTGCTTTGGAGGATAGGCTCATAAGTCAAAATGATCTGGACAAACTAGAGAAATGTTCTGAGGTAAATAGGATGACGTTTTATAAGGACAAATGCAAAGTGCTCCACTGAAGAAGGAACAGTCCGTTTCACACATACAGGATGGGAAGTGACTATCTAGTAAGGAGTACTGCAAACAGGGAAATCAGGGTCATAATGGACCACAAGCTAAATATAGGTCAACACCATAACACTACTGCAAAAAAGAAAACGTGATTCTGGAATGCATTAACAGGTGTGTTATGAGCAAGATGGGAGAAGTAAATTCTTCCGCTCTACTTGGCGCTGATTAGGCCTCAGTTGGAATATTGTGTCCAGTTCTGGGCACCACATTTCAAGAAAGATGTGAAGAAATTGGAGAAGATCCAGAGAAGAGCATCAAAAATGATTAAAAGTCTAGAGAACCTGACCTAGACTGAAAGAAATAGAAAAGAGAAGTCTGGGAGGGGACATGTTTGCAGTTTTCAAGGAGATAAAAGGATGTTACAAGCAGGAGGGAGAAAAATTGTTCTCCTTGGCCTCTGAGAATAGGACAAGAAACAACGGGCTTAAATTGCAGCAAGGAAGGTTTAGGTTAGACAGTAGGAAAAAACTTCCAAACTGTCAGGGTGGTTAAACACTGGAATTGATTACCTAGGGAGGTTGTGGAATCTCCATCTCTGGAGATATTTAAGAGCAGGTTGGATAGACACCTGTCAGGGAGGATGTAGATGGTGCTTGGTCCTGCCGCGAGGGCAGCGGACTGGACTTAATGACCTCTTGAAGTCCCTTCCAGTGCTAGTATTCTATGATTCCTTTCCATGTAAGCAATAACAACCCCAAAGTTTCAACAAGCACCATCCTGTTGCGTTTGTTTTTATCTTTTAACATTCTTAGTGGTGTGCGTGCTCTGAAAATAATTTTGTCCTGGATAAAGTCCATCTTGAGATCATGGCTGGAGGTGTTCTTGCCAACCTGTCTTGTCCCAGTGTCGCTATCAATGTACAGCTGGTATGGATGAATGGACACCATTGTATCTGTTTTGCGGCTCTTGCTCTGACAAAACGTCTAGTGGCTACCAAGTACATTTTGTTTGAATGAGGACTGAAGGGTTGAGCCCTTTTGTGGGGTCTCACTCAATCATTCCAGAGATCCTCAGCTGAACTTTCTAAAACGTTGGAAGAGAACTTTGTCTGGAGGGGCTTATTGAGACCAGTGACCAATGATATGATCTGTTTGGTGTTTACTAACTTGCTCATCAATGTCTCTCAGAAGAAAAGTCCATTCTTTTCCAAGGGGCTAATTTATCTCCTTCCCAGATGCCTCATATAAACTAAGGTCTGATCTACACTATACACCCTACATCAGTACAACTGCATTGCTCAGGAGAGCGAGAAATCCACATCTATGAGCAATGTGCCTATATTGGTCCTCTATGGTAGTCAACGCTATACTCGGAGGAGAACTTCTCCCACTGACATAGCTACCGCCTCTTGAGGAGGTGAATTACATGTGCTTATGGGAGAGTTCCCTCTCCAAAACTTAGAGCATCTTCATTGAAGTGCTACAATGGCACAGTTGCTCCGACCCAGCGTTGTAAGTGCAGGCTTTCCCTAAATTGCCTTCTCGTTCCTCAAGATGCTGCACAAGTTAGTATAATAATAGTCATGTTGCAATAATCAGAGATGCTTTAGCTAACAGACCTCTGGTTTTAGAGAACGTTGCTGATGGGGTATTCTCAGGAAGGGTTCCTGAGCTGTGGATTACAGCAAACAGATCATCTGACGATTACCTGTTTCTGTTCACTCCTTCTGGGGCACCTGGCATTGGCCACTGTCAGAAGACAGGACACTGAGCTAGATGGACCTTTGGTCTGACCCAGAGTGGTCATTCTTATGTTCTGTATTCTCCTCTCCTATGGCTCACCAGAATCTGGAGTTCACGGTTTCCAGGACATGCTGCGTGGCTCACCTTCACTTCCTAGTTTTTGCTCGGTGTATGTGTGATTCAGTAGTATGTTCTAGAGTGGACACGTGGATATATGTGTAGGGAGGTTCTCCAATGTCTTGGTGCAACCACATTGCAAAGCTCCAACATGTTCAAATATCTGTGCACTTATATTTTGTCATGTCCCTAGGAAGCAAGGCATGATGGGAGGCATGCATTTCAATACCAACTGCTGACTTGCAACGCAAATCAGGAATGCTTCCTCGCTTTTCTCTGATAGTCCCAGCCCTGCGTACGTGCCATTCTGCTGAGCAGATAGGAGAAATGCCAGCCAAAGGAAAGCAGAGACCAGTGTTTGATTTGGATGCTGAGGCAGACTGCATCTCAGATTGCTCTCGTTACTAGTTTTGTTCCATTCACCTCTGTGCATTTCACAATGAACACCAACAACATTTCATCGAGCAACGGGGCACCGATAAGAGAGACCTTAGGCAGCTCTAGTTGAGCAGCTTCAGTGATTAATTCCCGCAGGAGGTTGAGTTTAGGGTGGTTTTCCTGCCTGGGTGAAAATAAAGCGAACTCTGATATGACCTCCTATGACCCGTTCCTGTGCCAGGGAAATGGTAGACGTACTTTCACTCCATTTAACCTACACCAGACATGTTGTTAGAGAACAAACGGTAGGAAACGACAGAAATGGACTGGACAATGGAAACATAAGAACATAAGAACGGTCGTACTGGGTCAGACCAAAGGTCCTTCTAGTATCCTGTCTGCCAACAGTGGCCAGCACCAGGTGCCCCAGAGAGGGTGGACCGAAGACAATGATCAAGCGATTTGTCTCCTGCTATCCCTCTACAGCCTCTGACAAACAGAGGCCAAGGACACCATTTTATCCCCTGGCTAATAGCCTTTTATGGACCTAACCTCCAAGAAATTATCTAGCTTCTCTTTACACTCTGTTATAGTCCTAGCCTTCACAGCCTCCTCTGGCAAGGAGTTCCACAGGTTGACTACATGCTGTGTGAAGAACTTTCTTTTATTAGTATACCAGAGCGCTTATCTCTAACTCCTTGGATCTTTTTCCAGAAGGTTGCCATACAAATAACCTAGAAACTAACCATTAAACAAATAACATTTATAGACACTTCATTTTGTTCAACCTCATTCATGGCTTATGATACCCATGGTGAGACATCAGCACAGATAGAGCCCCATAACATTTAATTCCAAAGCCCAGGCCTCCACCTGGTGCTAAATCAGGGTTGGGCAATAATTTTTGAATGAGGGCCAATTCAGAAATGTTTAAAGTGGCCCTGGGCCACCTTGGAAGGGGTGGAGCTTCAGGCCATAGGGGCGGGGCCAGGACACTTCCATGCTTCCCCACCCACAAACTCTGATCGGTCTGGGGTGGGGGAGCGCACAAAGTCTCCCCATCCCAAGAGAACCGCCAGCTGTTCTGAACCGCCAGCTGGTTCCCTCTAGGTACCCATGCCCCTAGCGGTGGGAGGAGACTTTGCCGAGGAGGAGCATGTGAAGTCTCTCACTCCCTCACTCTGCCATGCAAGCGAGCGCTGCGCTTATAGTCAACCGCCAGCTGATCAGGAGGAAGGAGACTTCATGCTCCTCCTGCTTCCAATCCTTTATTGGCCTGGGGGAGGGGGAGTGTACAAAGTCTCCTCCCACCCTGCCACCACCCTGCCAGGAGCACATGACACTTAGAAGCCCGTGCACTCCTTACAGGGTGGGGACAGGGCAGGAGGAGACGTTGTGCTCTTCCCCCTGCCCCCCAGACCCTGATTGGCCTGGGGGTGGGGGGAGCGGCAGAGCCTCTGCCGGCTGGATCAACTTGCTTGGTGGACCGGGTCCAGCCTCCGGCTGCCCTTTTGCCCACCCCGAGCTAAATGAATAATCCTCTTAGCTGGCAGCCCCTTCTCCTGTATTTGCACTCACCACTAGAGAGGAATGTGGCAGACTTAACCGTATGCTGCTTATTCCGGAGACACTGTAACAGCCACTGCTGAACATAAGAACGGCCACATTGGGTCAGACCAAAGGTCCATCTAGCCCAGCCTCCTGTCCTCCAACAGTGGTCAATACCCAGTGCCCCAGAGGGACTGAACAGAACACTGTCACCCTTCCCCAGCCTCTGACAAACAGTTGTCTACACTGGCCGCTTAAATTTCTGCAAGAACACTGACTTCCTACTGTCTGAAATCAGTGCTTCTTGCGGAAATACTATGCTGCTCCCATTCAGGCAAAAGTCCTTTTGCGCAAAGCTTTTGCGCAAAAGGGCCAGTGTAGACAGCACAGATTTATTTTGCACAAAAAAGCCCTGATCGCAAAAATGGCGATCAGGGCTTTTTTGCAGAAAAGCGCATCTAGATTGGCCAGGGACGTTTTTCCCCAAAAAGTGCTTTTGCGGAAAAGCGTCCGTGCCAATCTAGACGCTCTTTTCCGAAAATGCTTTTAACGGAAAACTTTTCCATTAAAAGCATTTGCGGAAAATCATGCCAGTCTAGACGTAGCCATGAAGTCAGATTCTGGGCTGTTTGGCTATGGCTACACTACAAGATTATTTCAAAATAAGTTATTTTGAAATAATAACTCTTGAAATAACTATTTGAAATAGCACGTCCGCACTGTGGGGAAGCCTCAACATTTGCCCGAGGCAGGCTCCGTTAATGTGGATGCGCTACCTCGACTTAGAGTCCCAGGAAACACTGGGGAGTAATTACTCTGAATGACTCTGGGGAGTAGTTATTTTGAGATAAGAGCAGCTGAGTGTCCATACTAACCCTATTTCGAAAGAACAGTTTTGAAATAGGCGTAATTCCTTTGTGAATTCAGAGGTTATTATTTTGAAATAACAAGCCCACTATTTTGAAATAATTTTGAAATAAATGGGCTGGCTGTGTGAATCCTTCTCTTATTATTTTGAAATAACTCTAGTGTAGACGGCTCTTTCAGAGACTGGTGTTATTCCTGACATAAATGAGAGGAGTTTCTTGTTAAAGACATACCACTAGAAATCCGGGTGTGTTTTTATTGCATTCCAAGCAGTAGACTATGCAAGGCCAGCCAGGAAAAGCTGGAGAATGTTGACTTCAGTCACTAATTACATTGGCAGCATTTTGACCTCCAAAGATCAGCTTAACCCAAACATACATCACCGGAGTCCTGGCCTTCACCGACAGCACAACCAATACAATTCACTGTAGCACTCAGGAGATTATGCCTCGTCTTTCTCTCTGGTTTTTAATGGACTTGTGATCTGACTGCATGAGATAAGAATACCCTGCCTGATGGAAGAGGTCAGCACCACGGAGTTGTTATCTGAAGTGAAAACTAACAGCTGATACATTTTACAAGGCTTGGTATTACAGGTCCCTGCTCCCTCTTCCCCCCCAAAAGGTAGGGAAATACGTGTGAATCTGTAAAGTTCTGAGTCCTCCATGGTTGCACGTGAGTTGTTAAAACAGCCTAAAATGTTCACTGTGACTGTACAGGACAGGCAGAAAGCAGTGAATTTTCCTTGCGGTAGGCAAAGATGCTTATGGGGCTATTTTGTAATTCATGTTCGTTTCTTTTTTTTCCTTTGCAAAGCAGAGTTTGAAAAGGCAGAGGTTTCCTCTCTGAATGCAGATACAGGTTGAACCTCTCTAATCCAGCATTCTCTGGTCCAGCAACATCTGTGGTCCAGTATGATGTTAGTGAGTCAGATGGCCACTTATCATGGGGGTGGCCAGGTTTCCTGCAGTCCCATAAAGTTTGTTTACAGCCACCAGTCCTGGCTCTCAGTGTTCTGTGCTGTTATTTAGCTCTAATTTACCCCTAAATGTCTTCTAAGAGTCCAGCAAGCAGTGGAAGTGCTGGTAATTCTGCTAGACAATATGGACCTCCTGTGGCCCAGAAAATTATCTGATTCGGCTTCAGTCAGGTCCCACAGGGTGCTGGATTAGAGAGGGTCAATCTGTAATGGGTAAGACCCTGCATGATGCCCTGGCTAGATTGTGCCACTCCAAGGGCACATCTACACTATATGGAAGATTGATGCTGCCATGGTCAATCTTCCAGAGTTTGATTTAGCAGGTCTAGTGAAGACCCGCTAAATCAAACTCAGAAGGCACCTCTATCGGTGCCGTTACTCCTGCTCCTTGTGAGGGGCAAGGAAAGTTGATAGGAGCATTTGCTCCCGTCAACCTCCTGCTGTGTGGGCAGGGATTTAAGATACATCGATTCCAGCTATGCAATTAACGTAGATGGAGTTGCATATCTTAGGCCGATCTTCCCCTCCAGTGTAGACCGGGCCCAGAGGTGCAAAGCATCTCCCAATCTCACTTAACCTGGTGACTTTGAAATTCCCACCGCTTAGAGGAAACTGTGGCAGGTATAAAACTATTCTCATGGCTCCTAGGACCCTTTCTATCCTTTCTCTTCTGGTTCCCCAGGTAGTGGGTGAGAGCATCACTGTCTAGACCTCCTAGGAGCTGACTGTCCCAGATGTCCAGGTGTGTTTCCTCCAGACATTTTTCAGAGACCTGTTGGACACCTTTGGAGGTTGGAGCAAAATGCACTTTGCCCACGTCATGCTCACGCCATCAGGCTGCCACAGAGGAAGTACATGGCTCAGTTGTGAAGGCAAAATCCACCTTCCAGCCCAGCTCGAAGGCCTGCTGCAGCTGCGCCATCTGGCTGGCTGCTGTCCACCCCGGGCTATTTGCTCCATGCATCAGAGCCACTGTGCCCAATGCTTGTTTGCCTGTAACCTCACCCTCCACAATGGAATATTCCGGCCTGGCAAAGCCCCAATCCACCGGCAATAGAGATGCTTCATGTGCAACTCCAGCATGGGCTTGTGTGGTGGGGTTAGGCCCTGTCCAGGAGGGCACATTTCCCATCTTGCAGCTGGGGCCCAAAGAAACACTGCAAAGCGGCCAAAGGCCTTTCCTGAGTTGAGCGTGACACAGATTTTCTTGTTTGTTCCTGGGAAGAAAATACATTTTCTATTTTTTTTTAAAGAGCAGTTTTGAGGATAATGGTCGGATTTGCTAGCAGGAGGCTTTGCCACCAGCTGGATAAACCTCTGTAGAAATAACCACTTTTGCCCGCTGGTAAGAACTGCTGCAGCCACATATTTAAATGAGGAAAATCAAACTGAGGAATAATCTAGTAATGGACGGTCAACACAGTCCTCTGTCGTTTTCGGCTTTGCCGTGATCCTGTCCGGGCTAATGCTATCAGTGGCTGATGCCTGCGGCCCAAAGGTCAGGGAAACAGTTTGGGAACCGGCCTGTTCCCTCCCAGTTCCATCATGCCCAAACCCTGAGCAGTGCATCTCCCCAATGCGTTATGAAGGGGCATTGTATTGCACAGCACATGCGTCTGTGTTGCAGTGCGGCAGCCCACTCCAGCAGGGAGAAGGTTACAGACAAGGCAGAGGAGGCTTGCGCAACCCAATTGGGCAGCTGTCAGCCAATCAGAGCCAGGTTGGGCCCTATAAAAGGCTGCGAAGTGGGAGGGGAGGAGCTCACTTTTGCTCATGGAGCAGTAGGGACCTGGCTGCCTGGGAAGCTGCAGTGGGTACCTGAGACAGAGCAGGGCTGGGGAAGGGCAGGCAAAGATGGGGCGCTCTGGCCTGACCCAACTCCCAGGCTGCAGGGCCTGATACAGAGACCTGTGGGGTACTAGGGCTGCAGGGAGGCAGCCAGGGCAGCAGGTCCACATCCCTTTGCCAATGGAGAGTGGCCACTTCAGACAGCAATTTGCCACAAGTCAGGGGCTAGATGTCGACTGGCTACGGGTCAGTGAGGCAAGGTGGGTACAGGGGATCCCTGAGGGAGGAATGTGGGGGCACTGCTGTGGGGCAGTATCATGAGGAAAGGGGACTGTGGGCTGGGAGGAACACAGGGCCTGAAGTAGCACAAAATACAGATAACTGAGGGTGAGACATGAGTCAACCAGGGGTGCTCCAGGGCTGGAAGAGCTAATTCCTGAGGAGACCAGCAGGAGGCGCCATGCCAGTCAGTCGTCCCCGCTACATGACATAAACATGACATAAAAACCACACGTGTCCACCCCAACGAGGGGACGTTATTTGGAATAAGGGGGCACTGCCCAGTTTCACTGATTACCTGCTGCTGGTCTTTGGAGGTGGAGTGCTTCTTCTGAGATAGTGTTCTTGGGATTGGACCAGCACCCCACCAAGTTTGCCTTCTGTCTCCAAAGTAGAGGGCATGCAAATTCTTTCCCATTGCCAAGAGTAAAGTGTACCCTCCTCTTGTGGTTAACCAGGGGTTCTCCCACTGGGGGTCATGAGGTTATTACATGGGACGGGGGGTTGTGAGCGGTCAGCTTCTCCCCCTCCCCACCCAGCCCTGCTTTTTCCTCCAGTACTGCAATAACTATACAAAAAAGTGTTTTGAATTTATATGGGGAGGCTCACCCTCAGAGGCTTGCTGTATGACATGGGTCACCACTATGAAAGTCTGAGACCCACTCTTGTCTTTTGGAGATGTGGGGCATGCACTTCTCTCCTCCAATAAGAGCATTAGATTGACCTGAGGAGCATGGTGATTGAGGAGCATGGGTATGTCTTCACTGCTGTGGAGATCAACACTGTGGTTGTCGATCTTCTGGCATTTGATTTAGTGGGTCTAGTAAAGACCTGCTAAACCAAATGCTGAGGGCACACCTAGCAACCGTGGTACATCCTGCAGTCGCGAGGAGTAAAGGAAGTAAGTCAAACTCCTGCTTTGGGGACAGTGCCGAAACTCGGTTTAAAGTACATCGACTCCAGCTATGTTATTTACATACCTTAAGCCAACTTTCGGCTGCCCTAAGCTAATCTTCTACTGATTTTGAAAAGTACCACAAGATTTTTAACTTCTTCCTGCCCAGTCAAGAAGGATGAGCAGACTGGAGTTTGATGGAACATTTCATCTGAAGGGTGCCACCTCGAATAGTGCAGCATCCTCCACCAGTAGTGTACCGCAGTGTCATCTCAGAGATGAGCCTAAAGCCATGATGTTAGACTAAACTCCTGACTTCCAGGCCCAGAGGCAATACTGCTACCAGCTGAACAGAACTGCCCTGTCACAGCAATAATACTTCCCAACTGAGCAGCCAACATCAAAGAACGAGCAATGTCTTAAACAAGTGCCATGGGGGTTTGCTGATTGCAGGTGGATTTTTTTTTCAGACTCTGGCATAAAAAATAGGCCCTAGGAGTCTCGCTGCCAGTCATGCTAACATCATGATTTTAATGGCATGACCATCGTGCTCAGCTGTGCAATGGTGGATCAGGTCCTCTGTGTTTGCAATGTAGTTTATGAGAGGACATGCTAAAGTGCATATCATAGAATCATAGAGCACTAGAACTGGAAGGGACCTCAAGAGGTCATCAAGTCCAATCCCCTGCCCTCACGGCAGTACCATACACCTTCTAGACCATCCCTGACAGATCTTGGTCTAACCTGTAGAGAAGGCAAGTCTCTGTTTTGTCATATAAACCCAAGGGTATGAATTCAAACTTGGTAAAAGGAAATATATTTGTATATAAAAATGCATAATTAACCAGTGGAACTCATTGCTACAGGATATCCATGAGACCAAGAATGAGGTGTGATTTAAGGATGAAATTGATATTTATTTATATGGCTAGTAATAATACTCAGAGATATAATCCTAAATTATAATAAATGGAAAGAATAGAACACAGGATTTAAACCAATCTTTCTTAGAAATTAGGATTAGAACTACATTATACCACATCAGCCTGCTGCAAGTTGTCTTACCTCTTTTTTTAAAGCATCTGACAATGGCCGTTGTCAGAAGCAGGATATTGGACTGGATGGACCATACGTCTGATCCCGTCTGGCAATTCCTACCTTCCCAAGTGCTCCACAGTAGAATTGGAGGAGTGTCAGGGATGCAAGCCCCCCACCGTGCCTCAGTGCCCCCTGACTGTCCTCATATAGCCCCTCTCAGGGCAAGTTACAGTCTGTATAGGTTGCTCATCATTGGCATCTGTCGCAATGGCTCGGCTTACCTAGTCGGCCTCATGATAGGCCCGCAAACCAGAGGCTTTGTCTCCAGCCAAGGGGAGTCTTGGCTGGCCCGCTTCCAGCCTTTGCTGGCTATCCCCAGCTTGTCTCCTTCCAAGGAGCTCCTGCTTCCTCAGCAGTCAGCCCTCCACTGGCTCCCCCTCTAAGGGAACTGTGCTTCTCTATATACACCTGCCAGCTGGGCTCACACTCGCCCTAATGGTTTCAGCTGGCTTCTACAAGCCAATTGTGCTGCCCTAGATAGTTGCCAGCTGGGCTCTCCCTAGCCCAAACAGCTTCAGCTGGCCTCTTTGTTTCTAGCCTCGGCTCAGGGCCTGAGTCCTGGTCTTAAAGGGCCAGTGCAGGGCAGGCGCCCTGTCACAAGGAGCTACATCTAATGCTAATCTCTTTCTTCGTGAGCTATTTGCAATTCATTGCTGATGGTTACAGGTTGTCACATGGTACTGTTTCTGCACCCTGATTGGATGATTAGCACTTTGTAGCCAGGGCATGAACATGCGTGGCATGACTGGCGGATAGCAAGTACCTTTATTTCCACATATATCGCCCTGCTCATGCAGTTGTGCCTGGTGGGCACATCCTTGTTTTGGGAGCAGTGCAGTCACATCGAGGCCCCAGAGAGCAAATGGGGAAGCATTTTACTCAGGAGCAGCTCCACGCCTGATACTGTAGCCCACTGGCAATGAGTCTGTTCCTCCGCTAAATCCTAATAGAGGTGGAGCTTGTTCCCTGGAGCTAAGCCGAATATTTGTCAGTGTTTGAGGCAAGTAGGGGAGAGCCCTGACCCCCACTTTCCCCATCCCTTCCAGCCCCATTTGGAGTTCCAGCCAGGTCTACACTAGACTAGGCAGCTCAGGTTAAGATACACAACTCCAGCTACGTAGAATAAGTAGCTGGAGTCGGCTTTCCTTAAGCCGAGCTGGGTGGCATCCTCACAGCAGAAGATCGATGGGTGCAAACGCTCCTGTCGGCTTCCCTACTCCTCACAAGAGCAGGAATACCAGATGCTGATGAGGGCACCCTCTGAGTTTGATTTAGCGAGTCTTAACTAGACTCGCTAAATCGAATTCCGTGTGCTGATCTTCCACGGAGTGAAGACGTGGCCTGAGTGAACCTCCTGGCGAGTCCCTAGGGGGCAGTTTCTCTGCTCCACTGAATGTGCAATTGCACCTGGGCCTTACCTGGAGCACGCAAGGGAAGAAAATTCTCCTTATTCCTTCCCTGGTTGTATGTCCCCCTCCGTTGTCTGTAAGAGTCAGCCCCTTCTGAAGAACTGTTGGCATACCAGGGGAGCACAAGCAGCATGCACAGAGCTGTGAAAACAAGCCCAGAACATTTCTCTCCACGCTGCAGTGCTTTCCCCAGCTCTGGACTCCTGGCTGCATTTGCCCAAGAGGCTGCTGGCCGAGAGGCCCTTGAGTGACACGCTGATGGAGCAAAGCCAGTGCGTGCTGCTGCCATTAACTCCCTTTGTTCCTGAAGTGCAGTGAGCAATCAGGAGAGGCCAATTCCTCTAATTATACCAAGCAGCAAATGAGTGAGTGGCGATGTGATCCGTTCTGTGGTCTGGAAGGGGTCCCCTCCCTGCTGGTGCAGAAGAAGGGAGGGAGGGAGGGAGGAGGATGTTGCTGGCCTTGTTTATGAGATCCCAGCCACTCGGCGAAGGGAAGGACTTGTGAGGAGGCTGCAGGGTCACTGAGGAATTCCGTGTGCTATGTCAGGGCTAACAGGACGTGGCATGAGCTTGCACATGGGAGATGCTGAGAGCCAGTCTCCGAACAGTGCAGGGAAACCTGCTTGTAATCCCCACCTGGCTAGTGCACGAGACTTGTTCCAAGAACACCGGGCCGCAGCGTGAAGCTACAAGTGTGGAGTCTGCCGGCTCCTTGCTCTCTCACATCTCTCCTGGGATAGGCCCAGGAGAACGGTGGCTAGGGAGTGGGGGGAGGGGAGGCTGTTTCTCACAGTGGGGACAAGCTGTGTGATCCCTCTGCAGCTGCTCCCTTTGAAAAAGTTGGGCATGAGTTGTGGGCCTGATCCAAACCCAGCTGGGAGTCCTTCCGTCGGCCTCAATGGGCTGGATGGGGACCAGGCCTGTAGAGGTTATGACAATGCGACAGCGAGGTGTGGTTTTGTATCTCCAGCGGACCTGCGTAGTGCCCTGGCTGTTCTGGCACCCAGATCCTGGGCAGCATTACCAGAACACTTCAGTACTGCCCTGTACTGTCTTTGCCCTATCACCGATGGGCCGCTCCTATACAGGAGCTAGCACTGATATCCAGTCCTTCCAAACCCTGCGGTGGTGTTGCGATAGGCAGCGGTGAAGACCAGGAAAACGAGACACCCGACTAACTCCATGGGCAAGTTCTGACTTCATTTGGAATTGACCCCAGATCCTCACAGCGGAATGGCTGGTGCATGAATTCATTGCATAACTCAGCCCCTCAGCTGCCTCACAGATTGCATTGGCTTTTGCTGGTCATTGCTTTCATTTTCATTGCTGTTGCTTTTGCTACAAGGTGCTTGCTATTATTATTATTGATCATTTGTATTACGGTAGTTCCTAGGAGGTCTCAGTCCTGGATCAGGACTCTCCTTGTGCTAGATACTGTACAAACACAACAGAAAGGGTCCTTTCAATCTAAGTATAAAACCAGGGACAACAGATGGAGACAGACAGAGGGGGGACTCAAAGAAACAGTGAGACACTACTGGTCAGTATGTGGTCTCAACCAATGTGTCCCCCTAATCTTTTCCATCTCTGTGCAGATTTTTCCATTCATGTGCAGAATAAAATTGTCATGTGCACCACGGCATGTGCAAATGTGCACCACCAATGAAAATGAAAAAGCTAGCTATGGGCACTCTTCTCCTTATAATTGGGCAGCATTTGATTTGTGTCTCTCCTGGGTGGCCACTCAAGCGCTCAGCTTACAGGGAACAGTGGGTGCCTAGCCAGTGTTAAGGCATTTGTAGGCAACCCAGCAAAAGAAAGTTTTAAGGAGGCATTTGAAAGAGAACAGTGAGGTAGCTCTGTGGATTGTTAAGAGGCGCTCTTATTGTGGCAGATCCTGGTCACCATAGGAATATTTGGAACCCTATGGATATTGCCATTCTTGGCATGGGGCACTCTGAATTTAAGGACTCTTTTCTGCGGTTCTGTTTGATGGATTCCCATTAAATATTCCTGCTTTGTATTACTGCAAAGGGGCACGAATCAGAACCACAGAATCAAAGATCCCAGAACTTCACAGACGTTCAGATCTAATGCAGAACAGGCTGTCTTCGACTCCTCTCTCTCTTTCTCTCCTCTCCTATAGACTTTAGATTCAGCTGAGCCATTGACATGCACAGATGGGGGATTTTCCAATCCATTATTCCTCTATTTGGCTGAAATCCCTCTGTAACGGGGCAGCACAGAGCTCCCACGAGCGCCCCCAACTGGCTGAGTGTATGTGCCTGCACTCTCCTTATGTCAGCCTTGTGGCTACTCAGCCCTCTGGCTCAGTTAGACTCTGTCATCCTTGCCCCTAGTGCAACACTTTTATCACAGTTCATCAGTCTCAAGCTCCCCCTACAACACTGGCTTCCCCTCAGTCTGTTCCCCACTGAGAGAGTAGTCCCTCCAAGGCTTCCCCTCCTGGAGACAACTTCCCCAGCCAGCCTCACAGGCTGCACTGCTCGAGCACTGCCCTGCACTAACTGCTTCTCTGCTTTGCAGCTCCCTTTGTAGGCCACCCTGACCCCTGATTGGCTGCTTTCTCTGTAGCCACTCTAGACTCATTGGAGGACTTCTCTATGGCCCTTTTCTGGCTTCAGGGCCTGGTCCACTCTGTCACACTGGAAATCTGTCAGTTCAGGTCTTCCCTTTGCAGTCATGTGTCCAAAAATGATATCAGGTGTCTAAGAGACATATGCTGTCTATACAATGGTCTGGATCGAACGAGCAACATTTCATCAGTGCACCACTGAAGGAAAAGGGTGAGGTCAGGACTCTTACTTCCATTGTACTTGTTAGATGTTACATTGGTAGGTAAAATGGGGAAAGGATGCTGGCTGATGCATATCTTAGTGCACTCTGCTCCTAGACCTCGGGTTGGGGATGAGAAACATGACAGACTCAGCCACTGGAGATGGATTTGAAAAGCAGGATACAGTGAGCTGGCAAGGCCAGAGATGACAGAGCAAGCACTATTTAAGTCTTGATGCATGGAGGACCCAGCTGGAAAGGACTTAGACAGTCCATTAAAGAATCAATCTTTCTGATTTCGGAAAGAAGACTTGTAAATAAGACATATAGATTTTTGGCAGAAATAGATTTGTTTCATGGTGTGCTCACCATTTATAATGCTGATCATATCATTATTCACATCACCTGCCCTGGATGATCAAATATACATGTATTTTGAAATATGGATTCAGAGAACATTGCTACATAAATCTCTTGTAAAAGAAACATTGAGTGTTCTGGGTAGGAAGAAGCTCCTTCTGACATGTTGTTTTCGGGATTTTAAGGTCATTAAGACGTGCAGAAAAGGAGCTGGCATAAGAAGTAAATTATATATATGACAGCACATCTGGACCCATACAATGATGAATTAATGGAAGAAGAGTATTTCTATGGATCCTTTTTTAACAGTCCAAAAAAAAAGTAGTTTGTTTTGTTACTGTCTACTTTTATTACAAAATTAATTGAGTTTGAGTTAAGGAAGGTCATTAGAAGGAAATGGTGAAATGAACAGAACACATTTGTGTTGGCAAGAAAAGCAAGAAGCAAACTGTGCAGAAGGTTAATGTGCTAAAAATACCTCAAAACAAAGATTACTCCATCCCTATAATTTCTCGTTCTTTGTAGCATCAGGTTTGTCTTTATGCAAACTTACTCATCTCCTTTGTTACATCTTTATTTCCACAACTGGAACAAACATGGGCTATTTAGGCTGATCGCCTGAACAATTTAAAGGAGTTTGATAATTTAATCAACCCCTCTCAAAAATTACAGGAAATTTCCCCTCCTGGTAACCACTAATCGGACACATTCTTTCCGCAAAAGGGTTGAATCCTAGAATGCAGTAAGTAAATAAACACTCTGTGTGCAAGAGCAAAATAGCTGTCCATGGTATGAAATCTTGAGAGACCTGCTGGTCACAATGCATGGCACATTCATTGCCTGGGAAAAAATCTCCAAGGGATCAGGGAAATAGAGAGAAGATACCTGTAGTAAATGCATGTAATGTAGAGAATGGCTAAAGCAGTTCATGAACGTTGGTAGTTCTCAATCTTGAAGAGGGAGGGATGGTTATATTGCCTTGTTGAGGCTAATCTAAATAACTCCACTTAAAGGAGAGTTTCCATGTATAAATACCAGACTCCCTGTTGGGTCATGAACAGTTTTAGAAACTTTTTCTTTATTGATAAGAGCCACAGCACTGAACCTTTGGATTAGACAGACTCATCATTGTGGTATCTGGAAAAATAGAATCCTAAAACTGGAAGGGACCTCAAGAGGTCATTGAGTCCAGTCCCCTGCCTTCATGGCAGGACCAAGCACTGTCTAGATCATCCTGACAGATGTCTATTCAACCTGCTCTTAAATATCTCCAGAGATGAAGATTTCACAACCTCCCTAGGCAATTTATTCTAGGCTATGTCTACACTGGCGCGATCTTGCACCAGAGCTATGCAAATGAGGCTATGTGCGGAATATCGCCAAGCCTCATTTGCATATTTAATGAGCCGTCATTTTTGTGGAAGAGGCTCTTGCGCAAGAAGGAGCTGCCTACATTACCCCTTCTTGCGCAAGAAAAATCCTCTTGCGCAATGCCGTTATTCCTGAAAATAATCAGCGTGACAGCGTTGTGCAAGAGGGTTTTTCTTGCGCAAGAAGGGGCAGTGTAGACAGCTCCTTCTTGTGCAAGAGCCTCTTCCGCAAAATGGCAGCTCATTAGATATGCAAATGAGGCTCGGCGATATTCCATGCTTAGCCTCATTTGCATAGCTCTGGTGCAAGATCGTGCCAGTGTAGACATAGCTCCAGTGTTTAACCACCCTGATGGGAAGTTTTTTCCTTAAGTCCAACCTAAACTTCCCTTGCTACAATTGAAGCCCATTGCTTTTTATCTTATCCTCAGAGGCCAAGGAGAACAATTTTTCTCCCTCCTCTTTGTACACCCTTTTAGGTACTTGAAAACTGTTATCATGTCTCTCTCAGTCTTCTCTTTTCTAAACTAAACAAGCCCAATTATTTCAGTCTTTCCTCATAAGTCATGTTCTCTAGACCTTTAATCATGTTTGTTGCTCTTCTCTGGACCTTCTCCACTTTCTCCACATCTTTCTTGAAACGTGGTGCCCAGAACTGGACACAATACTCTAACTGAGGCCTAACCAGTGCAGAGTAGAGCAGAAGAGTGACTTCTCGTGTCTTGCTCACAAGAAGTCTGTTAACGCATCCCAGGATCATGTTTGCTTTTTTTGTAACAGCGTCACATTATTGACTCCTATTTAGCTTGTGGTCCACTATGACCCCTAGATCCCTTTCTACCGTACTCCTTCATAGACAGTCACTTCCCATTTTGTGTATGAAATGGATCGTTCCTTCCTAAGTGGAAACCTTTGCATTTGTCCTTATTAAACTTTATCCTATTTACCTCAGACCATTTCTCTTGTTTGTCCAAATTATTTTGAATTTTGACCCTGTCCTCCACAGCACTTGCAACTCCTCCCAGCTTGGTGTCATCTTCACACTTAATGTGCATACTCTCTATGCCAGGGGTGTCCAAACTTTTTTCAAAGAGGGCCAGATTTGATGAAGTGAACATGCGTGAGGGCCGACCATTTTGCCTGACATTCTTTGAACCATTAAAATTAAACGCAAATTAACTATTTTATGCAAAGTTTATTGCAAACGGCATACTTTTAATTTCGTCACATGGATGACAAATCTAAACAGGTGTTAAATCACTCTGCCTTTCATATCTGAAGGCCAGATGAAAAAAAAATCCAGGAAGCTGAAATATATGTCAGGAACATTGTAAAGTACATTACATATTATTGGTAATTAAGGTTGTCTGTCAACTTTTAAGTTCAAAAAATATGAACAGGAACATCATACCAAGTATACATGTTGTGTCCAAATATATTTATAACTGATTTAGAGCAACTGACATTAACTGAGATTTTACAATGTATTCATCTCAATACATATGGATTCGTTGGGGGCCATAAAAGATAGATATTGCCAAATTACCTGTGGGGCCGTATTAAACCGGAACACGGGCCGCAATTGGCCCGCGGGCCGGACTTTGGACATGCCTGCTCTATGCCATCATCTAAATCGTTGATGAAGAGATTGAACAGAACTGGTCTCAAAACATGCCCCTGCGGAACCCCACTTGTTTTGCCCTTCCAAAACGATTGTAAAATGTTAATAACTACTCTCTGAGAATGGTTATCCAGCCAGTTATGCACCCACCTTATAGTAGCCCCATCTAGGTAGTATATCCCCTAGTTTAGTGATAAGAAGGTCAATGTGAGACTGTGTCAAATGCCTTAATGCCTTACTAACGTCTAGGTATACCACGTCCACCACTTCTCCCTTATCCACAAGGCTTGAGATCCTATCAAAGGAAACTATCAATTTAGTTTGACATGATTTGGTCTTTGCAAATCCATGCTGGCTGTTACCTATCACTTTATTATCTTCCAGATATTTGCAGATGGATTCCTTAATTACTTGCTCCATTATCTTCCCTGGCACAGAAGGGATCATTAAAGATGGTGAGGCACTCAGATGGTGTGGTAGTGGGAGCAAATTAAGATATATCAAGTCACTGTCTCTAAACCGCTAAATGTAGTAGTCTCACCATTGCCATTGTGATGCTGACAGACCCTGGTCGTCTGTGGGAATCAAACCTGGGAACCTCTGAAGCTTAGTGCATGAGTTCTACCCATGGACTAAAAGCCAGTTGCCGCTTAGCAAAGGCTGTAGAGCAGGCTCATTATTCCGTTTGTACATGGTCTCAGTGCCGCTAAATTGGACAGTCCACCACACCCAGCAGGTGTGTGAATTACACCATATAAGGCAATTACCCCACCTACCTATTTCTTCTTCATCTTTACCCTGCTTAGGTATGGAGAAATCTCTCAGAATTATAGAGCTGGAAGAGACCTCAGGAGGTCATCGAGTTCAGCCCCCTGCCCAAAGCAGGACCAACCCCAACTCAATCATCCCAGCCAGGACTTTGTCAAGCCGGGACTTAAAAACCTTTAGGGTTGGAGATTCCACCAGCGCCCTAGGGGACCCATTCCAGCTTTCATCACCGTTTCTTCCTCAAGGGCACTCATGGTAATATAGGAAGCACCAGGGGTAACATTGGAACATCAGAATGTTAGGACTCTTTCACGAGGAGCTTGCTTTCTGTTGAATTTATATGTAAATTTTTTCAGAATAATTAAAACCTGCTTTTTGCATGTACACACCCCCATCCCCACCACCCTGCTATTCAAAGTGGAAAAAGCTTCAATGGTCAATTTTGTTTTCAAATCTACTATGTGTGAGACCTGGTCGAGTAACAATGAAAGGGAAGCCAGGTTTGTGAATCAATTCCTGACCTAGCTTGAATTTGAATTGCTGCCATTTGTAAGGATCACATGCCACTTGAATATTCATGATTAACGAGTGGGTGTTGAGTTTTTGTGCAATATTCCCAGACCCCGATTGTTGCATGGATTTCTCTGGAAAGCGAGTTGTTCTGTATCCCCTGTTTGATCCGCTTGTTAAGACTGATGCGACTGGGGACTTCATGCATATGCATCATACTCTTTAAGTTCAAAGCTTTCCGGTGCTGTGATCCCGGATGCGTTCACCTTTCAGTGCATTTGTATCAATTAGCTCTTTGTTTCAATCAATGTCTCAGGAGGCCCCCTCTCTGTAAAAATCCATAAAGGCTCGTGGAAGCTTTTCCTGGAGTTTAGTAACATACGGAAGCTTCTGATGCCTCAGAAAAGAGCTACCAAAATATTTCACCCTGGGAAGAAAAATGATAGTGAAAGAGACACACATTAAGAATGTAAGAATGGCCACACTGGGTCAGACCAAAGGTCCATCTAGCCCAGTACCTTGTCTTCTGACAGTGGCCAATGCCAGATGCCCCAGAGGGAGTGAACAGAAGAGGGAATCATCATGTGATTCTTCTCCTGTCATCTATTTCCAGCCTCTATCAAAGAGAGGCTGGGGACCCCATCCTTTCCCCTCCTGGCTAATAGCCATTGATGGACCTAACCTCCATGAATGTATCTAGTTCTTTTTTGAATCCTGTTAAAGGCCTGCCCTTCACAACATCCTCTGGCAAGGAGTTCCACAGGTTTACTGTGCGCTGCCTGAAAAAACAACAACTTCCTTTAAACCTGCTGCCCATTAATTTCATTTGGTGACCCTAGTTCTTATGTTATGGGAACAAGTAAATAACTTTTCCTTATTCACTTTTTCCATACCTGTCATGATTTTATAGACCTCTATCACATCCTCCTTCAGTCTCCTCTTTTCTAAGATGAAAAGTCCCATTCTTTTTAATCTCTCTTCATACGGCACCCATTCCAAATCCCTAATCATTTTTGTTGCTGTTTTCTGAACCTTTTCTAATGCCAAGATCTCTTTTTTGAGATGAGGCAACCATATGAGTATGCAGTATTCATGGGCGTACTATGGATTTATCGCATCTCATTAAGCAAAACAAACAGGTTAAGTGAAGTGGGGGGTCTGATGCCAGCACGGGGCCATGAGCCCATAATCTGATGTTTAGGATGGACTGGAATGAATGAATGAATCCACTAGTGAAAGGAGAGGAGAATGTGGAGAAAGAAGATTACAAAACATGATTATTTCTTTCAAGAACTTGTTAAAAAAAAGCTCCTGGCTCCCTTCCTCACACAGAGATTTTTATTATCATCATTATCATTTCTTTTGTGGTAGTGCTTGGCAGCCGCAGTCATGGATTGGGACCCTACTGTGCTAGGTGCTGTACAAACAGGAGACCCTGGCCCAACAAGCTTACAGCCTCAGTATCCCAAAGAATCTTCTCCCCTACCCTCTTCAGAATCCTTGAGCATACTGGTGAGGCTGTGGTGAGTAGGATTCCATTACACTTTGGTGCCGGGCCAAAGAAAAAGTGATTCACATACAAGCCACCAAATGCCAAAACTCTGGGGCTGTGTCGAGACTGGCTAGTTTTTCTGGAACATCAGCTGCTTTTCTGGAAAAACTTGCCGGCTGTCTACACTGGCCGCTTGAATTTCTGCAAAAGCACTGACTTCCTACTGTAAGAAATCAGTGCTTCTTGCAGAAATACTATTCTGCCTCCGTTCAGGCAAAAGTCCTTTTGCGCAAAAGGGCCAGTGTAGACAGCTAAGATTCGTTTTCCGCAAAAAAGCCCCGATCGCGAAAATGGCGATCGGCGCTTTTTTGAGGAAAAGCACGTCCAGATTGGCACGGACGCTCTGTTCCAAAAATGCTTTTAACAGAAAACTTTTCTGTTAAAAGCATTTCTGGAAATTCATGCCAATCTACACGCAGCCTGTGTTCTGCACAACTACCCCGAAGCCTTGAAGATGTGTTCTGGCCTCTGCCACTGCATTCACCCTGTGGCCTGCACTTGCTGTTTCTCAGAGAACCTCACGGCTACGTCTAGACTGGCATGATTTTCCAGAAATGCTTTTAACGGAAAAGTTTTCCGTTAAAAACCTTTTCGGAAAAGAGCATCTAGATTGGCACGGACGCTTTTCTGCAAAAGCATTTTTTGCGGAAAAGCGTCCATGGCCAATCTAGACGCGCTTTTCCGCAAAAAAGCCCTGATCGCCATTTTCGCAATCGGGGCTTTTTTGCAGAAAACAAATCTGAGCTGTCTACACTGGCCCTTTTGTGCAAAAGTTTTGCGCAAAAGGGACTTTTGCCTGAACGGGAGCAGCATAGTATTTCCGCAAGAAGCACTGATTTCTTACAGTAGGAAGTCAGTGCTTTTGCGGAAATTCAAGCGGCCAGTGTAGACAGCTGGCAAGTTTTTCCGGAAAAGCGGCTGATTTTCCAGAAAAACTTGCCAGTCTAGACACAGCCCACCTGACTATCGTTGTGGTACTGGATCTTTAAAGCAGATCCACCAAGAGGGTCACAAATTAGGAGCTGAGCACTTATTATGACCTTAGATTCTCAGGTGCTAAGCTCTTTGGCCTCTTTGGCTAACCATGGGTGCTAGGCAACCAAAAATCTGGGAGGCGGGCTTTCTAATGTATCATTATAAACCAGTGAGAGACCTTTGAAACAAAAATGCCACACTTCCCTATTAATGACCTATGGGGTAGTCATTAGAAAATAGTTTGCATTGCACTGACGTTTTCCATCAGCATTACTTACCGTGGGTTTGCATTGTCCTTTTCACATGTACAGAAGCGAGTCTGACCTTAAATTGGATCCAGAGTAATTAACATACATTTGTCACTTTAGACTTCAGGAGCATTCAGATTTGCTAGTCTCTGTGCAAAAGTGAAAAGAGCGTGGCAGAGAATTTTGCTGGGCAACTTGTAAACACAGTCACGGCAGCTGTTTCATTATGACTAAACAATGCTACCCTAAATACTACCGAATGAAGCATTGCTAAAACCCTACCACTTTTGCTTCTTCTATGGCACCTGGTACAGAATCGCTCATGATTCACTGCATTGCAAATGCAATTTTGTTTGGAGGAGTTTTACTTATATAGCTCACTAAGAGGTCTAATTGAGGCTTTGTACCATGTCCCCCGTTGTCTTTCTGTCTCTTGCTATATATAGTTTAGCAAATACTAGCTTGCTTCTCCTAATAAGCCTTTGGATTCTGGGCAGTTCAGCAGAACCAAGCTTCAAACACTAAACTCTGATTTTCTCAGAATAACCAAATAAGACAATGGTCATAGCTAAATAGGAGTCAACACTGTGACACTGTTGCAAAAAAAGCAAACATGATTCTGGGAGGCATTAACAGGGTTGTTGGGAGCAAGATACAGGAAATAATTCTTCCAGGCTACTCTGTGCTGATAAGACCTCAAATGGATTATATCATGTATCAGAGGGGTAGCCGTGTTAGTCTGAATCTGCAAAAGTGGTGAGGAGTCCTGTGGCACCTTATAGACTAACCGAAGTGTTGGCGCATAAGCTTTCGTGGGCATGCATCTGACGAAGTGGGTCTTTGTCCATGAAAGCTTATGCTCCAACACAACTGGATTATGGTGTCCAGTTCTGGACACTGCATTTCAGGAAAGATGCAGTGAAATTGGAGAAGGTCCAGAGAAGTGCAACAACAGTGATGAAAGGTCTAGAAAACACAAACTATGAGGAAAGACTGAAAGAATTGGGCTTGTTTAGTTTAGAAAAGAGAAGACTGAGAAGGGGACATGAGAGCAGCTTTTAAGTATCTAAAAGGGTCTTACAAAGAGGAGGGAGAAAAATTGTTCTCCTTGGCCTCTGAGGATAGGACAAGAAGCTATTGGCTTAAATTGCAGCAAGGTAGGTTTAGGTTGGAAATTAGGAAAAACTCCCTGCCTGTCAGGGTGGTTAAACACTGGAATAAATTAGAGGTTGTGGAATCTCCATCATTGGAGATATTTAAGAGCAGGTTAGACAGACATCTATCAGGGATGATCTAGATGGTACTTGGTCCTGCCGTGAGGGCAGGGGACTGGACTCGATGACCTCTCGAGGTCCCATCCAGTTCTAGTGTTCTATGAGTCTATGATTCTAAGAGAACAATGGTGAGAAGTATAAGATGGTTCTAGGTTTCAGTTCATTGTCCGCTATGATAACTAGTTAGACCTGACTGTGTAACGACTTTTTTTGCAGTGGGGAGCTAATCTGCCTCTAATAAGCTGTGCTTCTCTGACCCTTTATAAGACTTGTCCACCTAGATAATTAAACTCTTGAGGGCAGGGACTTCTGTTTCTCTGTTTTGCTCAGTGCCCAGTGGGGACCTGAGCTTAGCTCATGCTTCTAGCTATTACTACACGTGGTAAAGGCAGGAATTTCTCTTATAGTTGACATTGTTCCCTGGGCAACAGCAGTCCTGGGAGTACAGCCCTCTCTCTGGTTTCTTAATGAGTCAGCACTCACACACATGCCTTGCACCCTTCTGGGGAGGAGGGTATGAAACAGTTCAGACAAAAAGCTGAAGGACCCAAGAGGGGCAGGCCCCTCCCTCCCACACACAAAGGAGGGAAGCCATCTCTCCACCTCCTCAGGAAGTCCTGGTTTCCCACTCTCCATGTGGCTGAAGCCAAGAGTTCGTCCTGGAACCGGCCTGTCTTCTCGCCTCAGGCTGGCAGTGCTCCCATGCTGTTCCTCAGCCTGTGAGCCAGGGCCCTGATTGAAGAGTGCAAGCTGGGCTGGGCTTCCCCCTTGGGACGGCCCAGCCCCAGGGCTGACAGAAGCCACACAGATGTGGCAGGAGGGGGCTGATTGTGACCACAGAGTTCTTTAGGCTCTTTTTGACTGGTTTTGCGGGGTTGCCTATCCCACAATGCCCCTTAAAGTCAAGAGAGAAATTCCCCTCTGATGTACCAGCATTGACTTCAGGGATGTATCTAAACTACATCTCTCTATCGGCAGAGAGATATAAATTAGTCACGTCAAAATTGCTAATGAAGCGGGGATTTAAATATCCCGCGCTTCATTAGCATAAAAATGGCCGCCACTTTTTTTTGGCATGGAGCTTTGCCGAGAAAAAGCAGCAGTCTAGAGGCTGATCTTTCAAAAAATATAGCCTTTTTCAAAAGACCCCTTATCCCTCATACAATGAGGTTTACAGGATCTTTCAAAAAAGGTTATATTTTTCGAAAGATCAGCCTCTAGACTGCCGCTTTTTCTCGGCAAAGTTCCGTGCCGAAAAAAGTGGTGGCCATTTTTATGCTAATGAAGTGTGGGATATTTAAATCCCCGCTTCATTAGCAATTTCGACATGACTAATTTATATCTCTCTGCCGATAGAGAGATGTAGTTTAGACACACCCCAATAAAGGATGAATTGGGGATATACATCCACTCACGAGCATCAATGTTAGTGATTCCCAAACAGTATTTTACTCATCTCATAATGATGAGAAACTTTTAGTGAAAAGTTGGGTGTCAGTTTTCTTGAAATCCATTCCCCCAGCCAAATTTTGCATTTTCATAAAAAAGCAGAAAACACAGCTGTTTGGGTGTGAAAACAAATACAAGCTGGGTAATTATGCCCAACAAATAATTTCACCCAACACTTGGTCCATTTTAGCACAAAAACACAAGAGTAAATCAGGAGTAACTTGATTTCATGAGAGGTACACCAGTATAAAACTTAAGCTAGTCTCTTGTGTTTACGGTGGTTCATTTATTTTCCTTTTCTACATAAATATGTGCCTAACAATACAACTGAATGTATAGAAATCAAGCTACATATTAAGACATAAGTCCTTTTTAATCTTCTTCTCGGACTTCAGGATGTGACCAACTCTCCAGACAAACTTTCTCTGGCAAACAAGATTACATAAAAGCCATTGTCTTTGTGACTTCTGTGCAGTTTAGGAACATGGGAGACATATATAGGGTGCGTCTACACAGCACCTTAAACTTGAAATATGTGCTATTTCGAGCCATCCCGTAACCCTCATGCAATGAGGTTTACAGGGATGGTGAAATAGCATGCCCACTATTTCAAAAAATATTTCAAAATAACAGGTACTTTTCTCAGATGTGGGGTAGCTATTTCGGGATACCTCGGTATCCCGAAATATCTCCACTGTATAGATGTACCCATATAGGTGCTGAATGCTTTATTTTGTACATATAATGCTGGCATTACCACCAGAGGCATGAGGATATGTTTTTTTTTAATTTTGTTTTTTAACAACATAAATGTAAGACGGCACCGGTGGCTATTTATATCTGTTCTGTTGAAAGTGGCGACAGGAGTAATTACAGAGGAGAAATTACAGGGCTTATTTCAGAGGCATTTCTTCTGCTGTCCCAGGGAAGATAAAAGATTGAAAGTGTTCCTGACATATCTCCAAAGCGACAACATTTCCGTGCACCATTTGGGCTATTTTCAGGTTGATTACAAGCTGCCTCTTCCAACTCTTGGCAGGGGCGAGTTGCAGAAAGGTTGCCTGTTGTCTCCATCACCTGTGGGAACCTGCTGAAAGCAAATGTGGAGCTTCTTTGACCTTTTGGACCTGGCAGAAAACCAGGAAGCAGGCCTGGTGTGAAGCTTTCCCTGCTTTGCCAATATAACCTCAGCTCTGGCCTATAGCATCCTTCCCTGACCCCTAACATTGGAAGCATGGATCTGGCCAGAGACTGCCTAAGGCCAGGCACAGCTCTGTGATTGCATCTCAGGCCACGTCCACAATACAGTCGAAGGTCAGCTTAAGACACACAGTTCCAGCTACATAAAAAATGTAGATGGAAACAATTTACCTTAAGCCGAGTTTCAGCTACATCCTCACAGTAGGAGGTTGACGGGAAATACACTCCCATCAACTTCCCTTATTCCTCATGAAGAGTAAGAGATCCAGCATTGATGGGGGAGTCTTCAGCATTCGATTTAGTGGGTCTTTACTAGACCTGCTACATCAAACTCTGGAAGATCAATCACAGCAGTGTGACTCTTCTGGGAAGTGAAGACATGGAGTCAGCAATCACAGCAGCCCTTTCCGAGGTGTGTCAGCACTGGCATCTCTGTGATGATGACTTTGTAGCCAGGAGGGAAGTCCTTGGGGTATTTGCATGTGGCCAACATCCCAGTGGTATATAAAAAAGGTAGAATGCAGGTTCAGCTGCCAAGGGGCAGAATCTGATGTTCCAATCCAGGATAAGTTCCCAGCTGCCAATCACCTAGCTGATTTGGGGTGTTTCTAGAGCTAAACACGCCAGGACCATTCTATGAGTCCTATAATACCCCAAACTGCGTCACTCCCAAAAGGCTGACCCAGAAGGACTACCCCAGAACAACTACTGTCACGTGAAAGGCCAAACATAGGCTTCCACTTGAAATACACCCCAAACTCCACCTACTAATTGAAATAGATTAAAAAGGCTTTTAACAGCTGAGTCTATCTCCTGTTCTTTACACATAACAATAGCCCAGTTTCACTTACTCCCTGTTGATGGGGCTGTTGGAAATAATGTTGGCTTGTTACCTAGCAACTTAGATTATTGCTGGGCTAGTTACAACTTAATTCTCATTTGTCATAATTTGTGTAATCAGAACTGATCATAAATAAACCCTGAATACAATCGACTGACTGATGGCTGCAATTAGAATCAATCTGAGTCAGAGGAGGATGCTAACTGTTCACTACTTGATAGTGGATAACCTATTCCTGGGCTGATACTTTCATTTTGTTATTTACCACGGTATCTGTCACCAGACCCTCTAGTCCAGACTGCATACGTTTTCTGTAGCAAGCCACCCATCTTTCAATAGCACACCTTAATGATGTGGTACCAGCGCATGTATCTGATGACACATCTCACAGCTGTGCTCCATTCACCTTCACATCGAAGCTGGTTTTCTTTTAAAGTCCATTACCAAATTGCCAACCCCTCTGAGTGACTCATGTCATTCTATTAACAGAGTCTCTTCTCCTTTCTCTCTCATATCTGTTAATTTCCACTGTTTGGAAGAGTCTGAGCTAGAGCCTCAGCTGGACATACATCAACATGCTTCCATTGGAGAAACTTTATGCTGATTTACACTAGATAAAGACTTGGCCCGGTGTTTCTCACAGGTAGCCTTCTAGTTTAGGTTAGTGTTCCCTTTAAGCTGAGTGCTTGGGCAACCACCCAGGAGAGATGCTACTCAGCTGACTGGCAGAGTGTTCACAGCCGGCAGGATGTGTCCCTATTGGTGGTGCACATCGACTCATGCCTGAATGCACACAACAAAATTTATTCTGCACAGGATGAAAAAAATTGGAGGGAACACTGGTTAAGGGTCATGAATGCTTTCAGGGCCATAATGGTGTATGACTCATGTGGCATCCATACCTATGGCTGAACACCATTGTGATTATTATTTGTTTGTATTACCATAGCACCTGGTAATACAGGTAATAGGACTTAGGGTCCTATTTTGTGAGATGCTGTACAGAGGTGAGCCGATAATTTGACAGTGAATGAAAGATGATATGTAGAATGGGAGAACAAGTCAAGGGGGACTCAGGGTGTCCAATAAGGGCATGTCTAAACCTGGAAAATATTTTTAAATAGCTAAATTCAAAATAATAACTCCCGAAATAATAAAATTAAAATAACGTGTCCCCACTACGGAGGGATCCTCAAAATCAGTTGGAGGGTATGTCTACATTTTGCATGATTGTTTTTCCAAACAATCTTCACTTACGTCCACACTGCAATCGCGTTCTTTTGAGGAAAAAAATCAAAAGAAGAGAGGGGTTTTTCCGACATTGATAAATCTCTTTCTACGAGGAAGAGGCCTTTTTCCAAAAGAGCTCTTTCTGCAAAAGGCGTGCGTGGACGGGGAAGAGGGAGTTCTTCTGAAAGAAGAGGAAAGAGGAAAAAGAACAGGTGCCCTGGTGGTCTCTCCATCCATAGTGATCACAGCTTACTTGCGAGAGAGCATCCATTCTGTGCGGATACTATCTTTCGAAAAAGCAGATGGCTTTTTCAATGAGGTTTTGCTGTGTAGACGTTCTCTTTTGGAAGAAGTTTTCTTGGAAGATCTTTTCCGGAAAAGTTTCTTCTGAAAGAAGCCTGCAGTCTAGACAAAGCCCAGGGCTGGCTCTGTTATTGTCGACTCGCTCCCTTGCCTGAGAGCCCCAGGAAGCACCGGGGAATTATTACTTCAAATTGCTCTGGGGAGCAGTTATTTCGAAATAGCAGCAGTGGCGTGTCCACACTCCTGCTATTTTGAAATAACTATTTCAAAATAAGTATTATTCCCCAAGGAAAGCAGGAGTACAGATTTCAAAATAGCCAGCCCATTATTTCAAAACTAGCCAATTAGCCCATCATAGGATGGGATTTTCAGGTCTCTCCTCCATGTCGGTCTTCTCTCCTGAACCTCCGGTCTCTCTCTCTCTCTCTCTCTCTCTCTCTCCTCCTTCTACTGCCCCCCCCCTCTCTCTCAGCTCTCCTACATGTCCTGCCTCTCTCTCTGTCTCTCTCTTTCTCTTCTCCTCCCCCTCCTGCCTCTCACTCGGTGGACCGCGGTGCCCAAATGGCCTTTTGGGCTCTGCGCTCCTCATGTTGCATGGGGAGTGTGGAGCCCAAACGGTCACTTGCACCACTTGCTCCCACATGGTGGCCTGGCTGAGTGGCGCAAAAGTCAGCCAAGCGCCATGGTGGAAGGTGAAGGAGGGCGGGGCCTGGAGCCGCTGTCACACCGCACGTCACCGCCCCACCCTCCTTCCCCTCCCACCGTGGCACTTGGCTGACTTCTGCGCTGCTCAGCCAGGCCTCCACGGGGGAGCAAGCGGCTGTTTGGGCCCCACACTCCCCATGCAACACGGGCATTTCAGGCAACAGCCAGCATTTCAGGCAACAGTGCCCCCCCAGAGAGAACAGCCAGCATTTCAGGCAACAGCGCCCCCCAGAGGGAACAGCCAGCATTTCAGGCAACAGCGCCCCCCAGAGAGAACAGCCAGCATTTCAGGCAACAGCGCCCCCCAGAGGGAACAGCCAGCATTTCAGGCAACAGCGCCCCCCAGAGGGAACAGCCAGCATTTCAGGCAACAGCGCCCCCCAGAGAGAACAGCCAGCATTTCAGGCAACAGCGCCCCCCAGAGGGAACAGCCAGCATTTCGGCGTTACAGACTCTCAGACACTGGGCTACTATATATATATGATAAGGGCTTGGTAGTGTGGACGTTCTGCTTATTATTTCAAAATAAGGTGGGGGGAGGTATTTCAAAATAACTCCCTAGTGTAGACCAGAGCTTACGGTGCTACACATTGAACCTCTCTAGTCCAGCACCCTGGGGACTTGACTGGTGCTGAACCAGAGAATTTGCTGAACCAAGGGAGGTCAATATCATTCAGCAGCATCACTTACGCTTCTTCTGTTTCCTGGGCTCTTAGAAGACATTTAGGGGTAAAGTGGAGCTAAATAACAGCACAGAGCATTGAGAGCCAGGACTGGTGGTTGTAAACAAACTTCATGGGACTGCGGGAAACTTGGCCACACCCATGGTAAGTGGACATCCGGCTCACTAACATCATGCTGGCCCTCGGAGATTGCCAGACTAGATATGTTCAACCTGTAGCGGATTCAAATGAATCGGATCTATATGAACACGGAGGAATTCTGACTGACGGGTTCTCTAAGCTATATCATGTACCTCTGAACTGTTTTGTCAGTGACTGCATTATCAGAATGAGACTTCCTGCTGCCACAGGGCCTGTATCCTTACTCTGTTCAGCACATTGTTGGGCTCCATCATTATTAGCATTCTTATTTATTATTTTCAGTGCAGTGCGAGGCTCACTCCAGGAGCGGGCTTTCTTGTTCTGGGTGCTTTTCACAGAGCTGTAATGAAATGACAGGTTCCTTTCCAAAATGCTAACAGTCTGGCTTTGCCTCAAACCTTGAGTAAGAGGCGTTTGCCACAGGAGGGGACCAGGCAATGCACTGCAACTCAAAGTCACATGCTGGTCTCTGGTCTCTGGCTTGCTGAAGGGGAGGAAGTAAATTCTGCACACCATATAGCAGGCACAGCTCACTCCCTTTCCTTGTGCTGACTGAGGTAATCATGCTGGCTGGCAAAAGGAACATAGGTAAGACTCCACCTACCTGCAGAGGAAGGGAGGAGCAAAGTGAGGCTCCACCCACCTGCAGAGGAAGGGTGGAGTAAAGTCAAGTCTCCACCCACCTACAGAGAAAGGGAGGAGAAAATCAAGGCCCCACCCACCTGCAGAAGAAGGGAGGAGCAAAATCAAGGCCCCACCCACCTACAGAGGAAGGGGAGTGCTTGACCCATAAATGCTGGTGTGACTCTTGCATTACAGAGTAGTAAGAGTGCACCTTGAACCCCCTTTACTCGTGCCCAGAGGGCTACAACCTGGTCCCGTAAATATCTATCAGTTTGTTCTGGGAGGATCAGTCCAGTATTACAAGGGTGTTCTTTGCCTTTCAAATAGTAATGACTCTTCAGAGAACTTGCTCTTTGCCCTAATAGAGTGCGAGTGATTTACAGTACAATAAATTTCTTGATATATCCCTTATGGCCTAAGAGTCTTGGCTGGTTCGCACAGTGTGGTTGCCAGAACCACTTAACTTCAGAAGCTCCTTGTCGCACCTTGACTTCGGGAGACTTCAGGCATAGTCTATACAATGTTTTTCCTGCTTCCACTCCCCTGCCTCCCCAATGCTATTGTTTAAATTGATAAACCGGGCGCCCCGTTGTTAAGTGCGGGCATGTGCAGTCACATGAAGGAAAGCGTGAAAGCCCAAATGAGCTAGTGAGGAACACAGGTTTTCCACCAGTGGTGAAATATCCCGTTCCAGTTTTGGGTGGTTGTTATTCTGGGGCACTGCTATGTAAACTGGGGTGCCTTCAACCCACACATTTCTAATCTGTTAGTGGGGAAAGTTCCATGGCAACAGGAGACAAAGGCAACGGTCTACAATATAATCCTTGTCACTTTCGGAGGCTGTACTTGATTGTGTGTCACACAGAGAATTTATAAAAGTTTAGATTCAATGTTCCCTTTATTTTTTCCCCATCTGTGTGCAGAATAAATTTTTGAGGCATGTGCGAATGTGCAGCACCCAGTAGAAACACATGCTGCCGGCTGTGAGTGCTTTGCTAATCAGCTGGGTGGCCTTTAAATCTTTCCTGGGTGGCCACTCAAGTGCTCAGCTTACAGGGAACACTGGTTATATTGTAATTTCGCAGCCTGCCCAGAGTCAGTGGCAGTGTGTAGCTGCCCATACACAGGAATAGAGCAGAGCCTTGGTGGTCAGTCATTATTTCTCTTCTGCTCCAGATCAGAAGATAAGGACTTCACTCTTTCTCATGGAGCAACTTTCTCCCCAGCTGGCTGGCAAGGAGAAAGAGGAGAGGACTCCTCCCTGCCCCCTCTGCTCATTTGAGCACAACTGTATTGACTGATTTACCCCTGCTCTCCTCCCCAAACCTTCCTCCCACACCCCTCCTTTGCATAGCCAAGGAAAGGCTGCAACAATCTAGCCACAAAGCCGATAATCGTCTATGGTCTTTTGATTTATAACATAGAAACGGACCCAAGCACTCCTTTACAATCTCATATGCCAGATCGGCCTTGCTAATATTGTTTCCATATCAGTGGCCAAATTCTCATAAAAGGCCTCCAAATAGTCTGCCTACTATTACACGGACATTGTCTTCCCCCTTTCAGCTGCACTGGAATGGTGCCAGTAAACTCGAGCTCTCTTAACGACTTTGAAAACTGTTCCAAGTTTGCAGAGATGCCGCCTAACATTGCAAGAGGTGAAAAAATAAAATACAACCGATGTCAGGTCTTTACTGTTGTGACTGCAGGCCCGGTTCATGTGCAGAACTCACAAGCAGAGTGAGCATAGCTCACATGCGGAATTCACAAGCAGAGTGAGCATGGCTCATGTGCGGAACTCACAAGCAGAGTGAGCATAGTTCACGTGTGGAACTCACAAGCAGAGTGAGCATAGCTCACATGCGGAATTCACAAGCAGAGTGAGCATGGCTCATGTGTGGAACTCACAAGCAGAGTGAGCATAGCTCATGTGCGGAACTCACAAGCAGAGTGAGCATAGTTCACGTGTGGAACTCACAAGCAGAGTGAGCATAGTTCACGTGTGGAACTCACAAGCAGAGTGAGCATAGTTCACGTGTGGAACTCACAAGCAGAGTGAGCATAGCTCACATGCGGAATTCACAAGCAGAGTGAGCATGGCTCATGTGCGGAACTCACAAGCAGAGTGAGCATAGTTCACGTGTGGAACTCACAAGCAGAGTGAGCATAGCTCACGTGTGGAACTCTCAAGCAGAGTGAGCATGGCCCACGCATGGAACTCGCAAGCAGAGAAAGCACGGCCCACATGAGGAACTCACAAGCAGAGTGAGCACAGCCCATGTGTAGGACTCACAAGCAGAGTGAGCACAGCACACGTGCAGGACTCACAAGCATCACCAGAGCTGTGCCAAAACAGAACAAGCCCCAGTCTGCAAAATTAAACATCAGCCATAACAACGAACGCTGGGGTCATGGCAGGTATAATTACAAGGAAAGTCCTTTCAGAGCCTCTCTCTTCCTCCTCCTTTTTGGATACACTTACTCTGCTGTTTGAAAGCCAGCAGCAACTCGAACAGCATGGTTCAGAAATGATTGCAACATGCTGGGAAAAATATGAGATCCTTGGGAGTGGTGGCAACCACCATCACTCATTGTTGCAGTGGCCAAGAGACGTTCCCAAGAGCGCTAAGCTGCCTCCAGAGACATCTTCCTGGTCTTCTGCCATTCCTAGGCTTAGCCGCAGCCTCCACTCCCCCAGAATATAACTCTCAGATAATGGAACGAGTCCCTCTTGTCTCCAGTTGCTTTTTTTCTTTTAAATGGAATATTCATGGCAGGTTGTAGAAGAAGGCGTAGAGGGGTGCAGAGTCTGAATGTGGCATTGTTTGATAGCCGCTGTTTATCTTCACTAGTTAAATGTGCTGCCTTGGCTTCTTGTGTAGGGAGAGAGCTGTCATGGGTAGTTCTGGCTGGGGATGTGAAAGTATAACTTGTGAAATAGCTAACTGATAAGCTGGGACATACTGACTACCATTAATGGTTACATGCAAGCTCCCCCTGTTCCTGCAGAACTAGTTCAGCTGCCGCCCAGTGCTGTTGGCTCTGTACTGGGGTGGCAGGCAGAAGGTGATGCACAGGTTCCTGAAGAGCAAGCTACCGGCTCTCAGGGAAAGGTGGGAGTTGATCTGATAATCTCAGGCTCTGGAGACTAATGTCTTATCCATTAGGATCCACCAGGGACCCACCTGATACCAGCTCCAGTCAAGGGGAAGGCGGGCTGCTCCCAGACTGGGGGAGAGACATGTGACTCAAACCCACAATCTCAGGAGCTGGAAGCTGGTGCCTTATGCATTAGGCCACTGGTACCTACCCCACTACTTTCAGCTGATGCCTTATCCTCCCTACCTTCAGTTGCTGCCAGCTGCTGCCCTTGAAAGCCAGCTTCCGCAGCATACCCGCTCCCAGGGACCTGGCTACTGCACGTGCATGTATCCATTTAATTGCTGGACTTTTCAGTGACTACATGGTGACCCAGTTACCTTCATTTCAAGATCCCTATTTTTGGCCTCTTCAAGTGTGGCCCTAATGTCTGGGAAAGGCTTCATTGTGTTGTCCAGGCAGAGGGCTTTGGACAGTAAAGACAATTGCTAAACAATTCGGCTATGTCTACACTCGCGGCTTCTTGCGCAAGTAATATGCAAATGAGGCTAAGCGTGGAATATTGCGGAGCCTCATTTGCATACCTAATGAGCCACCCTTTTCTTCAGAAGAGGCTCTTGCGCAAGAAGGAGCGTCTACACTGCCTCTTTTTGCGCAAGAAAAACCCTCTTGCGCAATGCCGTTCTTCCTGAAAAGTAATAGGTGTCACGGCATTGCGCAAGAGGGTTTTTCCTGTGCAAGAAGGGGCTGTGTAGACGCTCCTTCTTGTGCAAGAGTCTCTTCTGAAAAAAATGGTGGCTCATTCGGTATGCAAATGAGGCTCAGTGATATTCCACGCTTAGCCTCATTTGCATATTACTTGTGCAAGAAGCCGCGAGTGTAGACATAGCCTTCAGGTGTGAAGAGGGCGCTGCTCTGGGAATCAGAAGATCAGAGGGCAAGTCCTGGTTTTGCTATTGCCTTAGGAAGCACTGAAATCTGAGTTTAGGACTCAGGTGTTACGTAGGCCTAGATTGGGCCCTCTGTGCAGGGGCGAATGTCGCTCATAGTACACACGAGGGCACATTTGAGGGCATCCCTTGTTCACAATGGTGTTGCCAACCCTCAAGATTCCATCCCTGGTCTCATGATAGTTGATGTATTCGCGAAGCCCCCCTCACAGATTCATGCAGTTCTGTGAGAATTTCTGTTTTCATGAAAAAAGGAAAACTCCCTAGTTCTCATGATTGGGAGGGAATGTTTGGAAACCATGACCTTAGTGGACCTTAAAGGTTCAGACACCAGAAGAGAAATAAAGCAATATCCCCAAATGTTTCTGGCTTAAAAATCATGATATTAAAAACAACCCTCGTGATTGTAGCTGGCCTGACTCACGAGTTGTGAACATTTGGTGCGAGCAGTACTGTAACGATGAAGAAAATGTGCACATTCTGATTCCTTTGGGGTCAGTCTGGCATTATTTTGTAGGCCAAGACTCTCCTTCTACTGCATGCTAGGCTTTGTGTGTCCCTAGTGGGGGGAGAAAATATGAAGTATAATGCTCAAATAAAAGTAACTACAAAGCTCTTCATTACTGAGAATTTCTGGTTATGTAACAAAAAAAAATCCGAAGAAATCGGGAAGTGATATACACCCGCATGCTTCAGGGCATTGGCTGACCTCTAACTAGGGAGATCAGGAGGAAAGTAACTCTAGGGACAGGTTATTACATCCCTTCCCACTAAAAGTTTTCTTACATCTTCCGCTGAACCACCAAGGAGCAGATCATCTCAGCGGTAGGATATTTATCTAGATGGAGTCCTCTGTGGCAATTTTGCTGGAACCCCAGCAAAGTCAGCAGGGTAAGACCAGGGACACAGTTGACCCCTTTCCTTTCTGATTTCAAGAGAGCTGGTGGTTTTAACCCAGACAAATCTATCCTGGCACTTTGGAGGAGTAAACACTAAACCACATTCCAGGACATTTACTAGCCCGTAGCGAGGTCCATGTGGCAAGTTAGTGTGCTGGACATTCACACGTTGGCTTGCCACCCAGTAACTCATTGTGAGGCCACACCCCAAATCTCACTGACACTAGCACTTGGGGACCCAAACCCCAGATTTTTAATGGTATTTAAATGCCTAAAAAGGCAGCAACGCATCCAGTGAGCTTTTCAGATGTGCCTATAACACAGGTCAGATGCCTAAATACTTTGGGAAATCGGCATCACTTTTGAATAAGGGACTTCGTTGCTTTTGAAATGTTTGCCCATTGACTCAACTCTTTATACTTGGCTGCTCTGGCTAAACGAGGTGTTTTTATAATAATTATTTTAATGGATTTCAAAAAGGTGCTTCCCGGCTTTCCTGTAGTTTCATGAAATGGCGGTGAAATGCTGCAGAGAGAGGGCGTAAAGAGGAACATTCACCTTTTAAAAGATTCATAATGAGCGAAAGGGCAAGGCTACATCAATTTATTATTCACTAAAGTCTCAAGTTCCCTGCATGTTTTGCTCTCCTGAATAAAACATACCCTCAGCTGTGCAAAGCCTGCCTGGAGCAGGAGGGAGTAGGGGAGCTAGCAGAATAATATATATATTTACATATTTATTTTTAAAAATCAAGCAGATAGTGGATGAATAGACTCTGTTTGAAGACTTTCTTTTTTCCCTTAGGGTTTGTGCTGTGTTTGTATTTTGAGATTACTCTTGAAAGAATGCACTTGACTTAGGGTCAGAGTTAAGGGTGTTCTGTGGTGATATAATACTCATTTAAGTTATCATTTTCAAAAGTGGCTTAGCAACCTAAGTCCTATTGAAAGTCAATAGCATTTAGGCTAAGACTGTACTAGGGATGTTTTGTTGGTACCACGATACCGGTACACTGTGCTGGCAGAGGATTCCTAGTGTGGATTCAGCTGATATCAACCAAGCTGTGCTTTTGCTGGTCTTTCTTGTTCCACACCAACCCCGAACGAACCAAGCCGTGTTGGTAAAAGCACCGTTTTGCTGTTACCATTGTATCTTTGCGAGGGGCTCTTGGCACTGCTATGCCAGTCGAGGATCATATTTCTTTGCACCCCTTCCTGGCATAGCCTTGCCATTAGAAGACTGCAACGTGGACACAGCCGTAAGCCCCTAAAGGATGCATGCCTTGCAAAAGCTGTACTGCTTCAACTATACAGGTGTAGGCAAAGGTATGGATGCAGTTCTACCAGCGTATACATGCTTATTTGACTTATCATGCCGTCTGGGAGTTACTTAGAAGGTTGACGCAGGTAGGCAATTACACACCAGGGTACAAGATTAAAGTCAAAAGGTAACAGAAGTGTCTACAGTGATCAAGCTATGAGGCCCTTTAGGATAACCAAAGGGGATCTCTTGCTTATGTTTGGGAATCTTTGCCCCTCAGGGTCCAGACAGCATAAAAATATCAATTTCTCCAAATCAGGCATTTTTATTTGCTTCCCTGGCATTCAAACTGTGCTTTGGCATGGTTGAAGGGGGAGCAGTCCACAAACCCTTTTGATCACAAGGGCTGCCTGATGTTGGTAGATCTCCTTTTGTTGGGGGACATGATAACACCGCTTGTCATAAACTAGCCTGTCACACTTGCTAATCCTTCTTCCCTGGCTGCCGGGAATTTACACTCTTAGCGAACATTTTTTGTTACGGCGCAAACATTCCAGCGTTCATAAGTAGGATTAATACACGCAGCATCCGACAAGCATTCCCTACAGTCTAAGCACAAGCTTATAACTCTAGCATCTATTTCATCAATGCCAACAGACAGGTAAGCCAGACTAGTTGCCAACTGTGCATTTGTCAGTGTTAGAAAGGCCCAAGGCCATGGTATGACTTGGCACCTGGTCTGCCAGCATCACACTAGTAGAGCTTATTTCCACATGGGTAGGAGACTGAGCGAAAATTCATATGAGGCACTTTTAAAGACAAGTATAATTGCATAGCTGTGAAAGGTGGTGGAGATATCTATGTTGGTAAGAAAAAAAAGTCACATCCGTAGCCAACACAATTATACTGATACAAAATCTATGGCTAAGTCTACACTGCAGGCTTCTTTTGGAAGAACCTTTTTTCAGAAGAGATCTTCCAAAAAAAGTCTTCCAAAAGAGAGTGTCCACACACAAAATCGCATCGAAAAAATGATCTGCTTTTTCGAAAGAGAGCGTCCACACTGAATGGATACTATCTTGCATTTCAGCTGTGATTAGTCTGGACGTAGTGGCCTCCAGAGCACCTGTGATTTTTCCTCTTTCCACTTCTTTTGAAAGAACTCCCTCTTTCCCGTCCACACATGCCTTTTTCCAAAAGAGCTCTTCTGGAAAAAGGCTTCTTCCTTGTAGAAAGAGGATTACCAATGTCGGAAAAAACCCTCTGTTCTTTCAATTTACTTTCAGAAGAACGTGATTGCACTGTGGATGTAACTCAGGTTTTGTTGGGAAAACGGCCGCTTTTCCAACAAAACTCTGTAGTGTAAACATACCCTCGGTGTGAAGCAGGTATTAGACACTTGGAAAATGGGACTTAGTTTCCTAGTGTAGATATGGGCCTAAGTGACATAGGCACCTATTTCAAAATTACTAAATTTGACTTAAGAACTCCTGATTTCACAAATTTGAATTGGTGTGTCCTCACTTTGAGGAAGCATTGAAATTATTCCTAGGCAGGCTCTGCTAATGTGAACATGCTACCTTGGACTTAAAACCCCAGAATATACTCTAGGGAGCTGCGGGAGGTCTCCTGGAGGCCAATAAGTCTGAATTAGCAACACTGGAGCATCCACATAACCATCATTTCAAAATTACTATTTCGGAAATAGTGTTACTTCTTGTGAAAAGCAGGATTACAGAATTCAAATTCCGCAGCTTATGTCATGTCAAAATAACAGTGTCGGCACTGCTTATAAATTTGAACTTGGGAGGTTATTTCAGAATAAGGTCCTAAAGAAGACAAGGGCTTAATGAAGATTTCATGTTTCTATATATTTTTGTTAGTCTCAAAGATGCCACTGGACTACTGATTGCTTCTGAAGTTGCTGACAAAAACAGCTACCTCTCTGAGACTTAATAAGAATGTGTTTATTAGAAGGAGAGTATAAGATTTGTAATATTCTTTGCTCTCCATTTTCTTCTTTTTAGGTCCTTGAGTTTTGTACATGATGTGATAGGTAGAGAGAGTATTGTGACTTAACATTCTTAGTTGTTTGAGACAGGAAAGTTTCATATTAACATAAAAGCTCTTGGTTGCAATGGCATTGTATTTCAGACTTATTTCTGAAGTATAAACCTCATACATATGCCCCTAGTCATCCTGATGGAGTGAGGTTTCCTTGATGTTCTGCAAGTGAGTACTGCATATCCCCTGTATCAGATGAAGAATAGAAAAGAGAAAAGGTTCCTCTCCGTCGGTCTCTGACACACACCCATGTGCATAACTCAGACTTCAACAGCAGTGTTTTGGGCAGCTTTGCTGATTACAAAGCACTACTGGTAAAATTACTACATGGCCATCTGATTAGCAGATTTGCTTTAAGAAATACATACAGATTGAAACCAACACCATGCAGTGTTCCCTGTATCCAGAAAATGTTTTTACAAAATGTGCTTTTTACCAAATATGAATATATTTTGTTTTCAGATATACACGAGATAGGTACCCGAAAACAAAACTGATCCATAAACACACACAAACAGTCCCATTTTCTTGTCGAAATTGCTGCCGCCGTCAGAATGCATTCAACTAAACAAATGAATTTTTCAGCTGCTTTTCATGGAAATAGCTTAAATCAATTCAGCCTTCTTGCTAAAGCAATGCATATAAAGTAAAACCAATCCCTTGCCTGTCTGCATTTAGCTCGGTTGTCACTTAAACTGATGGAGTTTCTTATCCTAAGCAGGAGATTTTTTATTCATAAAGACACATTTTAATCCAATCAATGTATATTAACTACAACTAATATAAGTGTCATTTTTGCTGTGCAGAGGGAAAAGAAACATTTTTTTATTTACTGAAAGTGGTAGAATTTTTCTTCTATGCCCATAAATGTTTGATGGCAACTCTACTTATGAGAACTGAGCAGAAATCTAGAATATTTCTGAGGTATTGTTTCAGGCTTTCTTGACTGACATCAGCAGGTGGGTGTCACATCCATTTCCACGTAGTTCATTCACTTTTTCATAGTTATTTTCACAGCCAGGAGGGCTGGAGAGGGAATTGTTTGCCCCAATGAAATAATAGATTCTGGAGTTTAAGTCTGCAGTAGGGAGAGACTTCGGCCACCAATTCCATGGGCAATCAGTGAATCTTGAAGGCTGTGGTGATAAGGCCTAATTTTGCAAACAATGACTTGCAGGTGCAGTGTGTAGAACTGCCAGGTGTCCAGTTTTGAACCGGACAGTCCAGTATTTGAGCTTTCTGTTCGGGAAACAAATGGAGAAAATAGAAAGGAGAGAATAAAGATGTCCGGTATTTTCTAAATAAGATGTAATGTAGATTGTGATGTAATGTTGAAACCATCTGGCAATCCTAGCAGTGTGTAGTATTGTGAGTTGCCCACTGGAATCACTGAGAAGGAAGAGGAGGAAAGGGACTTGTATGTAGTCACAGGGAAAACTAGAAAAACTACCAAAACTGGAACACAAAGTACAGGCAGTCCCCGGGTTACATGGATCCGACTTACATCGAATCCCTACTTACAAATGGGGTGAGGCAACCCCGCACTAGCTGCTTCCCCCCAGCAGACCAGGGAGACGCGAAGCTAGCGCCCCCCCCTCAGCAGACCAGGGAGACGTGGAGCGGCTTTTCTCAGCAGACACCTCAGCTTGAAAATAAAGGACTGAGGGTATGTCTACACTACCCCGCTAGTTCGAACTAGGAGGGTAATGTAGGCATACCGCACTTGCAAATGAAGCCCGGGATTTGAATTTCCTGGGCTTCATTTGCATAAGCGGGGCGCCGCCATTTTTAAAACCCCGCTCATTCGAACCCCGTGCAGCGCGGCTACACGGGGAACGAACTAGGTAGTTCGAACTAGGCTTCCTAGTTCGAACTACCGTTACTCCTCATTCCACGAGGAGTAACGGTAGTTCGAACTAGGAAGCCTAGTTTGAACTACCTAGTTCGTGCCCTGTGTAGCCGCGCTGCACGGGGTTCGAACGAGCAGGGTTTTAAAAATGGCGGCGCCCCGCTTATGCAAATGAAGCCCAGGAAATTCAAATCCCGGGCTTCATTTGCAAGTGCGGTATGCCTACATTACCCTCCTAGTTCGAACTAGGAGGGTAGCGTAGACATACCCTGAGGGAAGTGAGGTGTGGGAGAATAAAACTGAGCTCTGGAGAAATGTTTGGCTAGAGTTTTCCCCTACAATATGTACCAGTTCCAACTTACATACAAATTCAGCTTAAGAACAAACCTACAGTCCCTATCTTGTACGTAACCCGGGGACTGCCTGTACTAGAAACATGGACTCTGCGGTAAGAGACAGGGCTGCATTGTAGTGTTCCTGCAAGTGGAGCGTTTGGGTGACTACTCTGCAGAGATTCAGATGCCACCCAGCTGATTAGCAGAACGCCCACAGCCGGCAGCGTGTGTTTCTACTGGTGGTGCACAGCCATGCATGCCTCAGTGCACCTATCGAAATTTATTCTGCCCCCGGATGGAAAAAATTCAAGGGAACATTGCCAGAGAGAGGTTTACTGAGCCCAGGTGTGCTTCAGAGAATGGGGTTTTATATAAAGAGTGCTGCTGTCAATGACTCTGAGTAGGGCCCTACCAAATTCATGGTGCGTTTAGGTCAATTTCTCAGTCATTAGATTTTAAAAATCACAAATGTCAGCTATTTAACCCTGACATTTCACAGTGCTGTAATTGTAGGGCCCTGACCCACAAAGGAGTCCTGTGTGTGTGTGTGTATGGGTGTGTGGTGTGTTGCAAGATGAATATGGTGGGGACGCAATAAATTTAAATTAATGAAGATTGCCTATCTTCACAGCAGGACCAAGTACCATCCCTGACAAATTTTTGCCATAAATAGCCTCTGGAAGGATTGAACTCACAACCCTGGGGTTTAAGCAGGCCAATACTCAAACCCCTGAGCTATCCCTCCCCTAAATTAATGAAGATTGCCTATCTCCTAGAACTGGAAGGGACCTTGAATGGTCATTGAGTCCAGTCCCCTGCCCTCACAGCAGGACCAAGTACCATCCCTGACAAATTTTTGCCCTGATACCCTGACTTCTGTACTGCCCCCAGCAGCAGCGTTGACTTCAATGCTGGGCTTATTCTGAAGGCAAGGCGAGTTGCCAACACTACCACTGAAGTTCAGGTGGCACGGTGTGCTATTGCCACCCTTACTTCTACACTGCTGCCTGCTCAGCTGCGCCCATACTCGCCCGCTGCCACTCTCCACCGCCTACCCCAGAAGGCAGCGGTACAGAAATAAAGGTGGCAGGGCATGGATAATACTGAAAAGCCGCTAAAATAACCTTGTGGCCAACCCTTCCGTGACTCTCTGTTGGGTCAGGAGCTCTAATTTGAGAAACAATGGTTTCCCCCAAGAAATGTACAGGGTAAAAGCCAACCCGATTTCACAGTCTGTGAGGTGACTTTCATGACTATAAATTTAATAGGGCCGTAATGATGAGTGGATGGGTGGAGGATAGGCTGGCTTGAAGTGGCACCATCGACATTAACGTTTTACATGATGCTTAGTAACACATAACCCTTCTACTGCTTCTAGGGCTTGATTCAGTGGGAGTCTTTCTGTTGACCTCCATGGGTTTTAAACCAGGCCAGGCCAATATGTTTACTGATGAAAAGTACTGGATAGTCTTGTTTGTGTGACAGTGTTGGCCACGCAGTCCACGGGGGAAAGCGTTGTTTCCTAGTTCCAAGGAGCTGTACAGCCAAAGTGGGGTCTTTGGAAAAGGATCGGAATAATGCCTCTTCAAGAAGGCCTAGACTTTGGGACCAGCAATTATTTCCACCATTATCTGGTCCCACCTCGCCAGCAGATGTGACAGTGCCGCCCGTCTTGCTCTTTCCAGTTTCTCTATTCAGAAAGGGATGGTCAGAAGGGCGCCCTTTGTCTGCTCCACGTTCCCATGTCTGTACGATGTGTTGATTTTGCTTTAAGAACACGCTCATCTCATAAGGGTGTGGAGCCAATAGAAATTTCAAGTAGAAGTAGGCTATTGGTGCCCTGCACGGCAGGAATGGGCAAGAAAGCCACTGTGGGTCGAATCCGGCCTGCCACGCTGGTTGATCTGACCTGCAGCCATTCCCTGCTCCCAGGCCAATCAAGACCTGGGGACGGGGGAGTATGCAAAACCTCCTCCTCCCTCCAGGGACGCGTGGCACCAGAAGGAACCGCCAGCTACTCAGAACCACCAGCTGTGAAACGTGTGGAACTCCTTGCCTGAGGAGGTTGTGAAGGCCAGGACAATAACGGGGTTTAAAAGAGAACTAGATAAATTCATGGAGGCTAAGTCCATTAATGGCTATTAGCTAGGATGGGTAAGGAATGGTGTCCCTAGTCTCTGTTTGTCAGAAGGTGGAGATGGATGGCAGGAGAGATATCGCTTGATCATTTCTTGTTTGGTTTACTCCCTCTGGGGCACCTGGCATTGGCCACTGTTGGCCGACAGGACACTGGGCTGGATGGACCTTTGGTCTGACCCAGTGTGGCCATACTTACGTTCTTATGATCCACTCTAGGCACTGTGAGCCCCTTGCACCCTTGCAGAGTGAGGCTGGGGGCCAAAAACTTCATGTGCTCCCCCTTTCCCAGGCCCTGATTGGCCTGGGGGCAGAGAGAGAGCGCCAAGTCTCCTCCGGCCACCAGGGAGGTGCAGTGCCTAGCGGGAACCACCAGCTGTTCCAAACAGCTGGCAGTTCTCTTTAGGGTACCGGAGCAGGGCAGGGAGCAAAGACTTCACACACTCCCCTGCCCCAAGCCAATCAGGGTGTATGGGAGGAGAATCATGGCCCCGCCCCTTCTGCCTGAGTCCCCGCCCCTTCTGGGGAAGCCCAGGGCCACTTCAGAAATTCATGAAGTGCCCCCCCCTTTCAAAAATTATTGCCCACCCCTGATGTACAGACTGATGATTTGGGCAGTATATTGGTATATTATTCCATTTCCCTTTTCAGTCTGATACCTTGGTTTAAACTAGAGGTAGCAAACTAAAACAAGCAATGGAATAATATACCAATATACTGCCCACTCCTCAGTCTGTTCTGATATTTCCAGTGCCAGGTGGCAATGGGTGAAACGCCTCTTTGTATCTCAAAAGCCCAGGGTAGCTTTCACAAAGGTGAATGTTTTTTAAACCTGTGTCTTTTAAAATGCTTATTTAAGTGCTAGCACACGGAAGTAGTTAGAAGAGCGCAAAACAGGCCCATTCAGCCAAATCACTGCTAATAACCCAGCTTAGAAGTATTTAAACCCTGGCAGGTCTCTGGAGGTATTCAAGCCTCCATGAATCCTTGGAGTTTGAAAGAAAACACTTTGGTTTGAGACTGTTCGGCTTCATTTCATCATGAGCTGCTACTCTTAAACAATAAAGTGTTTGCTCGTGTTACTGCTCGTTCCTTTTCCCTACTCAGCCTAACTGAGCGCTAGAGAAAGGTTCCAGGTTAATACACATGGGAAAGGAAGTAGAAAGCCAGGTGTCTGGATGAAGTAGGCCCATGTCCCCTGCATTGTTTCCCTGAGGGACTGGAAGGAGACGTCAAAGACATAAGAGTGGTCATATTGGGTCAGACCAAAGGTCCATCCATCCCAGACTCCTGTCTGTCGACAGTGGCCAATGCCAGATGCCAGAGGAAGGGAAAACCACAGGGAATTATCACCTGATCCTTCTCCAAGCTTCTGTTCGTCTGCAGGGGAGACAGGAGAGGGATCACGTGAGGATTACCGATTGTGTTCCCTCCCTCTGGGGCATCTGGCATTGGCCACTGTCGGCAGACAGGATACTGGGCTAGATTGACCTTTGGTCTGACCCAGTATGGCCGTTCTTATGTCCTATCATCCATTTCCAGCCTCTAAGAGAAAGCCATTCTGACTAATAGCCATTGATGGACCTAACCTCCATGCATCTATCTAGTTCTTTTTGAACCCTGTTAAAGTCCTGGTCTTCACAACATCTTCTGGCAAGGAGTTCCACAGGTTGACTGTGTGCTGCCAAAAGAAAAACTTCCTTCTGTTGGTTTTAAACCTGCTGCCTATTCATTTCATTTGGTGACCTCTAGTTCTTAGGTTATGGGAAGAAGTAAATAATTTTTCCTTCACTTTTTCCACACCAGTCATGATTTTATAGACTTCTATCATATCGCCCCCTTAGTTTCCTGTTTTCTAAGCTGAATAGTCCCAGTCTTTTTAATCTCTCTTTGTTCCAAACCTAATTATTTTTGTTGCCCTTTTCGGAACCTTTTCCAGTGCCAATATATCTTTTTTGAGATGAGACGACCGTATCTGTTCCCAGTATTCAAGATGTGAGCATACCATGGTTTTATATAGAGGCAAGAAGATATTCTCTGTCTTATTCTCTGTCCCTTTTTAAATGATTCCTAACATTCTGTTTGCTTTATTGACTGCCGCTGCACATTGATCGGAAGTTTTCAGAAAACTATCCACAATGACTCACTTCAAGATCTCTCTCTCTTGAGTAGTTGTAGCTAAATTAGTCCCCATTATATCGTATGTATAGCTGGGATTATTTTTCTAATGTGCATTACTTTACTTTAATCAACATTCAATTTCATTTGCCATTTTGGTGCTCAATCACTTAGTTAAGACCAAAGCAGACTGTGAAGAGCTTCAAAAAGATCTCACCAAACTATCTTGAGCAGTTTGGTATCATCTGCACATTTTGCCACCTCACTGTTTACCCCTTTCTCTACATCATTTATAAATAGGTTGAATAGGATTGTTCCAGGACAGACCTTTGGGGGACCCCACTAGTTACCTCTCTCCACTTCGAAAACTTACCATTTATTCCTACCCTTTGTTTTGTATCTTTGAACTAGTTAACAATCCACAAAAGGACCTTCCCTCTTATCCCATGACAATTTACTTTACTTAAGAGCCTCTGGTGAGGAACCTTGTCAAAGGCTTTCTGGAAATCTAAGTACACTATCTCCACTGGCTCCTCCTTGTCCACGTTTGTTGACTCCATCAAAGAACTCTAGTAGATTAGTAAGGCATGATTTCCCTTTACAGAAACCATGTTGACTTTTCCCCAATAAATTATGTTCATCTACGTGTCTGACAATTTTATTCTTTACTATAATTTCAACTAATTTGCCCGGTATTGACATTAGACTTACTGGTCTGTAATTGCCAGGCTCGCCTCTAGAGTCTTTTTAAAATATTGGCATCACGTTAGCTATCTTCCAGTCATTAGGTACAGGCACTGGTTCAAAGGATCAGTTACAAACCACAGCTAATTGTTCTGCCATTTCCCATTTGAGTTCTTTCAGAATTCTTGGGTGAATGCCATCTTGTCCCAGTGACTTGTTACTGTTTAGTTTATCAATTTGTTCCAAACCTCCTCTAATGATACCTCAATCTGGGATAATTCCTCAGATTTATCACCTAAAACGAATGGTGCAGGTTTGGGAATCTCCCCTATATCCTCAGCTGTGAAGACTGAAGCAAAGAATTCATTTAGCTTCTTTGCAATGACCTTATCTTTATTTAGCATCTCGATCATCCGGGGGCCCACTGGTTGTTTAGCAGGGTTCCTGCTTCTGATGTAATTAAAAAACATTTTGCTATTACTTTTTGAGTTTTGACTAGCTGCTCTTCCAACTCGTTTTTGGCTTTTCTTATTATAGTTTTACACTTAATTTGACAGAGTTTATGCTCCTTTCTATTTTCCTCACTCGGATTTAACTTCCACTTCTTAAACAAAGCCTTTTTCTCTCTCACTGCTTCTTTTATGTCGTTGTTAAGCCATGGTGGCACTTTTTTGGTTCTCTTACTATGTTTTTTAATGTGGGGTATACATTTAAGTTATGCCCCTATTTTAGTGTCTTTGAAAAGTTTCCATGTGGCTTGCAGGGATTTTACTTTTGTCACTGTGCCTTTTAATTTCTGTTTCACTAACCTCTGCATTTTTGTGTAGTTCCCCTTTCTGAAATTAAATGCCGCAGCATCGGGCTGCTGAGGTGTTTTTCCCACCACAGGGATGTTCAATTTTATTACATTGTGGTCACTATTTCCAAGTGGGAAATAGACCTTTCAGTTCTTAGCATCTCTAATAAAACAGTCAGCGCAGGATGCAGAATTGATGGTGGGTTTCATGAGGAGTTAAAATGGGCAGTGAAAATGTGTTGCTATGGGCCCATGCAGTGCTCCGGTAAGAGTAGAGTCCGGCAGGGCTACCATGGCAGGGGCCAGGAGCCTTGGACCCATCAAATCACCACTGCAGCTCTGGGGCTCCCAGCTGCTGACCACAAAAGGTGACTGGGGCGGGGGGGGCGTCTGCCCCCAGCCCTGCCCCTTCCACCCAAGGCCCTGCCCCTTGCTAGAATGATGGGCCATCTACTTTCAACCCTGATTGAAATACAGTTGTCTCGCTAGCTTTGGGGGACCCTGGTTCAATTCCCTATTCCACCACAGGCTTCCTGCACGACCTTGGGCAAGTCCCTTAGCCTCTCTGCCACCATTCCCTATGTGTCAAATGGCAATAATTGTAATTCCCTACCTCACGGGGGCTTTCTGAGGTGACGCATTTTACAGATTGGTTGGCGCTCAGGTACTACTGAAATAAGAGTCACTGAAATACCTTAGGGTATGTCTACACTAGCCCCCTAGTTCGAACTAGGGAGGCTAATGTAGGCATTTGAAGTTGCAAATGAAGCCCGGGATTTAAATATCCCAGGCTTCATTTGCATCTTCCCGGGCGCCGCCATTTTTAAACGTCCCTTAGTCCGAACTCCGTGCCCGTGGCTACACGTGGCACGGAGTAGGTAGTTCAAACTAGGATCTCGTGGAACGAGGTGTACTGGGAGTTCAAATTAGAGATCCTAATTCGAACTACCTACTCCATGCCGCGTGTAGCCGCGGGCACGGAGTTCGGACTAAGGGACATTTAAAAATGGCGGCGCCCGGGAAGATGCAAATGAAGTCCGGGATATTTAAATCCCGGGCTTCATTTGCAACTTCGAATGCCTACATTAGCTGCCCTAGTTCGAACTAGGGGGCTAGTGTAGATATACCCTCGGATAGCTTCACTGCAGTCATCAGGGGCGTTGCCAGGGAAGGCCAAGACCTTTTGAACAGGCTCATAAGCAGATATCTTGGGGGACCATGACTCTTTTCACCTCTCCTGAGGCTTATTAAACATTCTCTTTAGAGCTGACCCTGGTGAGCAGGCATGATTCAGTATCCAGCACTGAAGAATGGCACGTGCATGCTTGGGTTTGACTTCTTGGCCATGCTTCTGGGGCCAGCTGTGTCTTGCAGCCTGCCTTGCCAGGACCATGGAACATGGTGCTCACCCAAGGGATGATGGAGGACTGGAAACCTACTCCCATGGCTCCAACACTGCTTTGATCACACTTGGAGTAACACTGATGTACCCTACAACAAGCTACAGCCAGCCACCTGGAGCTAAATAGGGCTCATTGGAACATACTGGAATGCCTTGCAAGTATGGAGCAGGGAAGAATTTGGAGAGTCCAGAGGCTACCCCCCAATACATCCCATTGTTATAGGACTAACAACTTTGATACAGGTTGGACCTCCCTGGTGCAGCACCCTTGGGACCCGAGTGGTCCCACACCAAGGAGTTTGCCAGAACAGGGGAAGTCAATGTTCCCTTACTGACTGCCCCGCTCTCGGCTCCTCACTTTGATGTTCCCAATTTGGGGCTCCCCGCCTTGCCAACGCTGGTCTGGAAGGGACTCCCCGCCCTGCTGCCTGCTGCCACTGGGGCTCCCTGGGGTCCCAGCTAGGACTGCCTGGTCCCTGCCACCAGGGTTCTCTGGGATTCCCCTGCTGGGGTGTCTGACGGCCTCCAGCCCTGCTGGACCACGGATGTTGCTGGACCAGAGAGTCCCAGATTTGGGAGATTCAGCGTGTACTTTCAGCCCTGAATTGCTCTGCCCTGATACGGGTCAGTCAGGCAGCTCTCTGCACCACCAGCTTCTGGACTTCCAGCCACGAGACGCCCCCATTCTATTATTTGCACATGCCAGTGATTGTGCCATACAGATTGTGCCTGCAAACAATTGCAGATGCAAATACAGAAGCAGGTTCTTGCCCAGATGAAAACTCAGCCCTTGGCATCCTGCACATTATAGTAAATGCTCTGAGCCAAACTTGTGTCTCCTTTCCCTCAGTGGGGCTGGCCTTTGCCTCTATTAAGCAGTTACCTTCTCAGCAAATGCTCTTTAGTAATCAATTGCTATTTGTCTAACCGCATCCCCTGGTCCTGGAAAATCTACAGTAAAAGCTGCTTTACTTTCATTCAAAGCCCTTACCTCAATTCTGTCGCCTTCAGCGTTATAATTTTCTGCTGTTATTAATCAAGCCGCACGAAATGGCACAGAGGGCCAGCGTGCTCTAAAACCCGATTCGCATGAGTGCAGAGGGATTCGTTTTACCTCGCAGCGCTTTCTGGCCAACGCACAGACGCTAAGACAAACGCCTGCCAGGTGACACAGTTGAGTCCGGGCGAAGGGGGAGAAAAGGCCCTCTACCGCACGTCGCCAACCAATACCTCCCACTGCAAAGGCACTGTTGTCAGCAAGTTCCCCTTTTCATGAACTTCGTTCCCTACCTCCGCTTCCCTGCCCGCCTTGGGAGCTGTCTGTTATTAGTTCTGTGGGGGTCTTGGCACTGTCCGTTATGAAGGCATGCCAATCCTGAAATGAGTCAGTGCATTTACAAGGTCCCAGTTGGATTGCGCTAACGCTTCCTGCCTTCCGAAAGCTTGTCCAGCCTGGGGCTTTTCTGTGTATTCTCTGCAACCTCCTGGCTCACCCCGCTTTCTGGATGGCTGATAAATATTTTGAATAACGCTGATCCTTGTGGCACCTGGCCATTCACCTTTCTCATGTTTCACATTTCGCATGGACTCCCACTGGCTTTCTTAGTCGGCTTCTAATCCACAACAAAATCTTGTCTTATACCTCACGACCAGTTCCCCAATAGCTTCTTGCGAGGGGTGTTGTGAGGAAAAAGCTGTTTGAATGGCCACCTGACATATACCTCCTGGCAGTCTTCATCCAATTATTTTGCTGCTCTGCTCGGAGAATTCTAGCAGACTGGGGAGAGATATTTTTTTTTCCTATCCACATTGATTTCTCACTGTCACACCATGTTTTAGACCAGGGTGGGCAATAATTTTTGAGCGAAGGACAATTCAGAATTTTTTTAAGTAGTCCTAGGTTGCCCTGGGAGGGGTGGGGCTGCAGGTGAAAGGGGCGGGGCCAGGACACTTCCGTGCTTCCCCGCCCACAGACCCTGATTGGCCTGCAGGCGGGAAGCGGGGGGGGGGGGGAGAAGGAGCACACAAAATCTGCCCTTGTCCTGCAAGCGAGTGCCATGCTTAGAGTCACCCGCCAGCGAGCAGCAGTTGGTGGTTGACTCTAAGCACCGTGTGCCGCTTGTAGGGTGGGAGGAAACTTAGCGCGATTTCCCTGCCCGCAGGCCAATCAGGCACTTCTAAGCTCTGCACACTGCTTGCAGGGCAGAGGCAGGGTGGGGGGAGACTTTGCATGCTTTCCCCTGCTCCCAAGCCTTGATTGGCTTGGGGTGGGGAGAGCACAAAGTCTCTCACTTCCTTCCCTCCGGCATGAGGCACATAGTTAGCTGCCGGGGTTCCCCCATCCCTGGGTCCTGATTGGCCTGCGGGGTGAAGAGCAGCAGGACCTCTGTGGGCTGGATCAACCCTCTTGGTGGGCCGGATTGGGCCCAAGGAAGCCCTTTTGCCCACCCCTGTTCTAGATAAAAAACAGTAAGCAAATGGATGGATGTCTACTTATCACGGGTGTGGCCAATCTTCCCATAAAGTTTATTTATAGCCACCAGTCCTGGCTCTCAGTGTTCTGTGCTGTCACTGTTTTCAAGCTCTGTCTTTAATTTCTAACAACGTTCTTGGCACTTAATTAAGGCCTTATAGATCTCACATTTCCAAGATCACCCTTGAGTATTTTTTCAAGGACATATGCAACTTCCATTCATGTAGCAGCGATAATCCACACAGTACTGCTGTTTTGGGTTTCCTGATAGTTATCTTTCCCCCCTTTGGGAGGAGGTGTTAGAGAATGCTCTGTAAGGATACTCTGGTTTGTGCACCTCGCAACAGCTGAATTGCATAGGACTTGGTTCATCGATTCTTATACTTCAAGGCCAAAAGGGACAATTATGACCCTCTAGTCTGGTATTTCACAAGCCAGAGAACTTTCCAAGATAATTCCCGCAGACGATCTTGGAGTGAAAATCCAGTATTGATTCAAACATTGCCAGTGACTGAGGATCCAACATGCCCCCTCGGAAAATTGTTCTAAAGGATCAATTACCCCCATTGTTAATTCTTTATTCCTTTTTTCCAGTCTCAGTTTATCTAGCTACAACTTCCAGCCAGCGGACAGTGTTAAAATTTACTCTGGTAGATTGAGGAATTCATTACAGCCGCTTCCCGGCTTATGGCCACCTCTACTTACAACCATCCGCACTTACGACCAAAGCAGTCATAAACGCGGATCCGAGTTATGAACGGCGATCTGCGCTTACGAACAGCATGGTCGCCATGTAACTCTATGGGATCCGAGTTATGAACAGTTCGAGTTACAGATCAAGTGTAAATCAAGTGTAATCTTTGCTAAATTAAATAGATTGAGCTCCTTCTGTCTATCACTATAAGGCAGATTTTCTAACCCTTAATCATTCCTGGGCATCTCTTCAGATTCCCCTCCGATGTATCAACATCCTTCTGGAGTGTGGGTGTCAGAATGGGACATTCATATTGCAGCAGTGATCCCTCCATTGGCCAATGCAAACATAAAACCATCTGATTTGAACTCAAGATGCCCCTGTGTAGGCATCCAAGCACTGCATTTGCCCTTCTGGCACCATGTCATGGTCAGCGGATTAGCCCTCACAATCCCCGAATCTCTGCCTCCCAGGATAGAGTCCCTCGTCTAAGTCCGGCCACCATTTTGTGTTCCTAGACATACACATTTACATGGAGCCATATTAAAACACACATTGCTTGCTTGAGCCCACTTTACCAAATGATCCAGACCACGCTATATCAGCAACCTAAGTCACTGCGTATCACTGACCTGTCTTCTTGGTTATTTCCCAATCCCCAAATGTTTGTGTCATCGGCAAATATCAGTGACAATCTGATGTGTTCTTCTAGCTTGTTAAAAAAATATTAAATGGTCTGTCTTTGAATGGCCGGTGAGAGTGTACAGGTTGAACCTCTCTAGTCTGGCACCCTCGGGACCTGACTGGTACCAAACTAGACAATTTGCCGGACCATGGGAGGTCAATATTGTCTAGCAGCATTATCCACACTGCCTCTGCTTCCCAAGCTCTTAGAAGACAATTAGGGGTAAATTAGAGCTAAATAACAGCACAGAGCACTGAGAGCCAGGACTGGGGGCTGTAAAAAAACTTTTGGAGACCACAGGAAACTTGGCCACACATGCGATAAGTGGGTATCTGGCTAACCAACATCATGCCAGACCCCGAATGTTGCCACACCAGAGAGTGCCAGACTAGAATGGTTCAATGTGTACAATTTTTGATTTAACCATGTAAGTGAACTCGCTTAGTCCTGAGCGCCTGATCCAGTGCTCGGGCATCTACTTCCTCATCCGGTGGCCCCCTTTAAGACATCAGCCCCGAAGGCGAGCAGGCAACAAACAGTTCCCAAGGTCAGATGGTGGCCCAGGCCCTGGTTCAGGGTGGGGCAGGCAAACGAACAGCTTTCACAGAGCAAGCGGGAAGGGGGAGATTGCCCCCCAATATGGGGGGAATGGCAGGGGGGACGTAAGCCCTTCCTACTCCACCGTGTCCCAGCCAAGGGCCACTGGGGTCGGCGGGAAATCCGCTCCAAAACATGCTAACACACATTAAAGGGTGATCAGGTCCTCCTGACCATCCTCCGCTTCCTCTAGGCCACTTCCAGACTCCCCCTCAGCCTGTACCTGGTTCCCTGGCAACAGCAGGCTTGCAGGGGCTGCGTAGTCCAAGTTTAGGCCTAGAGGAAAAAAAAGTGTCCTCCTCAAAGCCAGGGCCGGGGGGGGCCTGGGCCAGTCTTCAGCCTCGGCCAGCTCCTCAGGGTCTGCTCCCTCCGACAGCTGGGGCCTTACTGAGCTTCTGGGCCTAGTTTTTATACTCCCTGCCCCTCCCCCAGGCCTCTGTGGACTTAAAGGGGCAGGCTCTGGCTCAGCCCATCTGGGCTCAGAGGGGGGTGGTTCTTCCTCAGGGTCAGTGAGCGGCCAATCCTGCTCCCTACAAACCAATTTATTTATACACTAGCAGATGAGGCCTGTCATTGACCAAAATCTTTTTTTTTTTTTTTTTGAGATTACATTTACAGGAAAGTTCAAGAAATTAAATATATGTGATGGAATTTTTTAAGATGCTTGCAAAGGGGAAGTAAACAAACAGGTTTAAATTTGTAGGATTTCAACTTCAAACACTCTTCATTTTATTTTAAAATTACCATACATAGTAAATTTGAATCAGAAACGCCATTACTCTTTCTGTAGCTAATTATTTTGTGATTTGTAACAGTAAAAAAATTATTTGCACTAAAATGACAGTTGAATAGGTCACTTGATTTTAATTTTAGTAGCAAATATTTTTATGAACTCTAATCATAATAGCCATGATTTTTTTCCCCAAAGAAAAACAAAAATAATTATTTAAACCTTTCACCCAGCATATTCTGGTGTAAAAAGTAGTGCAATAGCTAATTTAAATGGCAGGATTGTTTATCGAAAATTTGGTATCTGTAGGTAATCACAAAGTATGGCTTTCTTTTGCACAAACAAATCCACAAACAAACTCTTCAAAATATATAATAGCTTCCCTTCTAGAGGGCTTTTATGCCAATATACAGGTTCCCAATACCAATAAAGTCGCCCATATTAGTAAAACACCTTTATGCTAGTTCAACTGCAATGTACAATTCAAAATGTCCCACTTCCTACTACAGACAAGCCCTAGGTCATGTTCAACTACATTTCAGAACCTGCCTCATGTTGAATCCTATTGATTAAAACAATGGCTTATGGAAGGTCAGATCTCCAAGGACTTTCAAGATTTACCCATCGGCCAACTGGACATGACCAAAAACCAATGGGAATCTTTCCTTTGGTGTAGTGGGTTTGGTTAAAGCCCTTAGGCCAGGTCTACGCTAAGGGGGAAAGTTAACTTAAAATAGGCAATGTCAGCCATGTTAATTACATAGCTGGAGTCAAAGTTGTCGTGCTGTCCACACAGCCGGAGGTCAATGGGAGCTTGTGCTCCTGTTGACTTCCCTTACTCCTTACGAGGAGCCAGATTACCAGTGCCAATGGTGGCGCCTTCTCAGTTCAAATTGGTGAGTCTTCACTAGACCCGTTACTTGGAACCCTGGAAGATAGACAGAGGCAGCGCTGGTCTTCTTTGTAGTGTAAACAAGCCTTTAGTAACCAGGCTGAATATATTTGTTGAAGATTAATTTTCACCACATTAGGAAATCAGCAAATGTTAATTTACAGTAATTATTTCTACCAAGAGGCAAGCAACATGGCTTGCTCACAGAAGACATCCAGAGTGTGAATATAATTTAAGAAGAATATATGGCCAGGCTCTTAAGCTGAAGTGCTGATGCTAAAACCAACAGCATCGTAGCATGTTCTGGAATCTCACTGTATAACAGAGGCAATCACTTCCAGCTGAACTGTTTCTGTTCTGTGCAAGGCTCAGGTTTTATGTGGAATCAGAGACAAGAGCTAATCCAGTTTCCTTCAGAGAGGGAACCCTCACCTGCCCCGTGCATGAGTATTCCAAAGGGACACAGCTACTGAGCTCCAAGTGTTGTAGGGGAGAGCACCCATCCATGAGCTACAGAGGCCATTGGGAAAGGGAAGTGGTTTGGTTGTGGGTATGAATGGCTGGCATAGGTCATCTGGAAGAGTGCGTCTTGAAGCTCTTGCTTTTGTCATCCCAGCCTAGCTTCTGTCCTGTTACAAACAGTCTTCGTAATATTTTTTAGGGCTGTCAAATGATTAAAAAGATAAAGTAGCCCAATATCTGTGAGTCTGGAACGCTGAAATGCTGGCTGTTCCCTCTACGTGGTGCTGTTGCCTGAAATGCTGGCTGTTCCCTCTACGTGATGCTGTTGCCTGAAATGCTGGCTGTTCCCTCTGGGCGGCGCTGTTGCTGAAATGCTGGCTGTTCCCTCTGGGTAGCGCCGTTGCCTCCCTGGCTGGTCCCTCTGGGCAGCGCTGTTGCCTGAGTCACGTCCTTCGTCTCCTGCTGTGGTGCGTGGCTGACTTCTGCGAAGCTCAGCCGGGCCGCCGCGTGGGAGCAAGTGGCGCAAGCAACCGTTTGGGCTCCGCGCTCCCCTGAGTGAGAGGCAGGAGGGCGAGGAGAAGAGAAAGAGAGAGACAGAGAGAGAGGCAGAAAGTGGAGGAGAGCTGAGAGAGAGGCGGGGGGAGGCAGTAGTAGGAGGAGAGAGACAGAGATGGAGTGAGAGACTGGAGGCTCAGGAGAGAAGACCGACGGGGAGGAGAGACTGAAAATCCCATCTTATGATGGGCTAATTGGCTAGTTAAAAAGATCCTCAGAGTTAATCATGAGTCTTTGAAAAAGTAGAAAAACCTCCAAACATATTTATAACACATTTCAATTAGTATTCTATTATTATTTAACAGTGCAATTAAAACTGTGACTAATCATGGCTTTTTAAAAATATATTGATTTCAATTACAACACAACATATAAAGTACATAACTGTGCTTGCTTTTTATTACAGTGCAAATATTTATAATAAGCATATTTGCACTGTAATAAAGACAAAGCAAGCCTAGTTGTACACTTATAATAATGTCATAATAAGTAATATAAAAAAAAGTCTTTTTCAGTGTAGGCCATACCAGTGCTGTAGTGAAATCTCTTAATCTTCAGTTATTTTTACCCAGCTGCACTCAGAACCAAAACAATGTAAAGACTTTAGAGCCTACAAGTCCACTCAGTTCTACTTTTTGCTCAGCCAATCACTAAAATAAACAAATTTGTTTACATTCATGGGAGATACTGCTGCCCATTTCTTATTTACAGTGTCACCTGAAAGTTAGAACAGGCATTTGCATGGCACTGTTGTAGCTGGCATTGTAAGGTATTTACATGCCAGATATGCTAAACATCCGCATACCCCTTCGTGCTTTGACTTGCTACAATTTGATGGTTTACATCAGTCACTAGACCAAAGCCTTTAGATAGGTTAGGCTTTAGATAGAATTGATGAGTTTCCATCTTTAAGAGATAAGCAATGGTATGTTCAAAAGTTGCATTTAAGCTTTGGACAGTTTTTCACGTCATTACTGTTCAAATCCACTGGAAAAAGTGGGGAGAAAGAATAATATCTTGGACATAATATTAGCATACAAAATAATGGACGACTCCAAGTCTTCCCTAGAAGTATCTAATAGTCCATCCTTCCTTGACCTCTGGGGGCAGATGGAAGCTGGTCACAACAGCCTAGGGGCTGGTGGTATTGGCTGGAGCACATCAATCTCTGGCTGGGTTTATAGTGGTGGAGAAAATTGATGTAAGATATGCAGCTCCTACTACATGAATGTGAATAGCTGGAGTTGACATACTGTGCATCAATTTTCTGGGGTGGCCCCACAGTGGGAAGTTGATGGGAGAAACACTCTCATAGACTTCCATTACTCCTCGCAACGGAGCACCGTGGTTGATGGGGGTGCCCTCAGCGTTTGATTTAGCAGGTCTTTACTAGTCACGCTAAATCAAACATAGGCAGATTGATTGCTGGAGCGTCAAGTCTCTAGGAAGAGGAGACATGGCCTCTGACAATGTCTCAGAATGGACTCCAGTGGGTGCACCAGACCAGGGTATGTTTGGCTTTCCACTATCTGGGAATTCCCCTACATAATAGGAATTCAAACTCCTCCATTTAAGGCAGCATTATATACCCTTCGTGCCTCTGGAATAATTCAAAGCAAATGTAGCTTGGGACAGAATTTAGTCCATGATGCTCATTGTATTTCAATCCTTAATGAAATTAGGGATTATCTACATATGCAAAGGGAAAGGAGTCAAGAAAATGTTCTTGTTATGCAAGGGGTCCGATTACAATATCATAGTGGTCTCTTCTGCCTTTAAAATCTACACTTTAGGAAAAGAGAAGGGGAGAAATAAAGGGCAGTATTTGTTCATTTTTTCTTCTTTCTCCTTAGTGGAAAGCTAGCGAGATGGGGAGTTCGTCTGTTGGCTTTTCTTATCTGCTTTTATGATCATTTTTCATTTTGGGGCATAGTTCACAAGCATGTTAAAACTTCTAAATAAAAGTACAGAAAGGAGAGAAGGAAGAAATATGGGTGCTGAAAGGGAGTTGACATTTGCCAGAGGGATAAGAAATAAATCAGTAGGGAAATGAGTTTTCTTTGCAAGCTTATAAGAAGGTGTCAAAAGCAAAATCTATTAACAAGGCTGGCGGAATGGTTACAGTACTGTGTACCAATTCAAAGGGTTAATTAATTTGAATTTATTTCCTTGCACTTATCAAGAATATTGACATAGCTAGTTAAATATCTGCGCGCCCTATTAGCTTTATTTACAACAGTGTCAATCTGTCTGGCACGAGGGAGTTATAAGGAATCACCTCTATGCCCTTTCCAAAATGGGTTTAATTCAAGTAGTGTTCTCCCAGAAAATAATTGTTTCTGACCTTCCCATTTCATATGTCTAGCTCTTCTGGAGATGATTTGTCAAGTATCATCTTCCACTCATTGAAAGATCCTCCATATTTTAATAACTGGTGACTGCATGTGCTGTGCTTTCTTAATGTATTCATATAATAGCAATACTTAACAATTATATTGCTATTGTCTTCTATCTAAGGTCTTTCAAGCAACTTCTTTGGCTTTTCTGGTTTATTTGCTGGAGTTAGATAGACACTTTATTACGAGTTAACAACCTCAATAAGGATGACATTTAAAAGCCATTCCTTTGGCCACCCTTAAAGAAATGTCATTGGGAAATCTATACATCTCTGTTGGTCCCACCTTACTTTTCAGCATCAAAGGGATATCTGGAATATCCACTGTATCTTGTTCACCAGTCTGAGAAGGGGGTGGGGAAGAGGACCATCATCTATGTTAAGCAAAGTATCTTGTCAAAGTCCATTACCTACCATTTATCTGCCGAAAGCTGGGGAGTTCTGCTTTCTCCAAATGGAACATGCATCTCTATGGTTGGGAGATGTAAGGCAGAAATTGTAGAACCAACCTGATTTGGAATTGATAGAAGGCCCCAGAGATGAAGTCAGGGCTGGCTCCAGCCATTCCCGCGCCCTGGGCAGCGGGCGCGTGATGCATGTGCAGCTCTGCCCGTGGGCGCACGGCACATGTGCGGCCCCACCCACCGGTGTGCTGCACACCTTACAGCTGCAATCGGGTGTGTGGTACCTGATGGCAGCTCTAAGGGGCGCCGCGCAGCCTGGTGCGCGCCACCCCTTACAGCTGCCATCAGGCATCCCCCATAGGTTGGCGCCCCGGGAAGCTGCCTGGCTAGCCCCCCGCCTTAATCTGGCCTTGGATGATGTATAGTTCACAGATATTAGAGCAATACTATTGTACAGCCTGAAGATTTAGAGGAAGAGCTCCCTGGGCATTTGTGGTTTCATTGTTGTTCCTTTGAAAAAATTTGATGAAAACAAAGTTTTCTTCGAAAAGTCTCTTCAAAAGCTCTTTGGGTTTCTACAAAACAAATTAATACGCGGACAGATTTTTGCTTCTGTTTTTAGCAAGCGAAAAATAAAAAAGCTTCAGCCAAAAAAAAATATTTTTTTTCTTCAGCTGAAATGTTCGGGGCTTTGTTGGCCAAAATACGTAAGAAAAAACATCAGCTGCCAAATGATGGGGAAAAAAATCCATGTTGGGGTTGTTTGTTTTTTGACAATCTTGATTTATTTTTCAAAGTGGATGATTCGTTAGGAAATGTGCACTCTCAATTCAAGCAATTTTTCATATAACAAAACAAAAATATTTTGATTAGTGCTGGCCAACATTCATCACTGAGGGGACTGATTCAGTGACAAATTAGGGTGATAATGTCTTTGGGGCACAGCCATGTGATTAGAGGGTGTGTCAACCAGTGTAGCTTCTCATATCCATAGAGAAGGAACTTGCCCTTCACCCTTTTACCTCAAATTTTGCTCTTGGTTATGTTGATGCAACGTGAAGCTACTCACCAGGTGTGTCTACACAGCAGCATTATTTCGGAATAAAGGCCAATATTCTGAAATAACATGTGAGCATCTACACAGCTATTCCATTATTTCGAAATAAATTCAAAATAACGGACAGCTAATTCCAACTTCTGTAGACCTCATTCCACGAGGAATAACGCCTTTCCGAATTTTGGAATAGTTGTAGTGTGGACGCTTCACATTCAAAGTAATTACTCCCCAGCGCTTCCTGGGGCTCTAAATCAAGATAGAGCATCCACATTAGGGGAGCCTGACATGGTCTAATTTTGACACTTCCTGGTAGTGTAGATGTGCTATTTCAAAATAAGCCATTTTGGAGTATGTCTTATAGCTTATTTCGAAATAATCGTGCAGTGTAGACATACCCAACCGTGTTTACTCTTGTGTACATTAAGACAGAACTGGGCTCGGTTTCTCCAAATCAAGGGTGGGCGTGGTCAGTAATAAATATTGGTTTGTATCTCTAAATAGGATCCATGCATTGGACTTCTAAGATGTTGTGATAGGTGAG